>NC_140176.1:461436-790850 GCF_963971535.1 Notolepis coatsorum | reverse complement strand
ATTGCAGAATGGGTACAATACAGTACGGCTCAATATTGATTGATTGATTGAAAAGTTTATTAACAGATTGCAGAATGGGTACAGTACAGTACAGCTCAATACATACAATTGTTAAGAGGATGCAGACCTGAGAAAGACTTTCGTCTTGTTTCCATCAGGGTCCCCCATTTTCAATTCATCATATGACACACATGACATACAGATAGACAGTACTGCTACATCTATACATTTATGACATACCAGATTTTCAAATACAGTACTGTTTGTGATACTAAAAAAATCCAGAAGAAGAGTATATACATTTGACATAGAAACTGTGCATTGGGGGAGGTTGGGTAGGTGGGGTGGGGCTGTACATTGGAGGTGGGGGGGGGGGGGGGGTAGGGGGGGGGGGGGACACTGTACATTGGAATACTGACATACATTTGACATGGAAACTGTACATTGGAGGAGGTTGGGTAGGTGGGGTGGGGTGGGGTTGGGTGGGGCTGTACATTGGAATACTGACAAAGCCATGCTTGGTCTTTATTGTACAACTGGGTTAGGACATTTGTAGGGGCCAGTTTTGAATTGCAGTCTCCCGTAGGTGTTCTTTGAGAGTGTTTTTGAAGGTGGGTAGTGATTTACATTCCTTTACAGCTTTGGGTAGGGCGTTCCACATTGTTGTGGCATAATTGCGAAACGTGTTTAGTCCCTTGTTTGAGCCGAATCTGGGTTTTACATGATTTGTGGAGCTCCCTCTGGTGTTGTGATCGTGGTATTCACTGACCTTTGGGAAGTATTTTGACATGTACATGGGTACCTTGGTCGTGTAGTGTATCTTGTAGACCAGGCCCATTGCAAGTTGCTGTACTCTGTTGTCTACTCTAAGCCATCCTAGGTTGGCAAAGTGTGCAGGGGTGAGGTGGGTTCTAGGAGTCAGGTCAAGCAGTAGTCTGACTAGTTTGTTTTGAGATGTTTGTAATTTGGTTTTTAGTGCCTTTGAGGTGCTTTGGTACCATGAGGTGCAAGCATAGTCGTAGTACCCTTGAATGAGTGCTCCTGCCAGAGTCTTCAGGGTATTCTTGTTTACCAGAGAGGAGATCCGGTACAAGAATCGAGTTCGTTGATTGACTTTTTTTATTACATTGGATGCCATTTTGTCACAGGAAAGATTAGCCTCTAGGATGGAACCCAGGTAGGTAATTTCATCTTTCCTTGTGACAATATTGTCACCCACTGTAACTGAGAAGCCGTCTGTTTTGCTGAGTTTGTTATTTGAACCGAAGAGAATGGACTCTGTTTTGCCCATGTGTAATGATAGTTTGTTGTCGGCGAGCCATATGCAGATTTTGCCTAGTTCCGAGCTGAGGGTTTTTTCAACCTGTAACTTGTTCTTGTCAGAGACCAGCAGGGCTGAGTCGTCCGCAAACAGGAACAAGTTGCAGTCACAAGCTGACGACATGTCATTTGCATAAATTAGGAACAGTAGTGGTCCTAGTATGCTTCCTTGTGGAACACCACAGTTCACTGTGAGGGGGGGGGATAGGGTACCGTTTACCTCCACCATCTGTTCTCTCCCCTCCAGGTAGGATTGTATCCAGCTCACTGATAATACACACAATTGTTAAGGGGATGCAGACCAGAGAAAGACTTTTGTGACAAAATGGCATCCAAGGTAATAAAAAAAGTCAACCAACGAACTAGATTCTTGTACCGGATCTCCTCACTGGTAAACAAGAATACCCTGAAGACTCTGGCAGGAGCACTCATTCAAGGGTACTACGACTATGCTTGCACCTCATGGTACCAAAGCACCTCAAAGGCGCTAAAAACAAAATTACAAACATCACAAAACAAACTGGTCAGACTTCTACTTGACCTTACTCCTAGAACCCACCTCACCCCTGCCCACTTTGACTACCTAGGATGGCTTAGAGTAGACGACAGAGTACAGCAACTTGCAATGGGCCTGGTCTACAAGATACACTACACCACTAAGGTACCCATGTACATGTCAAAATACTTCCCAAAGGTCAGTGAATACCACGACCACAACACCAGAGGAAGCTCAACAAATCATGTTAAACCCAGATTCGGCTCAAACAAGGGACTAAACACGTTTCGCAATTATGCCACATCAATGTGGAACGCCCTACCCAAAGCTGTAAAGGAATGTGAATCCCTACCCACATTCAAAACCGCTCTTAAAGAGCACCTACGGGAGGCTGCAATTTGAAACTGGCCACCGTAAATGTCCAAACCCCCCCCACCCCCTCCTAATGTACAGTATCCTCCCCACCGTATGTATATATTCTCTCCCCACCGTATGTATATTTCTCTCCCACCCACCCACCCACCCCCTCCTAATGTACAGTCCCCTCCACATATATGTATACTCTCTGTCAGGATCTATGGGTAACAGTACTGTATATTTGCATATCGTATATGTCACAAATGTAACAGTACTAAATACCTGTATGTCATGTATGTCCCTATGCCATAAATGTCATGATGTCATGTATGTTGTGTATGTCATAAATGTCACTATGAATTGAAAATGGGGGACCCTGATGTAAACAAGATGAAAGTCTTTCTCTGGTCTGCATCCCCTTAACAATTGTGTGTATTGAGCTGTACTGTATTGTACCCATTCTGCAATCTGTTAAATAAAGTTTTCAATCAATAGTAATCCCTGTTGAAACGAGGCGAAGTGTTCCACTTCCCTGCCTCCTCCCCGGCTGCTCTCGTGTGTTTTCTCCACTTCCCTGCCTCCTCCCCGGCTGCTCTCGTGTGTTTTCTCCACTTCCCTGCCTCCTCCCCGGCTGCTCTCGTGTGTTTTCTCCACTTCCCTGCCTCCTCCCCGGCTGCTCTCGTGTGTTTTCTCCACTTCCCTGCCTCCTCCCCGGCTGCTCTCGTGTGTTTTCTCCACTTCCCTGCCTCCTCCCCGGCTGCTCTCGTGTGTTTTCTCCACTTCCCTGCCTCCTCCCCGGCTGCTCTCGTGTGTTTTCTCCACTTTCCTGCCTCCTCCCCGGCTGCTCTCGTGTGTTTTTCCTCTCCTCTCTGAAAGTAGCCTCGCCCTCGATCCGCACCACAACAACATCTTCCTGAATGACTGACACACGCTTTGTGTGTTTCTAGTGTAAAGTGTCTCTGTGACGGAACTCTACTGGACCAAGGCTTTCTACTCAAACATCTGGATCAGAACCTTCTTCTTGTGGAACCAGACAGCAGACTGGACACCACAACATCTGTAAGTACAAACATGTAAACATTGTTTCCTCTTATTGCTCCTCCTTGCAGAAGCGGCGAGAAAGGAGCCTTGAAGTTGTACAATCCATAGGTGGTGGGTGAGCTGGACATTAGGGTAGGCTGTAGATGGGATGGTTTTCCTTTTTCTTTTTTGCTTGCACGCAAACGGTGCTGTCCAGGTTCTGATTTCATACAATACACACACCCACTAGGCTACTACAGCGAGCCCCACTCATTTCATATAGTGCAAATTAATTGTTCAAATGAAGACATCCAATATGATTAACTATTGTCTTACCTTAATGCAACAAAAAAAATGCGACGTTTCGCGCATCAATGATCCTTTCTGCTTTAAGTTTGTCTGTGAGATCACTTTCAATGTGAAGCTGCTTTGAAAACAATGTACATAGTAGCTCTAAAAAGTTTCCACGATTTGATTAACTCTGACTCAGTCTCATCATGCCCTCGTACAGCAAGCCCTTGGCCTCAGGTGATCCGTGTTATGCCCAGGCGGCATGTAACTTGGAATGGAGTTCCAGGTCTTGGCAGCTCTCACGGAGAGGGCTGATTTGCTAAATGTACTTGTCCTTAACCCTTTATCTGCCGGAGATTATTCTCATCTTAATCCGTTCTCTGCCAGTACTGTAAATCCATGGAGATGTTCCCCTTCTTTGCAGGGCTATAACTTTTTAAATTGTGTTGCTAAATTGACATTACTATGGCCCATTCAACATCAAGTATCTATCGTTTATGATGTAGCAACGTTCTACTTTTTCATTCATATACCGGTATTCATACTAAAATACGGTCTAAAGTATAAATATGTTTTTATCGTTTTCTGCAGCATTCCATAGAACGTGAGTTATAGCCATAAATACATATATTAGATCATCAAATGTAGTTTGATACCGATTGACGTCAGATAAAAAATTTCAATTGTACAAGGTCCTAAACGTCATGACTCATCATCTGATGTTGACCGGAGGGGGGGGGGGGGGGGGGGGGGGGGGGTCGTTTATAATGCAATGACCGACGTTAAATGAATCATGTAGTATGGATGATGTATTGATCATAGCAGTTTGTATCGAAAATGGTAAACAAACAGGCTGAAACTCACCCAGTCTCCTCGTAGCGTTGGGTGATGGGCGTGGAGGAAAAAGATTGCTATTATGGGATGTTGATATATGCGATCCATTTCCAGGTTGTATAATACTATATACGTCCAAAAATGTTAAACGGCCACCACACCTACTGCCATTGACACCTTGGTTGGCCGACCCTTGCGTATTGTCACCACCGGGCTGCAGCAGCCCACACACACACAATATCGTAGCCTAGGCTGCCTATAATAATGCGCAGACTGGGGCTGCTGGTTTGGGTCGGCATAGCCTCGCCTGGCCTTACATACCCGCCGCCTATGGTACGAAATGAATCGAAATTAAAAATTAAAAATAAAAAAAAAAAATTTAAACTTTTATTTTAATTTTTTTTTTTTTAATGTTGTGGGACTTGTACAGCACTTTGTTCAACTTTGTCAGTGCTGTAAAGTTTAAACCTTTTTAAATCTTAGACAAACAAAACACTTTGCTTTCATGAAATATTGTAAGCCGTCATTTGAGGCTTTATAAAAGCAGCACAATGAACACATCTGTCAGTGCCGAGTCCGACCTCATCTTAAATAACAAACAGTCCTTTGAGCTCAGCCTTCAGAGCCAGGCCCCACAGTACCTCTCAGAGCCACGCTCAGCCTTCAGAGCCAGGCCCCACAGTACCTCTCAGAGCCACGCTCAGCCTTCAGAGCCAGGCCCCACAGTACCTCTCAGAGCCACGCTCAGCCTTCAGAGCCAGGCCCCACAGTACCTCTCAGAGCCACGCTCAGCCTTCAGAGCCAGGCCCCACAGTACCTCTCAGAGCCACGCTCAGCCTTCAGAGCCAGGCCCCACAGTACCTCTCAGAGCCACGCTCAGCCTTCAGAGCCAGGCCCCACAGTACCTCTTAGTGTTGTCAAAGATACATATCGATTCTGAATATTTAAAACGGTTTCAATACTCATTTCCTGAAATATTGATATTTGATTTTTTTTTTATAAGGAAGTTGCATTGTTCATTTAAATACCTGTAATAGTACAGTAGTCGACACACATGTGCATTCAGTTAAGTCGGAATATGACTGTAATACAAACAGTTCAGTTTGTCAGGTACATGCAACACAGATTACAGTGTTTACACATGTCTGCTTGAGAAAATGCAATAAAAATGATTGAAGTGAGATGAACAGTTATTTTTAAATGTGTGATCTAAAGATAAACAAAGGGTTTTAAAAGTGTTATATTTATCTTCTCTTATAGTACGAGAGAGAAGCTGAGGAGAATCAACCAGCAACAAAAGCAAAATTTATAAATCTTTTAATTTTTTATTTATTTTTTTACACTTTAAGATTGAACCTTTTTCCCTGTGGTATCGAAAATGGTATCGAATATCGATACTTTTCAAGGTATCGTATCGAAGTTAGAAATTCCAGTATCGTGACAACACTAATCCCCTCTATCAGATAGATTTATTATTATTATTATTGGGTACCAAGAGCTTCTTCAAGTCGATTCTACAGACGGACTGTTTCTATCATCGGAATTAAATAATTATAATGATACTGTACACACACACACACATACACTGCTGAATAATTCTGTTTTGCCTCAATATATACTGTATATATAATTCTGTTTTGCCTCAATATACAGTATATATAATATATTGATGCAAAACAGAATTATTCAGCAGTGTGTTGTGTGTGCGTGCACGCGCTGCGGTGGGCAGGAGCGTGCAACAAGATGGTATATAAATATGGTATATTAATACCTAGTGTGCTGTGTGATGATGATACATTTGAATCTAATCTAATTGTGCACGCGGCCCTCGCATTATAATGAGCTGGACTGGTGTGTGTGTGCGTGTGGTAACGTGAACGCGATATCTGCCATGCGAGACTAGGCGAGAGGCTGTATTCTAATCTGAAGTGTTCGACGTTCCGACTCCTCCCCCGGCTGCACTAGTCTACTCTCGTCTACTTTCGAGGCGAGCCGAAATCAATCTCGAACACGCCTTTTGTGCGCGGCATTCTACTCTACATAAAACATTTCCCTCGATGTGGGGTTTTGTAGTCGGACTCGGAGAGTTGTTTTGATCACCATGGAGACAGTTAAGAAGAGACGCCGTTCTCAAATGTGGGAACACTTTGATCTGATCAGTCCTAATAAGGTATGTGCTTTATACTCTGAGCTTTGAGGGAAATGTAGTTTAATAAGGTATGTGCATTATACTCTGAGCTTTGAGGGAAATGTAGTTTAATAAGGTATGTGCATTATACTCTGAGCTTTGAGGGACATGTAGTTTAATAAGGTATGTGCTTTATACTCTGAGGTTTGAGGGAAATGTAGTTTAATAAGGTATGTGCATTATACTCTGAGCTTTGAGGGAAATGTATTTTAATAAGGTATGTGCATTATACTCTGAGGTGTGAGGGAAATGTAGTTTAATAAGGTATGTGCATTATACCCTGAGGTGTGAGGGAAATGTAGTTTAATAAGGTATGTGCATTATACTATTTTTTTTTTGAACAAATGTTTTTTATTTTCCCTTTTTTTTTATACATGAAACAAGACAAACGATACAGTAACAGCAGGGGAGGAAACAAACTTTTTGGCTTACCAGCCAACTGGCGAGTAGATGATTTTTTTTACCAGCCAAACTGATTTGTTTACCAGCCAAAAAATAAAATCGCTAATTGTGATAATTACTTCTTTGTATGTCTTCGTCTAAATTGATTTTCAATCATAGTAATAATCATACCGTGTCTCTACTCGTTAAAATATTTATTAGCATAAAACATGAATAAGTGTCTCTACTCTCCACAATATTAGCATACAACATGTATTAATCACACTGCCCCACCCCCTCAAAATATTAGGATATCACATATTAACATGAAAGAGGGAACTATTCTGGACTGGGTTGGGCTGAACTGGGCAGTGAAAGATGCTGGGCTGGACTGGGTTGGACTGAGTTGGGCAGTGAAAGAACCAAGCATTTCACTGTAATGTAATAGCTAAATAAAACAACTTGACTTGTTACATTTGCACTCTGGTTGTATGCCAAATGTATTCTGGTTGTACTGTACTTGTGCTGTAAGATGACAATACATTGGAACCGAATCGACAACGCTAGGGGTTCAGCAGGTGTATTCTGAATGCCAAGTATGACAACATCACCGTTGTGAAGGGCATATGGGCGAGTGGTGATATGGGGGGAAACCCGGTAATAATAAAATGTCACTCGGCTGCATTTAAGCAAAGCCGCTCAGTATAGTCCACTATGTTGAACGTGCGTTATGGTAGCTTGTTACATGCTAGGTAGCTAGCCGGCTAATGCTGGTTGACTTGTCATTCTCATCCGACTCGAAGGAGACATGTCGCATGCTGTTGTTCGCCCCCATGTCAGACCGCACTGATATCCGAAAGCGACGACTCTACATGCAATTATTTTCATCCACTGATGTGTTTTTGTCTAAGTTTGTCTACGTTGTCAAGCCGGTGGCAGGAGTCTGTAGGTCCGCGCGCAGTGATCTGTCCACTTCCCCTAGAGGGGCGGCATCTTCTAGAAAACGAGTGTTCATTGGAGGAGCTTAGAGCGCATCTGTACAACGATGATGTTCATTGGTTATGGTTGGATTATTATGAGGCGCAAATGGGAGGAATCATAAGGGGGGAGTCAGAGTTCGGCTTGTGCCAGTGAGCGAATCAGCAGATTGCAGAATGATTTTTTTGTTTTGTTTTGTAATTACTAGTACTCGCCAGACTGGCGAGTGCTCTTCATGAATTACTCGCCAAACGTAAAAAAATACTCGCATTTGGCGACTAAAGTGGCCTAATTTCCTCCCCTGAGTAACAGTAATAATCAACGATAAATCACAGGACAATAACAGAAATAATAATAACAATAATGACAGTCCAGTAATTAAATCAGAATGAAAGTAGACTAAAAGACATAATAATAATAAATACAATACATTATACTCTGAGCTTTGAGGGAAATGTAGTTTAATAAGGTATGTGCTTTATACTCTGAGCTTTGAGGGACATGTAGTTTAATAAGGTATGTGCATTATACTCTGAGCTTTGAGGGAAATGTAGTTTAATAAGGTATGTGCTTTATACTCTGAGCTTTGAGGGACATGTAGTTTAATAAGGTATGTGCATTATACTCTGAGCTTTGAGGGACATGTAGTTTAATAAGGTATGTGCATTATACTCTGAGCTTTGAGGGACATGTAGTTTAATAAGGTATGTGCTTTATACTCTGAGCTTTGAGGGAAATGTAGTTTAATAAGGTATGTGCATTATACTCTGAGCTTTGAGGGAAATGTAGTTTAATAAGGTATGTGCATTATACTCTGAGCTTTGAGGGAAATGTAGTTTAATAAGTTATGTGCTTTATACTCTGAGCTTTGAGGGACATGTAGTTTAATAAGGTATGTGCTTTATACTCTGAGCTTTGAGGGAAATGTAGTTTAATAAGATATGTGCTTTATACTCTGAGCTTTGAGGGAAATGTAGTTTAATAAGGTATGTGCTTTATACTCTGAGCTTTGAGGGACATGTAGTTTAATAAGGTATGTGCATTATACTCTGAGCTTTGAGGGAAATGTAGTTTAATAGGGTATGTGCAATATACTCTGAGCTTTGAGGGAAATATAGTTTAATAAGGTATGTGCATTATACTCTGAGCTTTGAGGGAAATATAGTTTAATAAGGTATGTGCATTATACTCTTGAGCTTTGAGGGAAATGTAGTTTCGAGTTTGACGCTCGTATCGGAGCATTGGTTTCACAGCCTCCTCATTCTGGAGCCTCGTCGTTCAGGTAAACAAAGGTACATTAGGTTAATATCCACCTCTCTGTTTTGTTACAGTAAAATCAGCTTTTATTCATCTACTGACCGCACATTATCTGCCACTTTTCCATCCAGACTGGGCCTTGACCAGAGGTAGCTGGAGCAGCTAACAAGCTAAGCTGCTATGCTAATGCTAATGCTACACCACTTTATGAGTTTGGGAGGATATGTGACGTTAGGTCAGAAACTGGTGCGACTCTCTGTATAGAGAGAGAAATGTGCGTTTATTCAGCTTGTTACTAATAATGACCGAACATCTCAACTGTTGAGCGTTTCAGCCACTGTTTCGGCTTTACTTGAGATGCTAATGCTTCTAGGCAGTGTGCAAACCATACCATGGTCTTCGGGGAGCTCTTAGTGTTCTCTTGGGGGGGGGGGGGGGGATGGCTAGTCAGCGGCGCGCAGCGAGGACTTTGCTGTAGATGAGTAACGTTACAGAACCCACACAGGTCTGCATGCATGATGAAGACGCACATTGAAATACACATGGTCAGATTAGCCCATCTGATCCAACACTAAAAGACACGAAACAAGCGCAACACTAGGGGCACACCACCTCTTAATATAATAGGCTCTGTAATTAGAGCAACGTTATGCACCTGCTGTGAGAAAAACATTTTGTAATTTTACGCATTATACATGATGATGATACAGAAAATTGAGAAAAATATAAATGCATGGCAAACATGCTTGCGGGACACGGAACAACTCATCACTACAGCCCCAGCATCATACTGTAGCCAGTCTCTTGAAACACCGCTATCTCCAAACTTCCACACCTCTCGAAACTTTCTTTTGTTAGGTGGTCCCACTCTCGCTGCCGCTTCTTCACCTATATGGTTACACATATTTGTAACCCATTTAACGTTATTAATAAGCTAACGTTAGCTAATCGTGATGGCAGGCGGACGTAACGTTGGCTCCCTACAGTGCAAGCAGGCGCTGCAGAAGAAGAGTAGCGGATGTGACGTTGGTAAACAACAAGGATAGATTGACGTGCAAGGAGAGATTGGGGGCAACAAAAAAGGCGACTGTCACCAAACCACAGTTTAAATTATTTTACATTACTATTTTGTTACCCGCCACGTGGCGGACAGACCTCTCAGTGTCACTTGCCAAACCTAAAATCTGCCCGCCATTGGCGGGTGGCGGGCTCTAATTGCAGAGTAGAAAAGTAACTGAGTTACAATACAATATACAGTACAATGCAGAAATGGGATGAGGTACAATTTAGGTACAATTTAAGTGTCTAAAGTGGGTAAAGTGGGTGCTGCAGTGAGTTGTTTGTTTAAAGTGAGTGTGTGCGTGTGGATGTGTGCTGTGAGTGTATTTGATGGTTTGTTACATAGTGTTATTGTCATTTAGCATCCTGATGGCCTGAGGATAAAAGCTTCTTCTGAGGCCCCGTCCACACGAGCGCTGGATTTAATGTAACCATGATTGTATGTGCGCAGTTGCACTGTTCGGGCACACACAATCGGGGGTTTGCTACACTGCAACCGCGGTCTTTGAAAACCGGAGTCCAGGGTGAAGTTTTGCGCACATCCCGGTTGCAGTGGGTGCGTGTGGGCATAGCATGATGTGGGCATGATGTTAGTTTTGTTTCATCAACAAATGAGAGGCAGAACACACAGTGAATGTATCCGTTTGTTTATTGCACTTTTATTGCAATTTCTTTCTTTGCTGAAAAATATATGCTCCATTGGCTAAATGGCTAACGCAATTTAAAGATGGCGGCTTTGTTTAGCAAGAAGTGTAGTGAGCGTTCAACCTTTTCTGATTGGTTGAAATGGCCTTCATGTCTGAACAACATCGCCGCCTACTGCTTTGGCATTGTACTACATGTATCGGTTGCTGGTTTTCCAGCCGCCGTGAGTACGCGATTTATACGCGATTATTCACCTGTGTGGACAGATGTTTATTTTTTGCAAAAGTTCGGTGTCATTAATACCCGTGATCGTGTGGACATAGCCTGAGTCTCTCTGTGCTTGCCATGAGACTCCGGTATCGCTTGTCTGACCGCAGCAGTTCAGGTGTGCCCCAATTAGCCTGATGACCCTCCCCCACCGACCCAGGTGTGCCCCAATTAGCCTAATGACCCTCTGCCAGCTCCCCCCACCAATCCTGTGAAACAGTGACAGAGCAGAGCAAGCAAACAACTGTGGGGGAGGGTCGTCACACCAAACAATAATTTTTCAATCTTCTGTAGATGTCCACGATATTTGTATATATTTTTTTGAAATCGTTATTTTATTAATATTGCCTTTTTAGTTGTATTTTCATTTAATTTAGTAATAATAATAATAATAATAGATTGAATTTTAAGAGAGAAGCGCCTTTCTCAGACTCAAGGACACTGTACAAGGAAAGGATGGAAAAAAATAAAAGTAAGTAATAAAATTGAAAAAATATATATAATAAAATACATAAAATATCTGTGTATAGTAACAACAAGAAAAAACAAATAAGATAAGAGATAAAAATAAAGAAAAAAGAAAAAAAAGGAGGCAAGTTCAAGTTAGTGTACTTTCTGATGAGGACGTGGTCTTAGTTTTTCCAATGCGACCCTGGAAATACCACTTGGAAGACAAAAACATCTGATTGGCCAGAAACAACAGCTGCCTGCATCAATAGCCTATCAGATGTTTTGCATCAAATTAAATGCAATATCATAGGCTTATATTCATAGATCACAACTATAGCAGTGCATCTGTCTATATATACACCCATGTGTTTTTCAGTTCTTGTGAACATCTTCCTGTCAGCCTCCAATTTGTTAGCCTTGGAAAAGAGCACTACCTGTATAGCTGGTTAAGGACTGGTGGTTCTTTCTTGGCTTTCTGTGTTCCTGATGAATTTCAACTGAAAAGTTAGACCTTTGTTTGTTAGGATGAATGTAAAATGTACTGATATTTCTTTCCTTACTTTCCCCCAAGATTGGTCTGAATATGACCACCCCTCCTAGCCTCTCACACCTTGGTTTGAGAGTCTGTTTGGTGGACTGCATGAAACCATCACAGCTGGACCAGGAGAAGAGCTGTTTGGACTGCATGGAAACAAGTATGGAAATGTTGACTTTAATCTGTAAACATTATCACTTTATAAATGTTGACTTTAATTTATGACTTTATAAATGTTTACTTTAATCTGTAAACATGACTTTATAAATGTTGACTTTAATCTGTAAACATTATGACTTTAGTCTGATTTTATAAATGTTTACTTTAATCTCTAAACATTATGACTTTAGTCTGACTTTATGAATGTTGACTTTAATCTCTAAACATTATGACTTTATAACCAATCAATCAATTTCTTTAATGACCACCCAGCCAGGCTGGTGGAATTTGGTTTCAGTGCATAGCATAGCAGTTCCAACATAAAACATAGAACATATAACATCACTTACAGCGTACATAAAAGAAAACACAATTACATAGATACAGTTCAGAGTTGTCCATGTCCATGTCAGCAGAGGTAAGGGGGGGTTGCGGGGGGTACTGCGGGGGGTACTACAGGAAGGGGGGGGTGCTACAGGGAGTTCAGTGTCCGTATGGCAGTGGGGAAGAAGCTGTTTTTGAACCGGGATGTTTTGGTGGTCAGGGATCTGTAGCGCCTCCCGGAGGGCAGCAGCTGGAAGATGTGGTGTGCTGGGTCAGTGGGGTCGGAGATGATTTTTCTGGCTCTCATAAGTGTTGACTTTAAAAGCCTGACAGGCCCAGTACTGGGCAGAGATTAATTTCACATCATAAATCGATCAATACAGTCCGTATTAATTAATGTTGCATTTCTTTTTCAAATGTAGCCAAGAGTAAAGACCCTAACCCTATCAAAACAGCAGTCAAAGTGTATATTTTCAGCACTGTTTGTTTACCAATGATTTTAACCTCTTAAGCCCTAGCTATATTTTCCGAAAATTCGCCTAAAAGTACTTAAGTAAATGGAAGATTGCTCCACTTCTACAAGTCCATTTGCATTTTCTTGGTATCTAGGGACCTCAGGGAACGTATTCCCAGTGTCAGAAATATTGTGTCTGTTACTAGGCTTGAGTAAATTGTAATCAACCAAAGGAGAATATACATTTTCTTGTTTATTTTCATCTTTGACGGTGAATAACACCATGCTAACATTGGGCAGCAAATACCGTGAATGAAATCTGCTGTAAGTACAGTTACTTTTTTGTAATGTAAATCGCTCCACCATCTTTAATGAGATTGAGACACGTTTTTTTCTAGAAACTAACTACGTTCTGGCAATAACATTCAGGTTTGTTCGACCCGTGAGACATAATCACGGAAAAAAAAAATTTCACGTCGGAAGGCTCAAAGTTTGACAGGGGCAGGCGTGAGCTGGGTAGTGTAGTTTTATGAAATTCTTAAAGGTCCCCTATTGTGGGCACCAGGGTGGCGCACCACGTAACTGCGCTGCAGTGCAATGCGGCCGTCCCGGGTTCGACTCCCGGACCCGGCGACCTTTACAGCATGTCCTCCCCCTATATCTTCTCCCATCCTTCCTCTCTGCAAGCAATAAAATGCCAAAAAAATTATATAATTAATGAATTTTAGATCACTGTTACTCTCAATTCAAGGGTGGATACAAGGCTCATTCTGCTAGTGGCTTTGGGAAGTCTGATCATGCGGCCATTTTTCTTTCTCCAAAGTACAAACAAAGAATCAAGAGCACACCTGTAGTCTCGCGAGAGGTGCAGAAATGGGATGTGGAGTCGGGGGGGACGCTCCAGGCTGCGTTTGAGTGCACAGACTGGAGCGTGTTCCGCGACACAGATAACATTAATGTCTACACGGAGACAGTGCTGGACTATGTTCGTACTTTGGTGGAAGAAACAATCCCCACTACCACAATTAGAGTTTACCCAAATCAAAAACCCTGGGTAGACAAATCCGTCCGTGAAGCTCTGAAAGCGCGCACCAAAGCATACAACGACGGCCTGGTGGCAGGCAACATGAATGACCACAAGGTGGCGCGATACAACGTAAGGAGGACAGTGACAGAGGCCAAACGGCGCTACAGGGATAAAATTGAACTCTAGTTTGACTCCAGACAGGCTGACTCCAGAGCTATGTGGCAGGGGCTCAAAACGATGACAGACTACAAAGGCACCTCCCTCAAACTGAACAGTGACATCTCCTTAGCAAATGACCTCAATACCTTCTATGCGAGGTTTGATGCTGGTAATAACAACACCAGCCCACAAGCCACGGCAATGGGGGGGGGGGGGGGGGTCTGCTGCTGATGGAGACTCAGTGTTCAGGGTAACAGAGCATGAGGTGAGGCGGACCTTTAAAAAAGTGAATATCAGGAAGGCAGCAGGACCGGACGGCATCCCCGGCCGCGTCCTAAAAGTCTGTGCCGACCAACTGGCCCCGGTATTCACTGACATATTTAACCTGTCCTTAGAACAGGCTGTCATCCCCACCTGCCTGAAGAAGTCCACTATTATCCCTGTACCCAAAAAATCCAAGCCTGCTTGCCTCAACGACTACCGCCCTGTAGCTCTCACCTCCATAGCCATGAAGTGCTTTGAGAAGCTAGTAAAGGGCTACATCTGCTCCTCCCTCCCCATCAACATGGACCCCCTGCAATTTGCATACCGCCCCAACAGGTCCACGGAGGACGCCATAGCCCATGTGCTGCACACAGCAGCATCACACCTGGACAAGAGGAAGGGGAACTATGTGAGAATGCTATTCATCGACTACAGCTCGGCATTCAATACCATAGTCCCCTCCAAACTCATAGCCAAGCTCAGGGACCTGCGCTTGAACTATGACCTCTGCCAGTGGGTCTTGGACTTCCTGACGGGCAGACCCCAGGTGGTGAGAGCAGGCAACTGCACCTCCTCATCCATCACCCTCAACATAGGGGCCCCCCAGGGCTGTGTTCTGAGTCCCCTCCTCTACTCCCTGTACACACACGACTGTGTGGCTCAGCGGAGTAGCAACACAATCATCAAATTTGCTGACGACACAGTGGTGGTGGGCCTGATCTCTGCCAACGACGAGAGGGCCTACCTGGAAGAGGTCAAGGTCCTGGCGGGATGTTGCCAGGAAAACAGCCTCTCCCTGAACGTCAGCAAAACAAAGGAGATGCTTGTGGACTTCAGGAGGTCAGAGGTCAAGGACTACAGCCCCCTCAGCATCGACGGGGCACCGGTTGAGAGAGTCAACAGCTTTAAGTACCTCGGAGCCTACATATCCGAGGACTTGACATGGACCACACACATTGACAGTGTTGTGAAGAAGGCACGACAACGCCTCTACTTCCTCAGGCGCCTAAGGAAGTTCCAAGTCAGTCAGACGATCCTTAAGAACTTCTACTCATGTACAATAGAGAGCATCCTGACTGGCAACATCACCTCCTGGTTTGGGAATAGCACTGCACAAGACCGAAGCAGACTACAAAGAGTGACATGTTCAGCCGAACGCACAATTGGAGGGGGGCTCCCCACCCTCCAGAACATTTACAACAAGCGGTGCAGGGGCAAGGCTAAGAGAATCATTAAAGACTCCAGTCACCCGAACAACTGCCTCTTTGAACTGCTGCGGTCAGGCAAGCGATACCGGAGTCTCAAGGCGAGCACAGAAAGACTCAGAAGAAGCTTCTATCCCCAGGCCATCAGGCTGCTCAACGAACAATGAACACTACACAACAACAACCATCAAACGCACATAGCACACACATCCACACGCACACACTCACTTTAAACAAACACACTGTAGCACCCACTCCCCACACTTTATAGCACACACTCACTTTAAACAAACACACTGTAGCACCCACTCCCCACACTTTATATTTATTGATGAAGGATTGCACTACAACTCGTACACCTTACTGTAAATTGTACCTAAATTGTACCTCATCCCATTTCTGCTTTGCACTATATAGTATTGTACATTAGTACACTGCATAGTATTGTATATTATATGGTAACTCAGTTACGTCTATTCTGCATCGAACATTGTACATATGTCTATACTGAACACTGGGACCTCATTTTCTACTTCTAATTTACATGCTATACTATGTTATTTGATACTATCTTGTCTAGCACAGTCTCTGGAGCGTAACAGTAAGAAGCATTTTGTATGAAAGTATTCTGTACTTCTGTATGACAACTATTAAAGAAACTTGAAACTATATATATAAAAAAATAAGTCCCCTATTGTAAAATGGCCTGATTGTATCTCATGGGTCGAACAAACCTGAACGTTATTGCCATTAAATACAACATACATTATTTCTTTACCTTTCTGTGAACGTCTACAAAAAAACGTGTCGCAATCTGGTGAAAAATGGAGGAGCTATGGACATATATATAAGTAACTGTACTTGCAGTAGATTTCAATCACGTGTTTGCTGCCCTGTCAGGGGCGCCTGGTGGTACTAAATCCAGATTTAAGTCTGCCATTGGATCCGATCCATTGATGTATGACTTGGCCATAATAAGGTCATCTTTAGGCCTTATATTTTATATTCATTTCAAATTGCATGTGTCTGGATGGCAAAATCCAGTACTATATCTACAAAAAAACCTGTAAATCATCTGCCCTTTATTAATTTGCTTAGATATTTTGTACACTTGATCTCATGAAGGTGCTAAATCAGTTCAGGTAAATCTCATGTCTGGTCAATGTTAGCTTGGTGTTATTCACCGTCAAAGATGGAAAAAACTTATAAATAATAATAATTTATATTCTCCTTTGGTTCATTACAATTTACTCAAGCATAGTAACATACACAATATATCTGACATGGAGAATACATTCCCAGAGGTCCATACATTCACAGGTCCTGTTGTTACTATACATTCATAATTTTATTTTTTATCTTGTTTTTTCTAAATCTTTTCTTTTTTTTCTACCCTTTCCTTGTACAGTGTCCTTGAGTCTGAGAAAGGTGCTTCTCTCTTCAAATCCAATTTATTATTATTTGTATTATTATACATGTCCCTAGATACCATGAACATGCAAATGGACCTTGTAGAAGTGGAGCAATCCTCCATTTACTTGGCTGTTTACTTTTAAGTGAATTTTCTGAAAATATGGCTAGGGTTTAAGAGATGAATCTAAAGATTTTGACTTTATTCTGACTTTATAAATGTTGACTTTAATCTGTAAACATTATCTCTTTAGTCTGACGTCATAAATGTTGACTTTAATCTCTAAACATTATATAAAGGCTTGAATTAACTAGTGAATAAAAAACAATAAACCTACAAGCCAGTGAGGTGGCTGAAAACCGGCTAGAACGTAATTGACGCGTCTGTGGCTCCTCGTCAGATCAAAGACAGAATGTCCACAAGGTCCGTTACGATAATACTCAACAGAGTATTTATTTACACCATACAATTAACAAATGCACAATTGCATGTAACATAAAGTAAACGGTACTACCTTCAGTACCTTGCACAACAAACGATAAACAAAACAACGTCGCAAACGACGGTCAAAACTGTAAACTCTTACTGGTTACAAACACACCTGCATGTCATCAGTCCCATTACACTGTAAGTAGCCAGGTAGCCTGATTACTAACACAGCTGCATGTCATCAGTCCCATTACACTGTAAGTAGCCAGGTAGCCTGATTACTAACACACCTGCATGTCATCAGTCCCATCACACTTTAAGTAGCCAGGTAGCCTGATTACTAACACACCTGCATGTCATCAGTCCCATCACACTTTAAGTAGCCAGGTAGCCTGATTACTAACACACCTGCATGTCATCAGTTCCATCACACTTTAAGTAGCCAGGTAGCCTGATTACTAACACACCTGCATGTCATCAGTCCCATCACACTGTAAGTAGCCAGGTAGCCTGATTACTAACACACCTGCATGTCATCAGTCCCATCACACTTTAAGTAGCCAGGTAGCCTGATTACTAACACACCTGCATGTCATCAGTCCTGTTACACTTTAAGTAGCCAGGTAGCCTGATTACTAACACACCTGCATGTCATCAGTCACATTACACTTTAAGTAGCCAGGTAGCCTGATTACTAACACACCTGCATGTCATCAGTCACATTACACTTTAAGTAGCCAGGTAGTCTGATTACTAACACACCTGCATGTCATCAGTCCCATCACACTTTAAGTAGCCAGGTAGCCTGATTACTAACACACCTGCATGTCATCAGTCACATTACACTTTAAGTAGCCAGGTAGTCTGATTACTAACACACCTGCATGTCATCAGTCCCATCACACTTTAAGTAGCCAGGTAGCCTGATTACTAACACACCTGCATGTCATCAGTCCCATCACACTTTAAGTAGCCAGGTAGTCTGATTACTAACACACCTGCATGTCATCAGTCCCATTACACTTTAAGTAGCCAGGTAGCCTGATTACTAATGTGGTAATATTGCCTTGGAATTTCATAATTAATATGTGTGAATAAATTAGAGAACCATACTGCAAAAAGGAATGTGTGCCCTTTCAACCGTAGAGGGTGTTTTAAGTGATACTGGTGTTACAGAAATAGTCAATAAACCCCCACTAACAAATGTGCTCAGAACAAAGAGACAAAAGTCACACCTACTGTGACCAGATTACAGCAGAGACAGCTGGGTTGAACACAGGGCAGACCAGTTTAGACTTGTTGAAGCATGGACACTAACTCACAAACAAAGTAATCTATTAATCAACTGTTTAGTATCAAAAGGTCTCATATGATGTCTGGGATCAGTCTAAGAAAGCACTGACTGTACTGGGATGATATTAGACATCTATAGCCATATAGAAGGAATGTTAAAGTTGGCAGCCGGCCTCCCCCCAGAGAAACCCAGAGGGAGGGGCAGCCGGCCTCCCCCCAGAGAAACCCAGAGGGAGGGGCTGCCAGCGCCCACAAGGACACCCCCCACAAGAGATCAACCCCCACAAGAAGACGCTGGATTGGACCAGCCATATGTATGATTGGCTAGAAATTATAGTATATAGGAGGGCCCTAAATGATAATTCGGGAGCTCTCAGGCCGGACCCACCCAAAGGGGGTCTGGGGGCTCCCCCACCGCTTCGTCCACCCAGAAACTACTGTGAGCTGATTGCATTTTACGTGAGTAAATCATGGGAAACACCAATGGTTGTTTATAGATTAGAGTAATGTACAGATCCCTGATCTGTAGACCAGATTTACTCATGTATAATGTGTACAGTAAACCATGTATGTTCAAATTATGTTAACCAGGTGACTGTTTGATGTGCAGTATTGAGGTTTGAGATGCAAACCTGATTGTGATATTTCTGTACAACAGACAGCTGTTAAGGTTATCTGATCATCTTTTGTATGTAAAAGTCAACCTTTTATTCACTCCTGGCCCTGACTCAAATAAATCAGTTGAGTTGAACTACAATTCTGGTTTGTCTGGCGTACACGTTTTATTCTTCATCTGCATTAAGCCAGATGAGGAGACCAACCATTCTATCAGTATGAATCTTTCCTCCTCCTTCCAGATAGTCAATCTCATTGTATTGTGCTACAATAACCTCAAATTATTGTAGAAAGTCTGTGGGAATTTACTACACTAACACACCTGCATGTCATCAGTCCCATCACACTTTAAGTAGCCAGGTAGCCTGATTACTAACACACCTGCATGTCATCAGTCCCATTACACTTTAAGTAGCCAGGTAGCCTGATTACTTTTACCAACGGATTTCCAGTTCCGCGTTCTGCGATCTGATTGGCCACTGACCTTTCTGGTCGTGTGACGCCTGTTTCTATCACCGGTTAAGCTTAGGCACTCTTTCGAAGTTGGTTAAGGAGTTTGTCTTAGAGCAGGGCGATAGAACACCAGCCCTGATTCCAAACTCTAACCTTAACCAACTTCGAAAGAGTCGCCTAAGCTTAACCAGTGATAAACTAGGCGTTAGGTAGTTTGCAGGCTGTTCGAGGCGGAAATGGCAGCAGAAACAGGCGTCACGCGATTGGGCGCACATGTCACATGACCAGAAACGTCAGTGGCCAATCAGATCGCACCAGAAACGTCAGTGGCCAATCAGATCACAGAACGCGAACACGGAACTGGAAATCCGTTGGTAAAAAAACTAGACACAGGCAGGTAAGCCACCTACTGGTGAGCAAAGGGAACTGCTGCCATGAACCCAACTTGGCAGGCACAATGCATAGGCAGAAATCCAAACAAATACATACAATATAACATATGGCACTTTACCAGTGAATTGACTCTTACACATTATTTATATTACACCCACGCTCAATGAAGAAACCCAATGGCCATCACAATCCACCATACAGATAAATAAAAAGCAACAGGAGTCAGCATATAACCAGGGTTATCAAGTGGGCGCCTCCCTTCACTGGTGTTTCTTCAAGTTAGGCCCACGACCTCGGGCTCAGCGGTTAGTTCCAGCCTCCCAGAACCACCCCCCCATGCCAGCTCCCACTTTTCCATGATATTCACACGCCTCACCTCCCTGTTATCCTATGTCAAAAGTACAATTCCTACCATATTACAGGCCTGTACACTGCGATGATATGATCGCAAATTGCCCCCTAATTTGGTCCGTGCGAGTTTAAAATAATATCTGGGGGCAAGCTTGCGAGTGGTGATTTCAACCCTTCATTCGCATTTCACTCCTAAATTAATCCATACAAATTGTAGTAAAACATTAGCCTACAACCAGGGCTGTACATTGCAATATATATATATAATTTCATTAGACAGACCAGCGCGGACCTTTAATAACATGCAATTTAATTGACACGAGCAATGAGCTAACGGTAGCTTCTAACCAAGGTCTCCATTAGGATTATGCTAAGCTAACTAGCGATCTCTGCTAACCCTGGAAAACGGTCAAAGCGGACTCCACAAGACTAGTTCCATTCGTGAGGAAAGGGGGTGGGTTATATTGACAACGCTTGACAAAAGAAGTTTAAACATAACTTCATATTTATTGGTTATTCGTTTCTGTATATCATTCAATTCCCATCTCCGTGTGTCTCCATCTCTTCCTGTTTACATTCGAGTGTGACGTCATCACCTACGGCAGCTTAGACGATCAAAACCCGAAGGGGGGCTCGCTCTCTCTCTCTCTCTCTCTCCCTCTCTCTCTCTCTCTCTCTCTCTCTCTCTCTCTCTCTCTCTACATTCAATGATTTAAAGTAGCCAAATGTTACACACAGTATAAATACTAACTGGATAGTTGATGATATAAACATTTAATTTCATTATCTGAAATATTCTAAAATCATTAAGTCTGTGTGATTATTATTTTCTCACAGTAGTGTGTGTATATATATATATATATATATATATATATATATATATATATATATATATGTGTGTGTGTGTGTTTGGCTAAAGTGGATAGAAAACACAGTACTGTGTAAAAGGCACCCAAGAGTTTTTATATAAATTGTCTTAGATGTAAATAATTTTTTTTATTAGTGTCAGTAGACTACTCTTAGTACATTTTCATTAAATTATTTTTTAAAGCATCTTCATGGTTTAATAATGCAAACATATGTTGCAGGGACTTATTATAATCATCATATTGGCGTGACTGTATGCATCAAAGGGTTCAATCAAGCATTTTTAAGTGCTTTAGAGGAAATGTCAAAATATCGCGATATCATTTAGAGGCCATATCGCCCAGCCCTACTATAATGGTAAAATAGTTATTTAAAAAGTGTGCCCCTAGTGAAAAAGCTTAGCGTACAGCCCTGTATTACACATGAAACGACAACAACAGAGAAGAAAAGCAATACTCGTACCCTTTGGTTACGTTGGCCCCCAGCTGACATTATTTCTCAACCAAATCCATTGACATCTCATTTACCGCTTTTTTCAAGCTCCGCCCACGAATCCCCAACTCTCCCAATAATGTTGAAGCCGATCGTGCTATAAATCCTCTGCATCCTACTTCCGCCGGACAAACCCTAGCTTTACATCCTCACTGTTCAGTTTCTGCTGCCAAGTCTGCATATCTAAGCTATCACTCCCTTCCAAGCCATGTCCAGGTTGACACTTTCGGCTCACTCTTCCTTTGGTATTGATTCCTGTTGGAGACGAACTTATGAAGTCTGAGCTTTCCTGTGCTGCAGAGTTCGCTTGCTTCTTTGACGAGCTGGATTGCCAGATGTTATGCTCGTCAGTCCATCATCAACATGAAAAGTCCTCTGGATGAATTTAACTGTTTTCTTGTTAACAACCACTCTAGAAATACCACCTGTAAGTCTCTTTTCTCTATCTTGGCTGATTGAATCTGGTGCCATATCATGCTTGCGTGTTCTATACATCCAGCAAACCCTGGGATTCCTGCTTTCTGCACTGCTTTCTGCACTGCTGTCCCTTTCTAGGTAGTTTGCTAGCCTCTGTGCCATTACAGTTAAGAAAATCTTACCTTCTACTAGGGCTGACCCCTATTAGTCGATTAGTCGACTAATCGGTCGAAAGGAGCCGTAGTCGACTGCCAACCTCTTAGTCGAATGCAAATATATATATTTTTTTTAATCATTCTTTTGAAAAGAAAAGAGGCCTAGAAGTGTGGCTAACGCTAATGGCACGCATACCAGAGGCTAACTGCCTAAGAAAACAGGCACAGAGGCACTGAAAGAGGATTTCACCCATCTAATGAACACACTAGACAAATATCAAGATGTATCCATCAGTGGACCAATTGCATGCTTTTGCAGAGGACAAGAAGCCTTCAGTCGACTCCTTCACCCATTAAGCACCCCCACAGCCCAAATGGAATGATACATTTTTTTTAAATATACTTTTTTTTTAGTCGACTAATCGTCAACTAATGGCAAATGTTGGCCAATCATAGTCGACTATCCAAATCCTTAGTCGGGGACAGCCCTACCTTCTACATTCAGGAGGGATATAGTCAGAAACTGGCTTAACAGTGAGGACTCTTTCTCCTTGGGGATTAGGATTCCTTCTGCTCTAACCCAAGCTTTTGGTATAACCTGTTTATCCCATACTACTCTCAATAACCTCCACAAGAATCTGAGTACATCAGGTGCACTTTTATAAACCCGGTGGGGGACTCCATTCACCCCTGGGGCTTATATTCTGACTTTATACAGTCGGTCCATAATTATTTGGACATTGACACAATTTTACTAATTCTGGCTCTGTACAACACCATAATGGACTTGAAATGAAATACAGGTGTGCTTCAAGTGCAGACTTCCAGCTTTAATTACATCTAACTCCGGTGAACAGTGTAGGAATTACAACAGTTGCCCCAACTCAAGTAAAAAAGGTAATTGGTCAAGCTAACAATCCATAAGTATTTCAGCTATCCATAGTTACCTTGTTTAGTTTGGAGAACCTCAAGTCTCACTCTGTTTGTTTACATTTTCACCTCCTGACAACATCTGATCAACCTCCAAGTTGTGATTGACAGCGTGATGAGGCATGATTGAGATTTTCTGGTTTTGTAGCCAAACAATAATTGATCGATTGTGTTTCTACTTTCAGTTGCAGAGTTTCGCTTAATAGTGAAAAGTTATCTACTGCATCTTTGTTTGTTATTCATATTATTATTATTCCTCCCTCCAGACCCCCCACAGCTCCCTGTCTGTGAAGAGGAGGTTCCCCCTGAGCAGCAGGAGAGGAGCCCCAGTCTGGTCCAGGAGGAGCCAGAGCTCCTACAGATGAAAGAGGAACAGGAGGAACTCTGGATCAGTCAGGAGGGAGAGGAGCTTCCTGTCTCTGTGAAGAGTGAACATGATGAAGAGAAACCTCAGTCCTCACAGCTCAGCCAAACCCAGGACACAGAGCCCCTCCAGATTAAAGAGGAACAGGAGGAACTCTGGATCAGTCAGGAGGGAGAGGAGCTTCCTGTCTCTGTGAAGAGTGAACATGATGAAGAGAAACCTCAGTCCTCACAGCTCAGCCAAACCCAGGACACAGAGCCCCTCCAGATTAAAGAGGAACAGGAGGAACTGTGTCAAGATCTAGAGGAGGCTGATGGCTCCAAGATGACCTTACAACCTATGAAATGTGAAAATGAAGGTGAGAACACTCTGTCCTCACAACTCAGCCAAAACCGGGACCCAGAGCAGATTAAAGATGAACTAGATCAAGGGCTGGAAGAAGCTGATCTCTCCAAGATCACAGTAGACTCAGTGAAATGTGAAGATGGTCAAGAGAACGCTCTGTCCTTCCAGCCTCTTCAAACCCAAAGGGAGAAAAACAGAGAAGCATACTCTTTACCCAGCACCTCAACTGAACACATGAAAACAGAACCTGAAGGAGAGGACTGTGGAGTAGCAGAACTAACCAGTAACTTAGATCCAGCTGGTGATTTAGAACCAACTAGAGATAGCCAGCCTCTCTCTTCAGACTGTTCTCTAACTGAGACTGATGACAGTGATGATGACCGTTCTGGAGCTGAGACTGATGACAGTGATGATGACAGTTCTGGAGCTGAGACTGATGACGGTGATGATGACCGTTCTGGAGCTGAGACTGATGACGGTGATGATGACCGTTCTGGAGCTGAGACTGATGACGGTGATGATGACCGTTCTGGAGCTGAGACTGATGATGGTGATGACCGTTCTGGAGCTGAGACTGATGATGGCGATGAATGGAAGGAGAGTGGAGGTCCAGGTTTGATGGCACTAAAACAAAAGAAGACACAGAAAATACAAACGTTGTCTAATAGGCCTGGATTCAGCAAGAAGAGAGATCTGAAGAAACGCATGTTAACACATACTGGAGAGAAACCATTTAGCTGTTCAGTTTGTGGGAAAGGGTTCAGTAGGAAGCGAGATCTGAAGACACACATGAGAACTCATACTGGAGAGAAACCATTTAGCTGTTCAGTTTGTGGGAAAGGGTTCAGTATGAAGGCACATCTGAAGACACACATGAGAACACATACTGGAGAAAAACCTTGTTGTTCAGTTTGTGGGAAAGGGTTCAGTATGAAGGCAAATCTGAAGCAACACATGAGAACACATACTGGAGAGAAA
Organism: Notolepis coatsorum; assembly: GCF_963971535.1. Taxonomy (NCBI): domain Eukaryota; kingdom Metazoa; phylum Chordata; class Actinopteri; order Aulopiformes; family Paralepididae; genus Notolepis; species Notolepis coatsorum. The sequence continues at coordinate 765,687 of NC_140176.1, read as the reverse complement.
CCATTTAGCTGCTCAGTTTGTGGGAAAGGGTTCAGTATGAAGGCAAATCTGAAGACACACATGGGAACACACACTGGAGAGAAACCTTTTGTTTGTTCAGTTTGTGGGAAAGGGTTCAGTACAAAGGGAGCTCTGAAGACACACATGAGAACACATACTGGAGAGAAACCATTTGTTTGTTCAGTTTGTGGGAAAGGAATCAATACAAAGGGAGATCTGACGAGACACATGATAACACACACTGGAGAGAAACCATTTAGCTGTTCAGTTTGTGGGAAAGGGTTCAGTAGGAAGCGAGATCTGACAAGACACATGATAACACATACTGGAGAGAAACCATTTAGTTGTTCAGTTTGTGGGAAAGGGTTCAGTATGAAGGCACATCTGAAGACACACATGATAACTCATACTGGAGAGAAACCATTTGTTTGTTCAGTTTGTGGGAAAGGAATCAATACAAAGGGATATCTGAAGACACACATGAGAACACATACTGGAGAGAAACCATTTGTTTGTTCAGTTTGTGGGAAAGGGTTCAGTCAGCAAACAAGTCTGAAGACACACATGATAACTCACACTGGAGAGAAACCATTTAGTTGTTCAGTTTGTGGGAAAGGGTTCAATGATAAAGGACATCTGAAGACACACATGAGAACACATACTGGAGAGAAACCTTTTCTTTGTTCAGTTTGTGAGAAAGGGTTCAATGATAAAGGAAATCTGAAGACGCACATGAGAACTCATACTGGAGAGAAACCATTTAGCTGTTCAGTTTAAGCTGAAAGTAGACTTGAAAATAATAAAGAGAACAGGTCCCCAAACACAGTTTGCAGTATATTAAATAGAAACCCCATGTACTTTTTTAGAAGAAGAACACACACATGCGAGATGGGCGACACACAGGAACACTCACACATGCACTGATGAAATGTCTCTCTGCACTTTTCCCATCCCGTCGTCCTTCCCCCCCAAGGGCAGCTGGGAGCAGACATGGGCTGTGGCGTGGGCCGCGCCCGGGGACCAATCCAAGTGCTCCTGTCCGTCTTCGTCAGGGACGCGACAGCGTTAGAGATCTGTTCTGCATGTTTTTCCTTTGGGTTTATCTTATCTGGAGGGGAAACCCTTGCGAGCACGGGGAGAACATGCAAACTCCACACAGAAAGGCCCGGGAGATATGAATGAATGAATTATTTTATTTAGAATGTTTACTAATAAATAAACGAAAAGGATAGGTTTGAAGCCGAAGGCTTATAGAGCAACCTACCCCTAATTCAAAAAACAAATTCAAAAAAGTTAGTTTTCCGGCAGCCAGGTGGTGCAGTGGGCAAGGCACTCACCACCAATGCTGGAGACGCTGGGTTCGCGTGTTCGATACCAGCTCTCCACATTGTTTTCAGTTTGGCTGGTCGTCCGTACTAATACAATTGGCAGTATTAGAGGGTGGGAAAGCTGATGTGTGGGTCCTGGGCGTTGTAAACAGAAAAATACTCCTACAGTTCGGTCGGGGCGCCTGCTCAGCGAGGGTAGGAACTGGAGGGAGGTAGTGTGACCTTCCACACGTTACACTCCCAGTGAAAATCTGAGCTGCCAGGCTGGCTGCCGGCTGGCTGCGCATGTGTCGGAGGAAAGCATGTGACAGTCTCCGGCCTCCCGGACCAACAGTAGGGGGGGTGCGCAACAACCAGGAAGGGAGTTTGGAATTGGCATAACAACTAACAGTGGGATGGGAGAAAAATCTGAAAAAGAGGAGGGGGAAAAAAGATAGTAAAAGATTTAATAAAATAAAAGTTAGTTTTCAAAATATAACAAACAAAAAAAAAATCAACAAAAACCGTTCCTGAAAAGAACATAAGAAGCCAACATAGGATAATCAAAAATTCATCTGCAATACCAGAGTTTCATGGTAGAGAAAAACAGATTGTAGGTTAAATTTTACTATAAGATACTAGAACCCTGTTTTTAAAGATCTTTTTAAACTTAAAAATACTCCTGCTGTTTTTTATTTCATCCGGTATATTGTTCCAGAGTTTCACTCCTTTAACTGACACAGACATACTTTTAAGTCTGGTTCGAGCTCTAGGCTGTTTCAAATTGAGTGTTCTTCTTAAATTATACGTCACCTCTCGTTCTTTAAACAAAATTTGTAAGTTACATGGCAGTTGATAACTTCTAGCTTTTTAAAAACTATCTCTGATGTTTTAAGGTCAACTAAGTCGTGGAACTTTAATGCCCTTAGTTCAAAAAACAGTGTTTGTAGGATGGAGATAACTAACATTGTTCACAACCCTTATTGCCTTTTTCTGTAAGATGATAATAGGATTTAGATTAGTTTTGTATATGTTTCCCCAAGTTTCTATACAGTAAGTTAGATATGGTAATAAAAGACTACAATAAATTGTGTATAATGATCTCAAATTTAATATGCGTCTGGTTTTTCTTAAGATACCTAAGCTACGTGCTGGTTTTTTCTTTACATAGTTAATATGAGTTTTCCAGCTGAGGTTTTGGTCTATCACGAAAAGTATATTAATTTACTCTTTCAAGATGAACATTATCTATGCATATCTCTACTTGAGTATCTGGATGTATTTTTTTATTACCAAACAAAATACATTTAGACTTACTTATATTTAAGGAGAGTTTGTTAGTATGAAGCCAACATTTCAGCTTCCCCAGTTCACCTGTAATATTTGTTAGCAACTGTTGAAGGTCTGCACCTGAACACAAAATGTTGGTATCATCTGCAAAAATGACAAATGTAAGTTTATCAGAAACATCAATGATATCATTAATATACAATATAAATAATTTCGGTCCTAAAATGGATCCTTGCGGTACCCCACATGTTATCACTTTGCAGGATGATCTGGTCTCCCCCATCTGCACACATTGTTTCCTATTTTCTATGTAACTTTTTATCCAACTGAGCCCTACCCCTCTAATTCCATCCTTTTCAAGTTTTCTGAGTCAAATATGGTCAATGGTATCAAAAGCTTTTTTCAGATCAATAAAAACTCCAACTGCATACTGTTTATTATCGATTTAATTTGTTAACTCTTCTGCTACCTGCATGAGAGCCATTGATGTGGATCTGTTAGTTCTGAATCCATACTGGCTATCAATCAATATCTCATTCTTATCAATAAAACTGTCCAGACGTGCAACAAAAAGTTTTTCCAGAATTTTAGAAAATTGAGTAAGTAAAGAAACAGGCCTGGACGACTTCCGGTACGAGAGGAAACGGGTAGCACGCATGTGCTGGAGCTCCTGGTCGAATAAGTAAAAAAACGGATGAATAAAGACCCGAAAAGAAATAAAAAATGGAGATGCAATCAAGGAACAAGGAGGAAACGAGGAATGAGAAGAAGAGAGAAAATGAGGGATCTCTGAGAAGGGAGAATTTGAAGATACAAAATCCCCGTCGGGAGAGAGGGACCAGGTGGAAGGAGGAGGTGGGCCGGCCGCGCTCGACAGGGAAATGCCAGGATGGGCGGTCTGCATGCAGGCCGAGATATTGGCATATATGAAAACAATGACGGACGCAATATTGGCGGATATGCAGACAATTACAGACACGATAAGGACCGATGTCGGGAGGCTGGGGGAGGAATTGAAGACGGAGCAGGAGGATATCGGGGGAGAAATGGATGCGGGACTCGAAGCGGTCAATGAAAAGATGGTGGAACAGGGTGAGAGCGTGGCGGCGTTGGAAGGGAGAACGGCAGAGGCGGAGGAATGGGAAACGAAGATACACGAAGTACTGACAATTGCAATTCTACAACAAGAAAAAATGAAGGAAAAGCTGTCGGACATGAAAGGGAGACCGCGGAGAAATAATACCCGGTTATGGGGATTGGAGGACGGAGTGGAAAGGGAGTCTATGGCCCTGTATGTGGTGATGGAGATTCAGAGAGCCCACGGGGCGCCTGCGTCGAAGTAGCCCGCTGGCAGGCCCCCCGAGAGCGGTTACTATTAACTTTTTGAGATTAGAGGTGAAGGAAATGATAAGGAGACGTGAAGGAAGAGACGAGGTGAGACACGGGGAGGCGAACGAGAGGAGTACATAAAGAACGGATTAACCACCCCAGCTATAGACAATAATGCCCAATGAAACACATACACGAACGCGCACTATAATCACTGCAGATGGAAATAATTAGGAGGGTAAATATACAACACATAGAATAATGGAGAACTATAAACACACAGAGATTTACACACATTGGACTGGGATGAAGGAGAGACAATGGAACATGGGACTCGAATCACAGGAGGACTGGAAGGTGGGGGTCTCGGAACAGGAGGAAAAGCAGACAGAGAACTTTGACCAGGAGTTCTGTCTCATTAGGGGCTCTGCTTGGCATCACTCTGCACTATCTCGCGTACGTGCACGCGCACTGAATAAATTCCACAAATGTACCTTTAATACCAGTATTAGTCTGACCACACCCCTCATCAGCTTACCTTCATAAGCAGGTGTGTGGTCACCTGCTCTCCTCCTTCTCGCTTTCACCACAAGGAAGTGCCTGGTAGTACCCCACTTGACGTGTTGTTAGTTGAAAAGAGTTGTGACGAGTTTACATTGTGCTTAATTTTTTCTTCTCTCACATCTGTTGTACAAGAAAAAGTTGGGTCATAATGTATTCCGCGGAGAGTAGACCCGCTAGACCTACTCTTCACCAGCGGTTCTCCATTCCCGCCTCCGTCGTGCGCCTTGGTGCTGGGCTGTTGCCACTTTCGTGGTTGCCGACCCAGCCCAGGAGGCAGCCGGTGGATAGTTTGCCTCACCGAAGAGCCGAGGAGTCGGTGCCGTCGCTCCGGCGATGGCCTGATCTCGACTCTGGTTCCTCTGGTTCCGGGGAATCGCCCGTTGGTGAACGGGGGGTTGTCTTGGAGCCAGAGGATTTGCGACGCAAACTTTTCGCGTCTGCCCGTTCACGTCGCAAGATGGTAGCGTGCAGGCGCAAACGGCCTGGGTTTGGGGAACTGTTGGAGACCAGCGAAGATGCGTCCGGCTCTGGATTTCCAATGGAAACTGAGGACTTCATGGACGAGGCGGACGGGTTTTTGTATGATGGCCCCGTGGAGGGGAGTATCCCTCCTCAGGAGACCCCGGAGGGGGGGGAAATGGCTCCATGGGGCGCCCTGTTCGAGGATGTCGAGGAACCACCTTGGCCTCATCAGCAGGATGCCCTACTGTCGGCCACATCAGACTGTGGCTCCTTGACCAGTCGCAGCCTGCTGCATGTGAGGGATGCGGGGTCGGTGGAGGAAGGTTCGCAGGGGGAACTGCGGGCCTTGTTTCCCGAGCTCATGGCGGTAGCCGCCGCCGCAAACGGCGTGCCGCTGCCGCTGCCATTGCCTGCACCTGTCCCTGATGACCTCATAGGCCATCCCTGGCAGCGTCCCCCAGTGAGAGGGGTGGACGTTGTCTACCCATTTTTCCCATCGATGGGGGCCTATGTTCGTCGGGGTCAGGCGGTGTCCAACATCATGGGACTAACTCCCGCCTACGTACCAGTTACGCGGGTGTCGGGGTTAGTCAAAGGTATGGGGGAGGGCGTGCCTCGGCTTGACAGTCCGATGGCCGCGCTCCTCTGTCCAGATATGGTGTGGGAACCCCTATGCAAGCCGGTCCTCCAGGGGAAATCGGCTAGGCGATTGGCTTATTGGGGTGACCAGTCATTCATCGCTGGTACACAATCGCTGGCTGCGGCGTCTAACATCGCCCACCTGGCTAGATTTGTATCGGGGATAATGACGGGCGGCACGGATCTGAACGAGGTGAAATGCGATCAGATCACCCAGGCTGCGGGAGCTGTCCTGCACCTTACCCAGGTGCTGGCCATAGCCATGGGGAAAGTGCGCGCCCTGGCCACCCTGGGCCAGCGTCACCTTTGGCTGGAGCAGGCCCGTGTGCCAGAGAAGAAGAGAGCTCCTCTTCTGACGGCCGCCCTCGCCGACGCTGGCCTATTCGGGAAGGCCCTGCGGTTGATGACCTCAACATGCAGAGAGATGGCAGAGGAGAGGTCCATTCTCCAACCCCATTTTCCGCCTCCCGTCCTTGCCGGTGGAGTCAGAAGGCTCCTACCACTGCCTCCGCCGCCGCTGCTGGCCCGGCCAGGGGACGAAACGGCGCTTCTGCCACCGCCGGCCCATCCACGACCGGAGGAGACGGTAGGGAACGTCGTGTCCAGCAGACTGTAACCTACCGTCCCTCCGGGGCTCCTCGGAGTGGCAAGACTCGAGCGGCGCGAGGTGGCAGACGCCGTTGAGTGACTTTTCCCCTCTGTGTCCCCTCTCCTCTACACCCTCCCCGGCCCCTCTATGATTTTGTGCCTTAGAACACTTTTTAGTTTAATAAAAAAAGTTCCCCGATATAAGGGGGACTGTGTTTTGGCCGAACAAACTGTGTGTTTCTTCAAACAATTCATATGGTGGGGTTGTGTATATATGAATCTGCCCTTTTACGTTGTGTGATGAGTCGTGTTGTGTTACGAGGTTAAGCAAGGTCTGCAACGTACACTCAGTAATAGGTTCTATTAGCTTGATGCTCCACATGCAGGTAGAAACTGGTGTTATTCCATTGCTTGAACTAAGTATATGTGTCTCACAATGCTGTGTTGTTTAGTTGCAGTAATACTCGTACACACACATTTCACGGCCTAGCCGTTTACTCTCGATCAGCGTTTTTTTCCTATGTACGACATAGTCGACGGGTGTAGGATTCACACACAGGCGACTTGTGTTTTGTTGTAAAATCCTGTACACATTTGTGGGTAGCAGGCATTGTATTAGCTTATGCTATGCATTGCTTTCTACCGGAGGTTTTCAAGATGGCTACGGTTGTTTTTCTGTGTGTAGGGATGAAGGGTGTTTTTCGGGAGGGGGTGTCGAATAAACCCCTCCTTTTCCCACTTGATTGGTTTAGGGGATTTTTGATCTCTTCTGCTGAGCCAGTCAGGGCCAAGCCGGTGGGACGTCTTGGCGGGGGGGGGGGGGGGGGGGTTATTCTACCGACTCCTATTACATGACAGGAGCCGGCAGATTTCCCCGCCCGTTGTAGCGGTGTTGCTATGGCGACGCCTTCCATGAGTTGAGGTGTCTTAAAGGTGTCGAGTTAGGGCGTAGGGCTCACAGTTCTGCTGCGCCCGATTTATGTGTAAACTTGAGTCGGTTGGTCACGTGACTCACAGTTGGCATATCTTTTTCATGACTATGAACTCATGTGGGAAGGTGTTTCTGGGAGGGTCTGGTCTTACACTCTGATTAAAAAGAGTGACTGGATTAAAATCATGTGAAAACAGGTTTTTTACTCCCAGCTGTGCAGTTGGGTCATACGGGTGATGCTTTTTCTTTATTATTATAAAGAGTTGGATGTGTCTATATGGATTGGAAATGAGGGTCCCTGATGGAAACAAGACTAACGTCTTTCTCAGGTCTGCCTCCCCTTAACCAATTGTGTGTATTGCCGTACTGGGTTGTACCCTTTCTGCGATCTGTTGGGTAAAGTTTTTCATTCATTCATTCATGGAGTTGATTGCATCTCGCCCCTCTTGTCGTTCCCCTGGGCGTCTTGGGGATTCAATAAGGTGGTCTAAACAGCCTATTGTTGATGTGGGTATGTCAAAACGCACACATAGTGCTAGCTCAGGATGTTCTGTTGGACATTAGCTGACTGGCGCGCCTTGATGCTTGGGGTTAAAACAGCGTTTTTATGAAGCAATTGGGATGGGGGTTTTTCCTCTTCCGACACCCTGTGTGGTTGTCGATGGGTTCCCGTTCATGTCAGGGGATGATAACGGAATGGGTCTGGACATATGGGGAAGGGTCTCACGCCCTGGGGGTGGGCCGCCGGGCGCGGTTCGTACCGAAACGTCTGGGTGGCGCCTTCTTTTTATGTTTTAGGATCAACACGCATATCTGCCCCTTCTCCTGGGGTTGGCAGGTCGGCGTGGGTTAGGGCACGGGACTGGTTCTGGTCGCGCTGGTCCAGGTCAGTTACACCCGTTGTCCGCCGGGGATGCAGATCTGCTGTTCTGGTACCCTGAGGGACTTGGGCTTTTTTCAGGGGGAAAAAATGCTAGGTCAGTCCGGGTGTCACAGGGTTGAGCGTTATGGAACCCTTGTTGGGTACGTTGTATTCTGCACTGTCGTAATGGCTTACGGCCGTGCCAACCTGTACGCGCCCGATCTCGTCGGATCTCGGCCGCTGTGCGGGTTGGTCTTGGTTGGTACTTGGTTGGGTGACCTCCTGGGAATACCAAGTGCGGGGTGCTGGGGCTGGTCTTCCATTTTTTACGCTCTTCTCTTGCGCTTGGCGAAGTGAGGCCTGTTGGGGTGGTTTTAGCCTCCTCGGGGGACCCTGTGCTCCCCGTATCACCGGGCCCGGTCCGGGGTAATGTCTCGTTGACCCGTAGGCCCGGGATAGCCCTGTTGGAAACCGGAATGCGGGCTGCGGCAGTGCTGCAGGTGTGTTTTGGGGTTTCTTTCCTGAGGGGTTATGGGACCAACCATTGCATAGGGTAATGCCTGGGTGGTTGGTTCTCTGGTGTGTTGCTGCAGTGTCAACTCCCGGTTTCTCCGGTTGAGGGTGCCCCTGCACGTTCATGACGTCTGCCGATCGTATCAGCCTTCTCTTTGGAGGCTTGGTTATGCGACAACGCCAGCATACGCCCCTTCCGCCGGGGCGGCTGTGTTCAGCTGTCCTTTCTGGCGCCTGTCTCGTCCGCAGTCTCCAGGCTTGGGTTGACAGCCTGTTGCCTGGTCTTTTTTCCCGGTGCACTGCCTGCTTCCGTTGGTTAACTCTTGTGTGTTACGACCATGCTGTCTGCCTGTTGCAGGGCCAGTGTGCCAGGCGGTGTACTGTTGGGGAGGACAGGGCCCGCTCGGCTGAGGGGCCTTTGTCCGAATACGCTGGCGATGTGGGGGGCGGGGTCACTAGGTGCCCACCTGGTGGGGTCTTGATGCTGGCATCATGGACTTCTCCGGGCCCCCATTCCAGGGAGTCCAGTCCTTTTGGTGGGTCTGGGTCTTCCTTCGCGCTCCGCTGCTACGGCCTTGCCACGGGGTTGGGTTTGCCCTTGATCCTGTGATTCTGGGGGCAGTAACGAGGTTGTTCCCTATGTTCGTTCCCGGGTGGCATGCGGGTTGTGCGTGGGTGTAGTCGTGGGGTCAAGCCACGGTCTGCTCACCCTGTGCGTTGAGTTGCTTGAGTGCCTCTTCGCGCGGTCGGGTCCGTCGCCCTCTCGGTAAACCTCTGATAGGGAGGGTGCCCTCCATTAGGGGGGGTCGGGGGGGCTCGGCCCTCCCTGTTCTGTTGGTTGTGGGGGGCCTTCAGCGGGGTGTATTTGTCGGCCAGTGGCTCCGCTTGGCCTCCCTTTGTGCAGAGTGATGCCAAGCAGAGCCCCTAATGAGACAGAACGTTAGGTTATAACTATAACCAAGTTCTGTTAATTGGGGTGACGCTTGGCATCCGACGGCCGCTGCAGCCCTTGACCTCACCTTGTGGTGAAAGCTTGGGAAGGAGGAGAGCAGGTGACCACACACCTGCTTATGAAGGTAAGCTGATGAGGGGTGTGGTCAGACTAATACTGGTATTAAAGGTACATTTGTGGAATTTATTCAGTGCGCATGCACGTACGCGAGATAGTGCAGAGTGATGCCAAGCGTCACCCCTAATTAACAGAACTTGGTTATAGTTATAACCTAACGTTCTAGCACAATAGACAACACGAATGTTGGACAATTATAGTGAGATGAAGGGGGCCAAGACATCAGGCACCCCTCGCCACTAGGCAGAGCCCTCTCAACAAGAGAGCCAATACTCCACCTACCAGCAGGGGAGAGGGGGTGACTTATGGATCCCCCGTACACCTTGGGAGCGATTTATGTAAAGTATATATGTTTTAAATGTGCACATGGACAAATATGAAGGACAAAAATTCAAAATGTTGGACATTTTGAATGTCCAAGGGGGGTATCTTCGTCTCTGGGGGGTGGCTTCTCCAGTAGGAGGGCTGATCCCCCTCCAAACCGCCAACCGGGGAAAGAGTGCGCTTATTGTATTGTTAGTTTATTTTCACAAACGTGTGCGGTGATGTCGGTGACATGGGAGGTACAGTGGGTTTCCTGGGGTCCTCGGCCGTCGTGCCTGGGCGGTCAGGTGTCGGGGCCGGGGGGGGCACCGGGCTTGGCGTCGCGGGGGGTCGGGGGGCCATTGAGGCGTGGTGCTTAGACCTTCTGCGGACCTGGGCTTGGGGCTCTAGTGGGCCGGGGGCCTGGCGGTCGGGCGAGGGTGGGTGGCGGCTCTGGGGGCTCGGCTCTGTGCATGGTGGACCAGGATATGGGGGTGTTCTATCTCTCGGGGAGGAGGGCGGGAGGGAGGGGTCTCTCACAGGGGGATCAGAGAGGCTGGGCTTTGCCCGGCGGGGCCCAGTGTGTTGGGGGGCCGATGGGCGTGGGGTGGGGCTCTCGGGGGCATGGGGAATAGCGGGCTTGGCTCGTTGGGGGGAGTACCCTATCCTTTCCTCTACTGGGCCTGGGCCAATTGATTCAAGGGACCCGTGTCGATGGGGGCCCGGCTACGGGCGCAGCGGCCTAAGATATGGGGGGCGCCAATGGGCTCAACTCAGGGGGGGGGGGGGGGGGGGTCGGGGGTGGGGGGTCAGCGTTTATGCGGTTTGACCCGGGAGAGTGGGATCCCGTGGGTTGTGGGTTGGTTGTGCGTGGGGTGGGGGGCTTGGTGGCATGGGAGGTAGCGGGCTTGGCTCGGTGGGGGGGAGTATTGCCCCTCGCCCCTCTACTGGGTCGGGCCCAATCAGATTCAAGATGCCCGTGTTGCTGAGTGCTGGACCCCGCGTGGGACGGACCTGGGATGCGGGGGAGCCCGGTTTCTAGGGGGGAGGGTGGGAGGGGGGGGGTTCCTCTTGCGGGGGTCTGGGAGGATGAGCGCAGCCGAGTTCAAGGGGCCCACATCATTGTACTGTTGTGTTATTGATGTTATTGTATATGTTGTGTTGTATGTCTATAACTGTTCAATCAAAATTTAAGTTAAAAAAAAAAAAAAAAAAAAAAAAAAGGCCTATAATTTGTAAAAACATTTTTTTCTCCTGCTTTATGTATTGGAATTACTGGCTGTTTTCATTTCAGTTGGAAAGGTCCCCATCCTAAAATAGATAACATATGAAAGTAATCGGATCTACAATTTCTTTGATTAGTTTTTTAATAAGAGACATGTCTATCACATTCACATCTGTAGATGTTTTATTCTTGAGATTGTTTACAATATCAATTATTTCCATATTAGATACGTCATACAAAAAGATTGTGGTTGGATTCCTATCAATGTATTGTTCTGCAATAGCTCCCCCTTGTGGAGGCTTGATCTTCCTTGCAAGATCTGGGCCAACATTTACAAAAAACGATTAAACTCCTCCACTACCTCATACATGTTGGTTTTTTCCGTTACATTTACAGAAAAATTATCAATATAGCCTGGTTTGTTATTTGATTTTCCAATTATTGTGTTTATAATTTTTCATGTTCCTTTAATATCATTTTTATTCATTTCTAGTAAGTTATTATACTAATCCTTTTTACGTTTTCTTATAGTATCTGTTCATTTATTTTTATATATTTTATATTTGATTTCTTTCTGTTTAGTTCTATGCTTGATGAAATCTCTATAAAGAGTATTCTTCTTTTTACAGGCATTTGAAATTCCTTTTGTTAGCCATGGTTTATCTGGCTTCCTAGTTCGTCGGCTACTTTGCTGCACAATAGGACAGAAACGATCATATAAAGTCATGAATGTATTCAGAAAGCAGCCATATGCTGAGTCCACATCAGTTGCTTCAAACACCTCAACCCATTGCTGGAGAGCCAGTTCCCTTTTGAGTGCCCCTATTGAGTCCTGAAAGGTGCCTTTTATTACACATTTTCTGAGATTCCCTCTTTGGCTGATTATTATCTTCTATTATTACAAAAACTGGTAAGTGATCTGTTATATCATTTGTCAGCAGTCCGCACACAATTCTATTATTTATAACATTAGTGAAAATGTTATCGATCAAAGTAGCAGAATGAGAGGTTATTCTGCTAGGCTTATTAATTATCGGGAAGAGGCCTAGGCTATGCATGATTGATGTAAAATCATCTATATTTGTTTTTTTGTCTGGGTTTAAAAGATTGATATTAAAGTCGCCACAAATGAATGTAACCTTTTGCTCTATGTTAGTAAGTAGCTCTTCCATCTTTTCTCTGAAATTCTCAATGCTTGAACTAGGCGCTCTATACACACAGCTAACCAAGATGTTTTTCTGCTTTTCCCTTTCAATCTCCACTGTAATGTACTCACAGAGGTCTTCAATAGCAGCACTCATGTGGTCAATAACCTTATACTTTAGTTTTGTATCAATGAATAAAGCAGTCCCGCCTCCCCCTTTGTGGATTCTGTTTATACATCTAAAATCATACCCATCCAACTCAAAAAACTCTTCTTTCTCTTGGGCAATCCAGGTCTCAGAAATTGCTACTAAACTAAACTGTGTAGAAAATTGTGTGAAAATGTTTTGTACATACTCCTGCTGTTAAAGTGTATGATTGAAAATCGATTTGCATGATCTACTTCACCATTTACTTGCTCTTCTGTATAGTAGTCACACACTATATCAATATTATTAAAGAGATTGACCTCAGGGTCAATGTCTACATTGAAATCATGCATAAAGAGAGGTTAAATCATCAACAAAACAAATCCTAGCACAATAATAGCCTATAATAATAATAATAATCATAATAATAACCATTAATCCTAATAATAAATCATCATCAGACAATTTGCTTAAAGGAAAACGCCAACATTTTGGGAAGTTAGCTTATTTGCCATCTTCCCTGGAGTTAGACAAGAAGATACATACCCTTTTCTTCTCTGTGCGTGCATTAAGCTTAGGGAACAGCCGCTCCATTAGTGTAGCTTAGCTTCATCACTGGAAGTGGGTCAGACTTGTACCCTGACGTTCCCTACAGTCACGAAATACACTCCAAAACGTTCCTGTAAACATGTTGTGACCTGTGTATTTACCACGTGGAGAAATAAAAAATAATTGAATTTGACAATTACGTTTTCTAAGCAAATATACTCTGAACTATTTTTTGCTGAACCACTCCTCTCGGGGCGCAGTCAGTGATTTCACGCATCGCAGTGATACTTTCTAACGTGACGCCGTGTTTGTTTACATTCTCATTTCATTCAAAGGATCCGAACCGATTGAAGTTTATGGATACCATGACTTAAAATCCTCTTACCTTGATGATTAAAAGCCTCCCCAATTTAGAAAACAGTATTCCCATGGCTGGTCTTGATATGCTGCTACTGTAGCTAACCAAAACAACAACCGGGCACTCAAGCAGATAACGAGGGTAATAAATTCCGGTCGAGGAGTTCCAAAATAAAAGAGCGACGTCTATAGCAGCGGAAATACGTTTATTTTGTACATTATCTAACGTTAACACAAACCTAAACTAACTTTAGGTTAGTTGTAACATTAGTTTTTGTTCATATTACCGATGGTATGGCTATATTATTAATTTGTGAGAAATCTCTAAATGTTGTGGGTTTAACCTATTAGCCCCTCCCCCTCTCCCCGTAATATAAGGAACAGGAAGTGATTTCTTTATGTCAGTAAGAGTTTAGAGACGTAACCTAGGCAGAAAAATAAAAGTGGTTTAATTTAAAACAAGTGTCTCATTCTCTGTTGCTACTTTACTGTTTGTTGGATACCATTCCCCCACATAGAGATGAATGTTGGTTTAGTGCCTCTACACTATATATAATATAATAATTATCTCCATCAGGTCGGTTCTGTCCACCTGTCTATCTCTGTCTGCAGCTAACCTCACAATAGGGCAGTTTTGGACAAGTATTTTAAGTTAATTCCTTTTATATCATTGAAATGCATATTCAGTATGAAGTTATAGCTTTTCACCACAAGAGGGTGATATTACACAGGTTCGCTGGTAATCAGCTCTCTGGCACCTGTTAACAATATATAGACATGCCATAGTGAACCTATTGTCATTGATATACATGCATTACAATTATTTATGAATAGATTATTGTCCATTGCAATAACTTTCATATCTCATGAACCGTTCATCGTACAGACTTGTGGGAGGGGTTAATGAGTGGTGAGGGCTTCCCCTGGAAGGTTGGTGGTACCGTTCAAAACGGGCGTAAAAGCTGTTCAGCTCATCCGGTAGGGAGGCAGCAATGTTAGCGGTGCTGTTGGGTTTCCTGTTAAGGTCTGATATTGTGTGTAGTCCCGGCCACACGCCATGTGGGTCATAGCTGCTTAGCTCCTTTCCAGGTGTTGGCCGTTCCAGGGAAGCCCCAAGCAGATGGGGGGCTATCTTAGTGGCCCAACCACATGCGACTGTGGCACAGAACCCCAGACCATGGAGCACCTCCTTCCATGTCCTCTGTTAGGTGGACCCTGCACAGCAGGGGACCTAGTGTTGCACCCCCTGCATAGGGGGGAGTGAAGAATCAAACAAACACACATGCTGTTGCTCTCATTTGTGTAATGAATTCAATGAACAATAATACAAACAATCTCAATATCAAACACAATTGTTCACATTTGGGTAATCAATCAATCAATCAATCAATGAAATAATAATACAAACTAATCTGTTCACATTGTCAATATAGCGATAGCAACAACACACTTGAGACTGTGCTGCTGTATACTGTTGTTGGCCCCACTGTTCTAATTATAAAGCATTACTTCAAATGTTAATCCTTACAACTATTCATTCTATTTGATACTTTCTCATTAGCATTTTCACTGCAATATCCATTCAATGATTTAAGTGCTTCTCTGTATACAAATATGGAGCTACAATTCTCACACATGAAATGATACATGCACACACATGAAATGATACATGCACACAGGGCCGCCTCAGGGGGTGTGCGAGCAGTGCGGTCGCACAGGGCCTCGCGGGAAGGGGGGCCTCGCAAAAAAAAAATAAAAAAAAAATATTTTTTCTTTATTTTTTTTCTTATTTTTTTTTATTTTTTTTTTATTTTTTTGCGAGGCCCCCCTTCCCGCGAGGCCCTTTTTCATCACAGACCTAAAATCTAGTTTTGCTTATATGCTTATATATTTCACATTAGACACGTTTGTAGAATGTGTCTGACTTCCTGGCTCTGCAGACTGCAGTTTTCCGGTTTCTGCGGATTTGCTGCTCTACAGATTTTAGGATAGTGTTTCCGGCCCGTCCGCCGACCGCCGTAATACCAAATAGAAGAAGAAGACACACAAGGTAGATAATTCAGCGCTATTCAGAGGAGCGAGGCGAGTGGATGTCTTTTCAAAAGAAGGAGAAGAGAACTTGTGAGCAGATAAATCTGTTAGGCAGCAATATGCCGAAAGGTGTCCAGTCTGCCGGAAAGTACTCGAAGAAGAAGAAGAAGAAGAATTACACCGTGGGCCAAGTCTCCTTCCAACTTTACCATTGGCGCCGGCCGCGCCGCATTCATTGATACTGCGTTATGTGAGTCAACCTATGATTATATACCCGCCGTGGACCTGTCCTGACCTATCTATCTTTCTCTCTCTCTGGAGCCAAACTGGTCGACTAGCTAATATATAGTACTACTAGTAGCTAACTGTGTGTGCCTGGTGAGAGCACCTGGCTGTATGTAGACAGTAGCCGCATAGCTTGTTAGCTGTTAGCTAACGCAGAAGCAAGCTATGCGGCTACTACATGCCTGATTGAGCTAACTGTTAGCCAGTTAGCTGTTTAGCGTCAGCTGGGAACGTTCGTTTGATGCTATCAGTTAGCCTTGAGAATAGCAGGCCCTGGCACTCTGACTACGACATCATCTTTGACAGAAGATGTAGTCGGGCCTGCACCATGACAAGGCTCTGGCCATAGCTTTGTCCCGACAGCGAGAGGCCTTTCGTCAACGTGGAGACCTGTGTTGCAGGCCTTTCGCCCTGCGTTCCTCGTGCAGGTAAAATGTCATGACATTACCCCACTCTTCCTTCCTTCCCCTCGCGAATGTTTTGTTAATAACGATGTTTTTTTCCAGGCAAAACATATGCTACTTCACAACATTTGGAGATACGACATGTGCTGTGTGTGAATGGTCGTTTGTGTAGCTTGGGTAGCGTTGGGCTGTTGGCCAAAGCTGTGTGTCACGTGGCCTGGTGTCACAGTACCTGGCTAGCCTATTTAGCTGATGTCGGCCATTGGCTCCTTGCTGCTTTGGTTTCTCTGGTATAGACGCTCTTCTTGTTGGATTTAAGTGTTGATCTTTGTCCTTTTGAATCTCTCATACATGCTATAGTCTCTCTCTAACACACACACACATGACAAACACACATGTTCTCTCTCTCTCTCTCTCTCTTTCTAACACACACAGTCTGCCTATGGCGGCCTTTCTCGATGGCTAGGCTGTGCTCAAGGATCTTCAGTCACAGTGCTCAGGTATTCTGCCACTGTGTACTCTCTGTTTAGGGCCAAATAGCATTTCAATTTCTTTCCAATGTGTCTCTCTCTCTCTCTCTCTCTCTCTCTCTGTACACTGTATATTGACTGTAGAACGGGAGCTCTCTCTCGCTCTCTCTTTTGCTATATGTTGACTGTATCATGCCCCGCCTCGGGCAGCGCTATTATTTAAGAATATGTTGACTGTATAAGAAAACAAAAAAAAATATATATATATATATATATAATTTTTTTTTTTTTTTTTTTTACCTTTGGGGGGGGGGGGGGGGGGGGGGGGGGCTCGCGTTAAATCTCGCACAGGGCCTCGCATTTCTCCCAGGCGGCCCTGCATGCACACACATGAAATGATACATGCACACACATGAAATGATACATGCACAGACATGAAATGATACATGCACACACATGAAATGATACATGCACACACATGAAATGATACATGCACACACATGAAATGATACATGCACACACATGAAATGATACATGCACACACATGAAATGATACATGCACAGACATGAAATGATACATGCACACACATGAAATGATACATGCACACACATGAATTGATACATGCACACACATGAAATGATACATGCACACACATGAAATGATACATGCACACACATGAAATGATACATGCACAGACATGAAATGATACATGCACACACATGAAATGATACATGCACACACATGAAATGATACATGCACACACATGAAATGATACATGCAGACATGAAATGATACATGCACACACATGAAATGATACATGCAGACATGAAATGATACATGCACACACATGAAATGATACATGCACACACATGAAATGATACATGCACACACATGAATTGATACATTGCAGTGATGGCCCTATGAAACCAATGCTCCGATACAAGCGTCAAACTCAAAACTACATTTCCCCCAAACCCTGCTTTAAAGCCTGCTTTGCTACGGCAAAAGTCACGTGACCTATGACGTCCGAACCAGTAAGTGTATCGTTCGCTCAGGGAATCATGTGACTGTTTGCGACACGGCGAGACTGTTTCGTAACGCGAGACTTTGTTTGCGCTGCATTCTACTCTACATAAACGCCCAAAACATTTCACTCGGTCTGTGTGTTTTTGTAGTAGGAGTGGTAGTTGCTATTGAGAGTTGTTTTTTGATCATCATGGAGACAGCTAAGAAGAGAAGCCGTTCTCAAATGTGGGAACACTTTGATCTGATAAGTCCTAGTAAGGTATGTGTGAATGAATGAATGAATGAGAACTTTATTTAACGGATTGCAGAATGGGTACAATACAGTACGGCTCAATACACACAATTGTTAAGGGGATGCAGACCTGAGAAAGACGTTTGTCTTGTTTCCATCAGGGTCCCCCATTTTCAATTCATATAGACATTTATGACATACACAACATACATGACATTTATGGCATAGGGACATATAGGTATTTAGTACTGATACATTTGTGACATAAACGGTATTCAAATATACAGTACTGTTACCCCTAGATCCTGACAGAGTATATACATATGATGGGGAGGGGACTGTACATTAGGAGGGGGTGGGTGGGTGGGAGAGAAATATACATATGGCGGGGAGGGAATATATACATGCGGTGGGGAGGAGACTGTCTATTAGGAGGTGGTGGGCATTGTACTCCTTAATAATGTGTAATTCTGAGAGTGTACAAATAAGAGTAGCATTCGATTTCTATATGATTAGATATGTGTTGTGTAGCCTATTTATTATGCTTTGTAGAGACCATCAAATAATTAGTTTGGATGCAATTTGATTTGTCTACAGGTCAAGTGCTTGCTGTGTCGTCACCAATTGGCCTATAATAATAATAATAATAATAATAATAATAATAATAATAATAATAATAATAATAATAATAATAATAATAATAATAATAACAATACGTCCTCAATGCTGAGGCACTTCAGAGCCGAGCATGAGAAGGAGAACCAGCAGGACTCAGATCAAGGTAGGTTTTATTGATTGTACAAACATTATTACACACTCATTAACTCATTATCATTCATTAAACACACTATACAAATGCAATATGATATAATAGTATCGTTCATCATGCCTTGCCTTATTTAAATTTTTTTCTTCATTTGTTTGTCTGTCTTAGTGGACCGGAAGCAAGAGCTGGATGAGGCCCTTGTCAACATGGTGGTGAAAGACTCCCAGCCTTTTTCCATCGTGGATGATCAGGGCTTCAAAGAGTTTGTGGGAAAGCTTGATCCCACATACATTCTGCCTTCTAGACAGGTAGCTTACACTGTATTGCACTATCGCAGGACCTTAGCATGTCTTTTACCATGATTTGTAAACTTTATGTACATTATACCCGTTATGTCTTATTCTTATTACTTGTATTATTGCACAATCGCTGCAGGCATGACCACCCGCATTTCACTCTATGATTGTATCCCGTGACAAATAAAACTCTTGACTTGACAGGTTCTGAAGAACATGGTGGTGGATAAGTATGAGGAGGAGAAGACCAAGGCCAAGGCTCAACTGCAGGACATAGAGGGTGTGAGCCTGACTGCAGATATGTGGACCTCCATTAATATGGATGCTTATCTTGCAGTAACATGCCATTATGTCCACGAAGGTGACGCTGCAAAGATGGCCACTGTACTTTTGGGAGTGCAACATATATCTTGCACTGTACAGCCCTGACCTACGGCTGTTCACGGCTGGATAACATTGGACACACGATCGCGATCAGTACTTGGAATGGCGATCAGATAATTGGATTATTCTTTTTGCAGTACATCATAGACAAGGTAAGGACTATATGTTATCAATCTTGCGTTGATCCGATAATTTTTTTCCCATGATCGGAGCGTGTGTCTGTGTGCCGTGTCCCGTTAGTTGCGATCAAAGCACGGAGGGACGGCTTCCCCCCCCCCCCCCCCTTTCATGCATCGATGATGAAACATAATACCGATAATCTAGCGTTGATTTCAGATTGATTAATGATTCATGCGAGAAATGGCATGATTTATAATTAAATGCAGTAAAGCACTGTTTGGTGGCGTTTCCTGGGATTACACAGAATCACTCTAAAACTATACTCATATATTCACCACGGTATAAAACGTAAATGTATGAATGAAAAAATTATCAGTTTTTTGCATGTTGACCGGAAGAAACTCACTGACAATCGACGTTGTTATTAGATCCATAGCTATAATATTTAATATAGTTTTAGCACTACAAACACCGGCATCTACCCCCATTTCATTACAGCGCTGCCACAAACGGCCATACGCCCACAGCGACCTCTGGCGTCCAATGTGTTAAGGGGTTAAGTGTTATTAGCTAAATATGTGTTTATTGAAATCATTGGATTGGAAATCGGATGAATTAGACGTGAGGAAATGACGCCGTCATGAACCTGTTGTAGTCCTAAGATGGAGGAGTCCCAGGGCTTTCGATGGACGTCGAAATTTCATAAAACTACACTACCCAGCTCACACCAGCCCCTGTTTAAGCTGGGTTTTTTTAAAATCATTTTTTAAAGTTTTTTTTCATGATTGTATCTCACGGGTCGAACAAACCTGAACGTTATTGCCATTAAATACAACATACATTATTTCTTTACCTTTCTGTGAACGTCTACAAAAAAACGTGTCGCAATCTGGTGAAAAATGGAGGAGCTATGGACATATATAAAAGTAACTGTACTTACAGTAGATTTCAATCACGTGTTTGCTGCCCTGTCAGGGGCGCCTGGTGGTACTAAATCCAGATTTAAGTCTGCCATTGGATCCGATCCATTGATGTATGACTTGGCCATAATAAGGTCATCTTTAGGCCTTATATTTTATATTCATTTCAAATTGCATGTGTCTGGATGGCAAAATCCAGTACTATATCTACAAAAAAACCTGTAAATCATCTGCCCTTTATTAATTTGCTTAGATATTTTGTACACTTGATCTCATGAAGGTGCTAAATCAGTTCAGGTAAATCTCATGTCTGGTCAATGTTAGCTTGGTGTTATTCACCGTCAAAGATGGAAACTTATAAATAATAATAATTGATATTCTCCTTTGGTTCATTACAATTTACTCAAGCATAGTAACATACACAATATATCTGACACTGAGAATACATTCCCAGAGGTCCATACATTCACAGGTCCTGTTGTTACTATACACATATATTCATCATTTTATCTTTTGTTTTTTCTAAATCTTTTCTTTTTTTCTACCCTTTCCTTGTACAGTGTCCTTGAGTCTGAGAAAGGCGCTTCTTTCTTAAAATCCAATTTATTATTATTATTATACATGTCCCTAGATACCATGAACATGCAAATGGCCTTGTAGAAGTGGAGCAATCCTCCATTTACTTGGCTGTTTACTTTTTTTTTTTTTTTTTTTATATTTTTGCACAAATCTTACAAATATTCAAAGATATATTTCAACAGCATAATATGCAAATTCCAAGTTTTTTTTTTATTTTATTTTATTTTTATTATGCTGCCCCCTGTGCCTATGCAAATGCCTATGCAGGCACGCGTGCCTAGGGTTGCCTACCCCTGATTTACACCATACAATTAACTCTTACCGGTTACTAACACACCTGCATGTCATCAGTCACATTACACTGTAAGTAGCCAGGTAGCCTGATTACTAACACACCTGCATGTCATCAGTCCCATTACACTTTAAGTAGCCAGGTAGCCTGATTACTAACACACCTGCATGTCATCAGTCCCATCACACTTTAAGTAGCCAGGTAGCCTGATTACTAACACACCTGCATGTCATCAGTCCCATTACACTTTAAGTAGCCAGGTAGCCTGATTACTAACACACCTGCATGTCATCAGTCCCATCACACTTTAAGTAGCCAGGTAGCCTGATTACTAACACACCTGCATGTCATCAGTCCCATCACACTTTAAGTAGCCAGGTAGCCTGATTACTTTTACCAACGGATTTCCAGTTCCGCGTTCTGCGATCTGATTGGCCACTGACCTTTCTGGTCGTGTGACGCCTGTTTCTATCACCGGTTAAGCTTAGGCACTCTTTCGAAGTTGGTTAAGGAGTTTGTCTTAGAGCAAGGCGATAGAACACCAGCCCTGATTTCAAACTCTAACCTTAACCAACTTCGAAAGAGTCGCCTAAGCTTAACCAGTGATAAACTAGGCCTTAGATAGTTTGCAGGCTGTTCGAGGCGGAAATGGGCGCAGAAACAGGCGTCACACGATTGGGCGCACATCAAGTCAAGTCAAGAGTTTTAATTGTCACGGCATACAAGTATACAATGAAATGCGGGTGGTCTTGCCCGCAACAATGTGCAATACAGTGTTACAACATATAATAGAATCTAATAAAAAAACAACATTGTGCAATAAACAGGTAACAGGTAACATGGTGTGACATCTCGGTATCTGTACATAGTTATTTACAGAACATATAGGACATGCTAGGTAGCTTTGGTAGTGCAATACACTGTTCCTGTTATTCTAATTTAAAGTGGCCTTTCCTTTTGGCCATAAGTGTGCGGCATGAGTGTGTGCCCGCTCATGTTAAAGTGTTAAGTGGCTGCTAGTGTATGAGCGTGCACAGCGTGCGTGTCGTGTGTGTGTTCATGTGTGCTTGTGTGTGGATAGTTCAGTGTTCTGTGGCACTCAATGTTCATTGTTCAGGGCTCTGATGGCCTGGGGGAAGAAGCTGAGCCTAAGCCGCTCTGTCCTAGTAGCTGGGGTTCGCAGGCGTCTGCCTGACCTCAGCAGCTGGAACAGGCTGTTATTGGGGTGGTGAGGGTCTTTCATTATCCTGCAGGCTCTGGATTTGCACCTCTTGTTGTATAGAACCTGCAGGGGAGGTAGTGCAATACCCGTGGTACGCTCGGCTGAGCGCACCACTCTCTGTAGGGCCTTCTTGTCCTGTACCGTGCTGTTTCCATACCAGGCAGTGATGTTTCCGGTCAAGATGCTCTCTACAGCTCCTGAGTAGAAGGACTGGAGTATCTTCCCCGATACTCTGAACTTCCTTAACTGTCTCAGGTGGTAGAGGCGCTGTTTCGCCTTCTTTACTACTGTGTCTATGTGTGTTGACCATGTCAGATCCTCTGAGATGTGGACCCCCAGGTACATGACCAGAAACGTCAGTGGCCAATCAGATCGCACCAGAAACGTCAGTGGCCAATCAGAACGCGAACGCGGAACTGGAAATCCGTTGGTAAAAAACTAGACTCAGCCAGGTAAGCCACCTACTGGTGAGCAAAGGGAACTGCTGCCATGAACCCAACTTGGCAGGCACAATGCATAGGCAGAAATCCAAACAAATACATACAATATAAAATATGGCACTTTACCAGTTAATTGACTCCTACACATTATTTATATTACACCCACGCTTAGGGTGACCACCTGTCCCGCGAGTCGCGGGACAGTCCTGATATTGGGCCGTTTGTCCCGCGTCCCGCAACAACAAAACAATGTCCTGCAATTCAAAGATAAAAAAAAATATATTATTTTTAATTTTTAATTTTTTATTTTTTATCTTTCAAAGATTATTATTTAAATTTTTTTTTAAATGTTGTTAATTTAATGCCTCGTTCCAATACCCTCTTATATTTAAAATAAAAAAATCGGGCGACGTCACAAACCAATGCATTGCGCAGCCGAGCAATAGTATCCATGTGCAGGACCACAGCATCGACACATTCAGGACCGCGACACTTTGCGGACCCACACTCTCCAGACCCTCGCTCCCATTGGCTGATTTGGGTCACGTGACCGTCCCACCCAATGGCTGAATTGGAGTGGGACGGTCACGTGACCCAAATCAGCCAATGGGAGCGAGGGTCTGGAGAGTGTGGGTCCGCAAAGTGTACGGTCCTTAGTGTGTCGGTGCTGTGGTCCTGCAGCAGGATGCATCTCCAGCCGAGGCTGCTGAGCAGCTCACTCGAGTCGCGCTGCCTGTCACCTGTCCGAGCCGGTGTTCTGCGAAATTCTACTACTCTGCTGAGAACTGCTGCCGTAGCGCGAATCGCCTATATGTTTGGACAGCTGGTTGACGTCACCCTATAGTTCACTCCGAATTCCAACAGGTGTACCAACATTTTATCATCTACAAATACATTCGGCTGCAAAGCCAATTACATGCAAATATTTACATGCATATACAGTTCAAAAGGTGCAATGAAAAACATATATGTTTAAGATATTGTTTAAGATATATCAACAACAAGACTCAACAAGACGTTCGTCAAGGTGGCAGGATATTGTAGTGTGAACGATTGTGGGTCATGCGCATTTCTCAGAACACCGTTTCAGATGATCCCCATCCCCACCGCTTCACCATCACCCATGGAGGAGAGGGGGACGTCACATAGTTGTTCAGAGGAGCGCCTCTTCAGCAAGTCTGGCCCGACTATTATTGAGAACTGAATCAGAGGGTCGGTTTGTCGCCGGGACACTGTCCAGAGGGAAGGGGGCAATAGAATCCGGAGGCTAATATCCCCAAAACCGGAGGTGAGTTTAATAAGATTAATAACAAAATGAGCTATATATAGCCTACCGTCTGCGTCGAATATGATATATAGGCATTTAAATAATAAATACATTTATTTAATTTTAATTAGCAATATTTTTTTTTTCTTTTTTTTGTCACTGACATCTCATTTACCGCTTTTTTTCAAGCTCCGCCCACGAATCCCCAACTCTCCCAATAATGGTGAAGCCGATCGTGCTATAAATCCTCTGCATCCTACTTCCGCCGGACAAACCCTAGCTTTACATCCTCACTGTTCAGTTTCTGCTGCCAAGTCTGCATATCTAAGCTATCACTCCCTTCCAAGCCATGTCCAGGTTGACACTTTCGGCTCACTCTTCCTTTGGTATTGATTCCTGTTGGAGACGAACTTATGAAGTCTGAGCTTTCCTGTGCTGCAGAGTTCGCTTGCTTCTTTGACGAGCTGGATTGCCAGATGTTATGCTCGTCAGTCCATCATCAACATGAAAAGTCCTCTGGATGAATTTAACTGTTTTCTTGTTAACAACCACTCTAGAAATACCACCTGTAAGTCTCTTTTCTCTATCTTGGCTGATTGAATCTGGTGCCATATCATGCTTGCGTGTTCTATACATCCAGCAAACCCTGGGATTCCTGTTTTCTGCACTGCTTTCTGCACTGCTGTCCCTTTCTAGGTAGTTTGCGAGCCTCTGTGCCATTACAGTAAAGGAAATCTTACCTTCTACTAGGGCTGACCCCTTTTAGTCGATTAGTCGGTCGAAAGGAGCCGTAGTCGACTGCCAACCTCTTAGTCGAATGCAAATATATATTTTTTTTAATCATTCTTTCGAAAAGAAAAGAGGCCTAGAAGCGTGGCTAACGCTAATGGCACGCATACCAACAAGAAAACAGGCACAGAGGCACTGAAAGAGGATTTCACCCATCTAATGAACACACTAGACTAGACAAATATCAAGATGTATCCATCAGTGGACCAATTGCATGCTTTTGCAGAGGACAAGAAGCCTTCAGTCGACTCCTTCAGCCATTAAGCACCCCCACAGCCCAAATGGAATGATAAAAAAATTTAAAATATACTTTTTTTTTTTGTCGACTAATCGTCAACTAATGGCAAATTTTGGCTAATCATAGTCGACTATCCAAATCCTTAGTCGGGGACAGCCCTACCTTCTACATTCAGGAGGGATATAGTCAGAAAATGGCTTAACAGTGAGGACTCTTTCTCCTTGGGGATTAGGATTCCTTCTGCTCTAACCCAAGCTTTTGGTATAACCTGTTTATCCCATACTACTCTCAATAACCTCCACAAGAATCTGAGTACATCAGGTGCACTTTTATAAACCCGGTGGGGGACTCCATTCACCCCTGGGGCTTATATTCTGACTTTATACAGTCGGTCCATAATTATTTGGACATTGACACAATTTTACTAATTCTGGCTCTGTACAACACCATAATGGATTTGAAATGAAATACAGGTGTGCTTCAAGTGCAGACTTCCAGCTTTAATTACATCTAACTCCGGTGAACAGTGTAGGAATTACAACAGTTGCCCCAACTCAAGTAAAAAAGGTAATTGGTCAAGCTAACAATCCATAAGTATTTCAGCTATCCATAGTTACCTTGTTTAGTTTGGAGAACCTCAAGTCTCACTCTGTTTGTTTACATTTTCACCTCCTGACAACATCTGATCAACCTCCAAGTTGTGATTGACAGCGTGATGAGGCATGATTGAGATTTTCTGGTTTTGTAGCCAAACAATAATTGATCGATTGTGTTTCTACTTTCAGTTGCAGAGTTTCGCTTAATAGTGAAAAGTTATCTACTGCATCTTTGTTTGTTATTCATATTATTATTATTATTATTCCTCCCTCCAGACCCCCCACAGCTCCCTGTGTGTGAAGAGGAGGTTCCCCCTGAGCAGCAGGAGAGGAGCCCCAGTCTGGTCCAGGAGGAGCCAGAGCTCCTACAGATGAAAGAGGAACAGGAGGAACTCTGGATCAGTCAGGAGGGAGAGGAGCTTCCTGTCTCTGTGAAGAGTAAACATGATGAAGAGAAACCTCAGTCCTCACAGCTCAGCCAAACCCAGGACACAGAGCCCCTCCAGATTAAAGAGGAACAGGGGGAACTGTGTCAAGATCTAGAGGAGGCTGATGGCTCCAAGATGACCTTACAACCTATGAAATGTGAAAATGAAGGTGAGAACACTCTGTCCTCACAACTCAGCCAAAACCGGGACCCAGAGCAGATTAAAGATGAACTAGATCAAGGGCTGGAAGAAGCTGATCTCTCCAAGATCACAGTAGACCCAGTGAAATGTGAAGATGGTCAAGAGAACGCTCTGTCCTTCCAGCCTCTTCAAACCCAAAGGGAGAAAAACAGAGAAGCATACTCTTTACCCAGCACCTCAACTGAACACATGAAAACAGAACCTGAAGGAGAGGACTGTGGAGTAGCAGAACTAACCAGTAACTTAGATCCAGCTGGTGATTTAGAACCAACTAGAGATAGCCAGCCTCTCTCTTCAGACTGTTCTCTAACTGAGACTGATGACAGTGATGACCGTTCTGGAGCTGAGACTGATGACGGTGATGATGACCGTTCTGGAGCTGAGACTGATGATGGCGATGAATGGAAGGAGAGTGGAGGTCCAGGTTTGATGGCACTAAAACAAAAGAAGATACAGAAAATACAAACGTTGTCTAACAGGCCTGGGTTCAGCAAGAAGAGAGATCTGAAGATACACGTAAAAAATCATACCGGAGTGAAACCATTTAGCTGTTCAGTTTGTGAGAAAGGGTTCAGTAAGAAGGCAACTCTGAAGAGACACATGAGAACTCACACTGGAGAGAAACCATTTAGCTGTTCAGTTTGTGGGAAAGGGTTCAGTCAGCAAAGAAGTCTGAAGACACACATGATAACTCACACTGGAGAGAAACCATTTAGCTGTTCAGTTTGTGGGAAAGGGTTCAGTATGAAGGCACATCTGAAGACACACATGAGAACTCACACTGGAGAGAAACCTTTTGTTTGTTCAGTTTGTGGGAAAGGGTTCATTAGGAAGGCAAATCTGAAGACACACATGATAACTCACACTGGAGAGAAACCATTTAGTTGTTCAGTTTGTGGGAAAGTGTTCAGTAAGAAGAGAGATCTGAACAGACACATGATAACTCATACTGGAGAGAAACCATTTAGTTGTTCAGTTTGTTGGAAAGGGTTCAGTAAGAAGGCAACTCTGAAGAGACACATGAGAACTCATACTGGAGAGAAACCATTTCTTTGTTCAGTTTGTGAGAAAGGGTTCAATGATAAAGGAAATATGAAGAGACACATGATAACTCACACTGGAGAAAAACCATTTAGTTGTTCAGTTTGTGGGAAAGGGTTCAGTCAGCAAACAGATCTGAAGAGACACATGATAACTCAAACTGGAGAGAAACCTTTTAGCTCTTCAATTTGTGGGAAAGGGTTCAATGATAAAAGGAAATATGAAGAAACACACTAGAACTCATACAGGAAAGAAACCATTTAGTTCTTCCGTTTAAGCTGAGACTAGACTTGAAAAGAATAAAGAGAACAGGTCCCCAAACACAGTTTGCAGTATATTAACACTTTGATCGCCATCGTTAAAATTCATGATTTACCATCCCTTGCCAGCTCTATTTGTCTATGGAGAAGTTCCCCTTCTTTGCAGGGCTATAACTTTTTAAATTCTATTGCTAAATTGCCATTATTATGGCCCTTTCAATGTCCTATATGTATTGTTCAGGGTGTAGCAACGTTAAACTTTTTCATTCACATATTCATACTAAAATATGGTCTAAAGCAGGGCTCTACAGTGTGACCATATTGCTCGCATATGCCCCTAAAAATATGTGCATGCGAACATGCAAAATCAAGTACTCGCACGGCGTGCGAGTGGGGCCGGCGAGTGTAGAGTACAGCCTCATTCGTCCTTTTTTTTCTCTGCTGTGAGAATCGTTAAAAAACTACAAGTCCCACAGTTCACAGCCGCATAAACGTTCCAATCACAGTAGAGTTTCCTGTGGTCACGCGACTGGAAACCGAAAGTAACGAACAGCGTCACTGTCTGAGACGAGTCAGACAATACAGCCATGTCGAAGCCCATTCATTTTTATTTTGCACGAAAGATACCGGAGAATGAGAAGTCAAGTCAACAGCTCATGTTACAGAGGTGATGGTTAACGTTAACCAAGATACTGACGCTAGCCAGCATGCTAGCGGAGTTGGCCAAGCTAGCGAGGCTACACCCACTGTAGCACCCAATGTAGCCACTGTAGCTAGCGAAGCTACACCCACTGGAGCCGGAGGGAAGACATACAAATTTAACGTGAATTGGCTAAACATTTCCCCATGGCTAGAGTTCGAAAACAATGTCATGTTTTGTAAATATTGCAACGTAGGATCGATGCATTGCGATGCATTGTTACACCCCTACAACTGGCCCACTGTGTATGTGTGTACAGCTAACTTGGCTAGAGTTATCAACCGCAGAGGTGGGCAATGGGTCCAGCTGTAGCGCCGGACGGCCAGAGTGCAAGCGGTGTGGCAATAGGGTCTAGCTGCAGCGCCGGACGGCCAGAGTGCAACGGTGTGACGTTGTAATTGGCAGAATCGACTGTCAATCAATGGTCTACCTGACACGCAAACTACTGTACTGGAGGTGTACAGTATTTCAATAGGCAACCCTGAAAGGATTATTTTTCTAAAAGAGCAACACTAGCTCCCCCCTCTACTGATTGCCCTGGTTGTAAAGCCAGTGTCTCCTTTTTGTTCAGTGTCACTGCCTTTCTTATTAGGCCTAGTTGTTGGCTACAACTTTGCCACAGTAGGCATTAATCACTTAATTAATAGTTCAAATGTCTGTGTCCCATTCCCACACGCAGATGATACACACACGCACACAGTGGGCCAGTGACTTTGGTGGTATGTGCTATTGCACAGATGTGTTCCGTTCCCGTTTTGCACATGCACGCACAGTACAAATATACATTTATTTAAAAAAAAAAAAAAAAAAAACTCTTACTTGACATATTTTCACTGTGCTCCTAAAAATTTCTTTGTGTGCTCCTAAATTTTTTCATTTAGGAGCACCTGTGCCCCTAGTGAAAAAGGTTAGCGTAGAGCCCTGGTCTAAAGTATAAGTATGTTTTTATCGTTTTCTGCAGCTTTCTCCAGAACTTGATTTATAGCTCCAAATGCATTATATTGATGATCAAATACAGTTTGGTAGGAATCTGTGCGAGATAAAAAATGTCAACTGGACGTGGTTCTAGAAGTTACTACACGTCATCTGATGTTGACCGGATGGGCGAGGGGGTGTTTATAATTCCGTGGGCAACATTATACCATTCATCTAGTGTGGGTCATATGTTCATCAGATCAGTTAGTATAGAAGACATTAGAAAATAACGTTGAAACTCACCGTGGCTTCCTCGCGCCGCTGGCAGATGAGCGTGGAACAGAATTTTTTCTATTATGGGATTTAGAAATGCCCGATCTATTTCCAGGTTGTATAATAGTATATACGTCCAAATAACGTTGTTTATTGAGTTAGGGCGAGCGATCTATTATCCAGTGTTTCAAGATGGAGTCGCGGGAGCTATAGCGAGTGGTCGGACCACATATGGAGTGAGCACTTCCGGTTCAAAGGGTGATTTCCGGTTGGCGATCTGCCGATCGGCCACGAGATGGCGCTCTTGAACCGCTAGAGAGTTGAGTGGAGCTTTGCAGTGGGTCTCAGGGCTGCGGAGGGGAAATATGATTTCGATCACAGATTTTTGAAATATTGATATCAAAGACTAGTTACGGCGTCTTCGGCAGAATGAGCATGGCTAGGAATGACGTCTAAACTCGTCATCGGCGATCATAGTGTTAAATAGAAACCCCATGTACTTTTTTAGAAGAAGAACACACACGCATGCGAGATGGGCGACACACAGGAACACTCACATGCACTGATGAAATGTCTCTCTGCACTTTTCCCATCCCGTCGTCCTTCCCCCCAAGGGCAATGATTGATTGATTGAAAACTTTATTAACAGATTGCAGAATGGGTACAGTACAGTACAGCTCAATACATACAATTGTTAAGAGGATGCAGACCAGAGAAAGACTTTCGTCTTGTTTACATCAGGGTCCCCCATTTTCAATTCATCGTAACATATATGACATACATGAAATACAGATAGACAGTACTGCTACATCTATACATTTATGACATACCAGATTTGCAAATACAGTACTGTTTGTGATACAAAAAGAGTCCAGAAAAAAAAAGTATATACATTTGATGTAGAAACTGTACATCTCTGCACTTTTCCCATCCCGTCGTCCTTCCCCCCCCAAGGGCAGCCGGGAGCAGACATGGGCTGTGGCGTGGGCCGCGCCCGGGGACCAATCCAAGTGCTCCTGTCCGTCTTCGTCAGGGACGCGACAGCGTTAGCCATCTGTTCTGCATGTTTTTCCTTTGGGTTTATCTCATCTGGAGGGGAAACCCTTGCGAGCACGGGGAGAACATGCAAACTCCACACAGAAAGGCCCGGGAGATATGAATGAATGAATTATTTTATTTCGAATGTTTACTAATAAATAAACGAAAAGAATAGGTTTGAAGCAGAAGGCTTATAGAGCAACCTACCCCTAATTAAAAAACTAATTCAAAAAAGTTAGTTTTCAAAATAAAACAAACAAACAAACAAACTAAAAATCAACAATCAACAAAAACCGTTCCTGAAAAGAACATAAGAAGCCAACAATTCATCTGCAACAGATTGTAGGTTAAATTTTACTATAAGATACTAGAACCCTGTTTTTAAAGATCTTTTTAAACTTAAAAATACTCCTGCTGTTTTTTATTTCATCCGGTATATTGTTCCAGAGTTTCACTCCTTTAACTGACACAGACATACTTTTAAGTCTGGTTCGAGCTCTAGGCTGTTTCAAATTGAGTGTTCTTCTTAAATTATACGTCACCTCTCGTTCTTTAAACAAAATTTGTAAGTTACATGGCAGTTGATAACTTCTAGCTTTTTAAAAACTATCTCTGCTGTTTTAAGGTCAACTAAGTCGAGGAACTTTAATGCCCTTACTAACTAACATTGTTCACAACCCTTATTGCCTTTTTCTGTAAGATGATAATAGGATTTAGATTAGTTTTGTATATGTTTCCCCAAGTTTCTATACAGTAAGTTAAATATGGTAATAAAAGACTACAATAAATTGTGTATAATGATCTCAAATTTAATATGTGTCTGGTTTTTCTTAAGATACCTAAGCTACGTGCTTTTTTTTTCTTTACATAGTTAATATGAGTTTTCCAGCTGAGGTTTTGGTCTATCACGAAAAGTATATTCATTTACTCTTTCAAGATGAACATTATCTATGCATATCTCTACTTGAGTATCCGGATGTATTTTTTTTATTACCAGAGAGTTTGTTAGTATCAAGCCAACATTTCAGCTTCCCCAGTTCACCTGCAATATTTGTTAGCAACTGTTACATACAAAACATTTTGGTATCATCTGCAAAAATGACAAATGTAAGTTTATCAGAAACATCAATGATATCATTAATATACAATATAAATAATTTCGGTCCTAAAATGGATCCTTGCGGTACCCCACATGTTATCACTTTGCAGGATGATCTGGTCTCCCCCATCTGCACACATTGTTTCCTTTTTTCTATGTAACTTTTTATCCAACTGAGCCCTACCCCTCTAATTCCATACTTTTCAAGTTTTCTGAGTCAAATATCATGGTCAATGGTATCAAAAGCTTTTTTCAGATCAATAAAAACTCCAACTGCATACTGTTTATTATCGATTTAATTTGTTAACTCTTCTGCTACCTGCATGAGAGCCATTGATGTGGATCTGTTAGTTCTGAATCCATACTGGCTATCAATCAATATCTCATTCTTATCAAGAAAACTGTCCAGACGTGCAACAAAAAGTTTTTCCAGAATTTTAGAAAATTGAGGAAGTAAAGAAACGGGCCTATAATTTGTAAAAACTTTTTTTTCTCCTGCTTTATGTATTGGAATTACTTTGGCTGTTTTCATTTCAGTTGGAAAGGTCCCCATCCTAAAAGATAGATTACATATGAAAGTAATTGGATCTACAATTTCTTTGATTCGTTTTTTAATAAGAGACATGTCTATCCCATTCACATCTGTAGATGTTTTATTCTTGAGATTGTTTACAATATCAATTATTTCCATATTAGATACGTCATACAAAAAGATTGTGGATGGATTCCTATCAATGTATTGTTCTGCAATAGCTCCCCCTTGTGGAGGCTTGATCTTCCTTGCAAGATCTGGGCCAACATTTACAAAAAAATTATTAAACTCCTCCACTACCTCATGCATGTTGGTTATTTCCGTTCCATTTACAGAACATTTTTCAATATAGCCTGGTTTGTTATTTGATTTTCCAATTATTGTGTTTATAATTAATGTTATATTAATAATGTTCCTTTAATATCATTTTTATTAATTTCTAGTAAGTTATTATACTAATCCTTTTTACGTTTTCTTATAGTATCTGTTCATTTATTTTTATATATTTTATATTTGATTTCTTTCTGTTTAGTTCTATGCTTGATGAAATCTCTATAAAGAGTATTCTTCTTTTTACAGGCATTTGAAATTCCTTTTGTTAGCCATGGTTTATCTGGCTTCCTAGTTCGTCGGCTACTTTGCTGCACAATAGGACAGAAACGATCATATAAAGTCATGAATGTATTCAGAAAGCAGCCATATGCTGAGTCCACATCAGTTGCTTCAAACACCTCAACCCATTGCTGGAGAGCCAGTTCCCTTTTGAGTGCCCCTATCGAGTCCTGAAAGGTGCCTTTTATTACACATTTTCTGAGATTCCCTCTTTGGCTGATTATTATCTTCTATTACAAAAACTGGTAAGTGATCTGTTATATAATTTGTCAGCAGTCCGCACACAATTATATTATTTATAACATTAGTGAAAATGTTATCGATCAAAGTAGCAGAATGAGAGGTTATTCTGCTAGGCGTATTAATTATCGGGAAGAGGCCTAGGCTATGCATGATTAATGTAAAATCATCTATATTTGTTTTTTTGTCTGGGTTTAAAAGATTGATATTAAAGTTGCCACAAATGAATGTAACCTTTTGCTCTATGTTAGTAAGTAGCTCTTCCATCTTTTCTCTGAAATTCTCAATGCTTGAACTAGGCGCTCTATACACACAGCTAACCAATATGTTTTTCTGCTTTTCCCTTTCAATCTCCACTGTAATGTACTCACAGAGGTCTTCAATAGCAGCACTCATGTGGTCAATAACCTTATACTTTAGTTTTTTATCAATGAATAAAGCAGTCCCGCCTCCCCCTTTGTGGATTCTGTTTATACATCTAAAATCATACCCATCCAACTCAAAAAACTCTTCTTTCTCTTGGGCAATCCAGGTCTCAGAAATTGCTACTAAACTAAACTGCGTAGAAAATTGTGTGAACATTTTTTGTACTTACTCCTGCTGTTAAAGTGTATGATTGAAAATCGATTTGCATGATCTACTTCACCATTTACTTGCTCTTCTGTATAGTAGTCACACACTATATCAATATTATTAAAGAGATTGACCTCGGGGTCAATGTCTACATTGAAATCATGCATAAAGAGAGGTTAAATCATCAACAAAACAAATCCTAGCACAATAATAGCCTATAATAATAATCATAATAATAACCATTAATCCTAATAATAAATCCTCATCATCATCAGACAATTTGCTTAACACTTTGAGCGCCACGCCTGGTTTTCCGTTTTACCGGCTGAATGCCACCATCGGCGCCAATGTTAACGTTAATATCGCCTAATCTATGTTTTAAATTATGGCTATGTGTCTAATCTGCCCATCGCATTATCAAAGACTATTTTCCAGTCAGTGCTGTCAAGGCAGATTGTTTTTTTATCGCGTCGTTTCCGTTTCAGAGCAGTTAGAAAAGCCCCCGTTTTGATATAAAAAAACAGCTAATTCTGGAGCATTCTATGAAAATCGTCTTTTAGTGGAATATTCCACAACGTTGATATTCGTCAGCCTTTTTATGAATCGTTGTCAAATAAACGCTAGATGATCAATATTATACGTGCACGCAAGCACATTACGGCCGTGCACGGATAATCGCTCCGTTGATTTCCTCACGGACTTTTACAGTGAAACCGAAAGAAGACATTTCACAAAACAGCTTATAACTTCATCAAACTTACTCTGATTATCCTAACACTGATAACATAGAGTCCTTACCTGACATCAGATGGTATCCAACTGGTATATTCCAATTCCTGATCACCATTCGAAAAAATCGATACGTGTATGGATCCAACGCGATACTGTAGATCTCCATGATCAGCGGGGATCTGAGGTTCCAGAATGAACTGTGGTAACCCCGGCTGGATCAGTGAACTGGAAAATGTGGAGTACCGGATTTTTTTCCCTATTCATTTTCATTGAGTCCATTCCAAAATCACTTATGTCATCTGGGAGACGACAGGGGGCGCTTTTTTCCACAGTGATCGCCGGCGCCCCTCGGCTATACTCGGGTAGGCTCGGGTGATGCAATAATTTTTCAGATCGCTAAAAAAAGAAACAAAAAATAATCCGAGAAATCTCGTGAGTGGCTAGCAACCACCTATAAAAAAAAACCGAGAAATCTCGTGAGTGGCACGGAAGTGTTGGAAAACGCCAACATTTTGGGGAATTCGCTTATTTGCCATCTTCCCTGGAGTTAGACAAGAAGATACATACCCTTTTCTTCTCTGTGCGTGCATTAAGCTTAGGGAACAGTCGCTCCGTTAGTGTAGCTTAGCTTCATCACTGGAAGTGGGTCAGACTTGTACCCTGACGTTCACGAAATACACTCCAAAACGTTCCTGTAAACATGTTGTGACCTGTGTATTTACCACGTGGAGAAATAAAAAATAATTTTATTTGACAATTACGTTTTCTAAGCAAATATACTCGGAACAATTTTTTGCTGAACCACTCCTCTCGGGGCGCAGTCAGTGATTTCACGCATCGCAGTGATACTTTCTAACGTGACGCTGTGTTTGTTTACATTCTCATTTCATTCAAAGGATCCGAACCGATTGAAGTTTATGGATACCATGACTTAAAATCATCTTACTTTGACGATTAAAAGCCTCCCCAATTTAGAAAACAGTATTCCCATGGCTGGTCTTGATATGCTGCTACTGTAGCTAACGAAAACAACGACCGGGCACTCAAGCAGATAACAAGGGTAATAACTTCCGGTCGGGGAGTTCCAAAATAAAAGAGCGACGTCTATAGCAGCCGAAATACGTTTATTTTGTACATTATCTAACGTTAACACAAACCTAAACTAACTTTAGGTTAGTTGTAACGTTAGTTTTTGTTCATATTACCGATGGTATGGCTATATTATTAATTTGTGAGAAATCTCTAAATGTTGTGGGTTTAACCTATTAGCCCCTCCCCCTCTCCCCGTAATATAAGGAACAGGAAGTGATTTCTTTATGTCAGTAAGAGTTTAGAGACGTAACCTAGGCAGAAAAATAAAAGAATGGTTTAATTTAAAACAATTGTCTCATTCTCCGTTGCTACTTTACTGTTTGTTGGATACCATTCCCCCACATAGAGATGAATGTTGGTTTAGTGCCTCTACACTATATATAATATAATAATTATCTCCATCAGGTCGGTTCTGTCCACCTGTCTATCTCTGTCCGCAGCTAACCTCACAATAGGGCAGTTTTGGACAAGTATTTTAAGTTAATTCCTTTATATCATTGAAATGCATATTCAGTATGAAGTTATAGCTTTTCACCACAAGAGGGTGATATTACACAGGTTCGCTGGTAATCAGCTCTCTGGCACCTGTTAACAATATATAGACATGCCATAGTGAACCTATTGTCATTGATATACATGCATTACAATTATTTATGAATAGATTATTGTCCATTGAAATAACTTTCATATCTCATGAACCGTTCATCGTACAGACTTGTGGGAGGGGTTAATGAGTGGTGGGGGCTTCCCCTGGAAGGTTGGTGGTACCGTTCAAAACGGGCGTAAAAGCTGTTCAGCTCATCCGGTAGGGAGGCAGCAATGTTAGCGGTGCTGTTGGGTTTCCTGTTAAGGTCCGATATTGTGTGTAGTCCCGGCCACACGCCATGTGGGTCATAGCTGCTTAGCTCCTTTCCAGGTGTTGGCCGTTCCAGGGAAGCCCCACGCAGATGGGGCTATCTTAGTGGCCCAACCACATGCGACTGTGGCACAGAACCCCAGACCATGGAGCACCTCCTTCCATGTCCTCTGTTAGGTGGACCCTGCACAGCAGAGGACCTAGTGTTGCACCCCCTGCATAGGGGGGAGTGGAGAATCAAACAAACACACATGCTGTTGCTCTCATTTGTGTAATGAATTCAATGAACAATAATACAAACAATCTCAATATCAAACACAATTGTTCACATTTGGGTAATCAATCAATCAATCAATCAATCAATGAACAATAATACAAACAAATCTGTTCACATTGTCAATATAGTGATAGCAACAACACACTTGAGACTGTGCTGCTGTATACTGTTGTTGGCCCCACTGATCTAATTATAAAGCATTACTTAAAATGTTTATCCTTACAACTATTCATTCTATTTGATACTTTCTCATTAGCATTTTCACTGCAATATCCATTCAATGATTTAAGTGCTTCTCTGTATACAAATATGGAGCTACAATTCTCACACATGAAATGATACATGCAGACATGAAATGATACATGCACACACATGAAATGATACATGCACACACATGAAATGATACATGCACACACATGAAATGATACATGCACACACATGAATTGATACATGTGTAGCATCCTGAATATTCTTCTATTATTCAGAAGTGCTAACGTAACCTTTTACTTCCCCTGTGTGCACAAAGACATGGTAACCAGTGGTTCTCTTTGATATCTCGCCCGGACAAATAACGCAAGGTTCTCTTTCATCCCTCCGGCTTCAATATGGATTATTAACGTGACACTAAATCATCCTTCTTCCTGCCTTGAGTGTCCCATTGTGGGACCAGTTTGCGGTCGCCAGCAGGGGGCGGTGGTGGAGTTGAAAGGATGGAGAAAGGAGTTGAGCAAGACCTGGTTACCTGGAGAGCGGAACAGGAGGAAGTTCTCTTCGACCCGCATTTCACTGTATGATTGTATCCCGTGACAAATAAAACTCTTGACTTGACAGGTTCTGAAGAAAATGGTGGTGGATAAGTATGAGGAGGAGAAGACCAAGGCCAAGGCTCAACTGCAGGACATAGAGGGTGTGAGCCTGACTGCAGATATGTGGACCTCCATTAATATGGATGCTTATCTTGCAGTAACATGCCATTATGTCCACGAAGGTGACACTGCAAAGATGGCCACTGTACTTTTGGGAGTGCTGCCATTCCCTGAAGTGCATACAGCTGAAAACCTTGCAGCTACTATGAGGTCTCTCATGGAGGAGTGGGGCATTGCAACCAAGGTTAGATGCCTTGTGACGGATGCTGCATCAAACATGATGGCCACTGCCAGACATCTGGAGGTTAGCCATGTTGTGTGCATTGCACATGCACTAAATCTAGTGGTAAAAAGATCCCTAGAGCAAACACCTGGCCTAGAGGATCTACGCACAAGGGCACGGAGAATAGTGACGCTTTTCCGATCCAGCACTACTGCTAAAGAGAGACTGACCAGTGTGCAGGTGCTAATGAGTCGTCCAGTGCTGAAGGTGATCCAAGAGGTGGACACTCGCTGGAACAGCACCTTCCTGATGCTGCAACGCCTGTATGATGAGAGGCCAACAGTGGGGGCAGCACTTGCATCACTGAGAACGGATGTTAATCCTCTCTCTTCCGATGACTATGACACAATAGCAGGATGCTTACAAGTGCTCTACCCATTTTACATGGCAACGGTGGAAATGTCCCAGGAGAAGAGAGTGTCAGGGTCGATGGTGATTCCACTGATAAAAATGCTAACATATTCAACACATGAAATTCTGGGGAAAACCACCAACGTGACAGCAATACAGCTGGGACAAAACATGCTTGCAACCCTCATACATAAGTTTGATACACTTGAGAGCTCAAGCCGTTTGTCCCTGGCAACACTGCTTGACCCAAGGTTCAAAACCATCGGCTTCCACAGTCAAAACCAAGCGCAAGTAGCAAGACTGACTGGTGAATGTGCAGCACTGATGAAGCACACAGACCCATCAGCTCAACCACAACACACTGCACCAAATGTAGAAAATCCACCCTCCACAGGTAATATTATAACTAGATTATTATTGATGTACTGTACAGGACTAAATAAGTAAAAATATGATACAAGTTGAAACCTTTAAGTACTAAATAAATACTGTTGTGTTTCTCTTTCAATGTCTTTCAGCCTTTAACCTGTGGGAAACTATGGACCAAGATGCTGCGACTGCGAGAAGGTCACGAAATGCCACAGCAGATGCCACTGTAGAGGTCCAGAGATACAACACTGATCCTCCCCTGGAAAGATCTGAATATCCACTTTTGTACTGCAGCAACCACAAGCATGTGTACCCTCATTTGTTCAGACTGGCAAAACGCTATCTTTGTATTCCAGCCTCATCTGTTCCATGTGAACGGGTTTTCTCAAAAGCTGGAGAAGTGGTCAGCAAGAAAAGAAACCGTCTCAGTCCAAAAACTGTTGAAAGAATTCTATTCCTCAATAAAAATCTTTGAGTCCCATAATCACACCCTGCCCTAGTTACACAAGCACAGCCATCATCATTATCCTGCACATCCCGTTTCCCAAGCACACCCTCTCCGTCCCAACTACATATATTTACACTATCAATCATACAATTAATCTCCATCCCCAGAAGGAAATAATTCAAAGTAAAAACCTGTGTGTGTGAACCTGTGTAGGGAAGAGAAAGGTGTTGCATGCCAGCCTCTTTATACTCTGGGGGTGAGGGGGACTGATTTGCCATTGGGAACACCTGTTATTGTTATGATCAGATCAATTAAGTGTGAGCGCTTAACAATATATATTACAAAACAAACAATTCTAAATTGCTTTCCATCCACACAAAACAGGCGGTCTCCTATTTCGCCAGCCGAGGGGACTGAAACGAACATTTGAATGAATGAATCCATGTTCAATACATTTGGTGAAGTGGTTCAATACTGGTTCAGTGCTTTATTTGGCCACTACTGTATTGTACCCATTCTACAATCTGTTAAATAAAGTTTTCATTCATTCATTCATTCAGTGCTTATATGGGCTTTGATTTACTTAAATGACTTCCGGCATCAACATGGACGGTCGCATTTTACCCAGCTCCCGTAACCAACGCAACAGATCAACAACAAAAAAGTATTTTGCGCATTTGCTACTTTCCCTACTGTGGATTATGGACTTGTACCTGAATTCACAACTCAAGCAGGAACTCCAGACAGAAGAGGAGGGTAGCGAAAACGCAAATCAGCAGTCCCATTGCGACTTCTACTTGTTAACGGGCATGGAGAGGAAACATCCAGCATTTGGAGCCACGACTATCCACACAGTACTTACTGCGAATCCGGAACGAAAGAAATTACCCCCGACAGGCAAGTGTAATAAGAGATCAATGTTTTTATTATATCTGCTCATGTCGGGTGACATACATCAGAACCCTGGTCCCGTAATGACACGGAACCAGAGACTACAGTTAGATCTGCTGATGTAACGGGGAAGCCCGTGGGTATGTCCACAGTCACGGAAACAGGTGTGTTGACGAGTGACTGTGGCAGTGCGGGCTGGTAAATTAAACTCACTTCCCCATAACAGGGTTAACAGACGCATAGGTACGGTAGTTAGGAGTGAATTCACTTCTTAGTGCAGCGGCCTGTGTCGTCGCCCGCGGACGCGGGAGCCCCCTGTTCGACTCCCCCTCGGGACATTCTCATTTAACATCAAACACAACGCAGACCAGTATGATCCGTCACAGTGGTGCCCAGTGACCCGGATGTCCTGAGGGGCGTGAGTTTAGGGAGGTGAGTGTAACGGGGAAGCCCGTGGGTATGTCCACAGTCACGGAAACAGGTGTGTTGACGAGTGACTGTGGCAGTGCGGGCTGGTAAATTAAACTCACTTCCCCATAACAGGGTTAACAGACGCATAGGTACGGTAGTTAGGAGTGAATTCACTTCTTAGTGCAGCGGCCTGTGTCGTCGCCCGCGGACGCGGGAGCCCCCTGTTCGACTCCCCCTCGGGACATTCTCATTTAACATCAAACACAACGCAGACGCCCCGCCATGCCAGCTAGTCTACCCGGGCCGGGGCCAGGACAAAAGGCCCCCCCCCCCCCCCCCACAACGGAGTACTAACAGACATCTGTAAACAACCAGCCCCCCCCCCCCCCCCCCCCCCCCACATCTCGGGCTTTCACACGGAGGAATACAAACTCCAACAAAGGATCACCCCCTCCCCCCCTCCCCACTCACGGCACAAACAGCAACAACGCCCCCCCTCCCCCCACCACAGGACAGGACTCAAATGAACAGAGTTACCTCAAGTGTGATGACATCAATCTGATTACCAGCAAAAATGGACTTCACATATTCCATCTTAATACAAATAGCCTGAGACCGAAACTGGCTGAAATCAAACAGTTGTTTTTAAACGGTAAGGCTAACATATTGTGTTTCACAGAAACAGAATTAGACTCATCTGTACAGGATCCAGAGATTGAAATTGAAAACTACTCAATAGTCAGGAGGGATAGGAACCAGTATGGAGGTGGCGTCTGTGTGTATATACACAAGGATACCAAATACATCAACCGTACTGACCTTAACCATGATGAAATTGAAACTGTTTGGATTGAAATCTTATTAGACAGGGCGAAACCAGTACTAGTAGGCACAATCTATAGACCACCAGAACAGAGTGGCTTTTATGACACACTTGATGGGTGTTTAGCTGGGGTGGAGGGGGTAGAAAAAATTCTTATTGGGGACTGGAACACGGATATGCTGCATAAAGCAGCACCCGTCTTCAAGGCCTTCAGTAGATTTTCTGATCTGCACGGTTTCAGCCAGCTAATCACCCAACCCACAAGGGTATGTGATTCGACACAAACCACCATTGACCTCATTTTGACCTCTGACAAGTCAATGATCTCCAATAAAGGGGTGATAGCATGCGGGTTAAGTGATCATTATATTATTTTCTGTACCCGCAAAAAGCTAAAACAGAAGGCCGGCTGTCACAAAACAGTCACATCTAGAGACCTCAAAACTTACTCTAGAGAGGCCTTTAACCTAGAACTGGGGAGCTTGGACTGGTCAGATGAACTCAGTGGTACACAGGTTGAAGAAACATGGCTTGGATTCAAAACCAAATTCACAGCAATACTCAACAACATGGCACCCATAAGAACCACCAGGGTTAAAAATCGCGCTGAGCCATGGATGCACACTGAAATACTGGCCGCTATGAAAACCAGAGACAAAAAATGCTCTGAACTTCATAAAAGTCAGACAAAGCTTTCCAAAAGCTCAAACAGTGAACTCCAAGCCCACGTGGTTGAACAAAAAATCCAAAAAAACAGACTAAGAAATGACGTAAACACCATGATCAGAACCGCAAAAAGAAATTTCATCAACGACAAAACTGAGGAAAACAAAAACAAACCCCGCGAACTTTGGAAATGACTCAATAATCAACTAGGCTGCAGTAAAAAACTTAAAACCAGATTCTCAAACAAACATAAAGACGGACAACACGCTCATCACAGACAAGCTGGATGTAGCCAATTACTTAAACATCTTCTTCACAAACATAGCCACAACACTGGTAAACAAACTACCCTCCCACTCAGGGCATTATGGGGTAGAACACATAGTAGCATACTACAAAAACCTAGGGGTCCACAAAGACGACTTCAAACTTGAAATGGTAACAACCGATGAGGTACTCAAAAAACTGAGCGCCCTCCAACCTAACAAGGCCACTGGCCATGACAACATCCCCTCCAAATTCCTCAGAGACGCAGCAGCCGCCATCACCCCAGTCATCACACACATAATAAACCTCTCTATAAAACAGGGGCACGTCCCCAAGGACTTCAAAATTGCGAGAGTGACCCCTCTGCACAAAAAGGGCAGCAAATTAGACCCAGGCAACTACCGCCCTGTTTCTATTCTTACCTCCATCTCGAAAGTCATGGAGAAAATAGTCTACGAACAGGTCGAAAAGTACCTGGCGGAAAAAAATCTAATCTACGAATTCCAATCTGGCTTCAGAACGTCCCACTCCACTGACACATGCCTCCTCTATTTGAACGACCACATCAAACAAGAGGTGGACGCGGGCAAATACTGCGGCATGGTCATGCTGGACCTACAAAAGGCCTTCGACACTGTCAATCACTCCATTCTAATGGACAAGCTAAAAGAAATTGGTTTTGATAGCTTATCAGTGAGCTGGATGCAATCCTACATGGAGGGGAGAGA
Source organism: Notolepis coatsorum (assembly GCF_963971535.1). Lineage (NCBI taxonomy): Eukaryota > Metazoa > Chordata > Actinopteri > Aulopiformes > Paralepididae > Notolepis > Notolepis coatsorum. Next base: position 723,077 of record NC_140176.1, on the reverse strand, counting down.
ACAGATGGTAGAGGTAAACGGTACTCTACCCCCCCCCCCCCTCACAGTGAGCTGTGGTGTTCCACAAGGAAGCATACTAGGACCGCTACTCTTCCTAATTTATGCAAATTACATGTCGTCAGCCTGTGACTGCAACTTGTTCCTGTTTGCGGACGACTCAGCCCTGCTGGTCTCTGACAAGAACAAGTTGCAGGTTGAAAAAACCCTCAGCTCGGAACTAGGCAAAATCTGCATATGGCTCGCTGATAACAAACTATCATTACACATGGGCAAAACAGAGTCCATTCTCTTCGGTTCAAATAACAAACTCAGCAAGACCGACGGCTTCTCAGTTACAGTGGGTGACAATATTGTCACAAGGAAAGACGAAATTACCTACCTGGGTTCCATCCTAGAACTTTCGTGACAAAATGGCATCCAAGGTAATAAAAAAAGTCAACCAACGAACTAGATTCTTGTACCGGATCTCCTCTCTGGTAAACAACAATACCCTGAAGACTCTGGCAGGAGCACTCATTCAAGGGTACTACAACTATGCTTGCACCTCATGGTACCAAAGCACCTCAAAGGCGCTAAAAACAAGATTACAAACATCACAAAACAAACTGGTCAGACTTCTACTTGACCTTACTCCTAGAACCCACCTCACCCCTGCCCACTTTGACAACCTAGGATGGCTTAGAGTAGACGACAGAGTACAGCAACTTGCAATGGGCCTGGTCTACAAGATACACTATACGACCGGGGTGCCCATGTACATGTCAAAATACTTCCCAAAGGTCAGTGAATACCACAACCACTACACCAGAGGAAGCTCAACAAATCATGTTAAACCCAGATTCGGCTCAAACAAGGGACTAAACACGTTTCGCAATTATGCCACAACAATGTGGAACGCCCTACCCAAAGCTGTAAAGGAATGTGAATCCCTGCCCACATTCAAAACCGCTCTTAAAGAGCACCTACGGGAGGCTGCAATTCGAAACTGGCCACCGTAAATGCCCAAAACCCCCACCACCTACTAATAGACAGTCTCCTCCCCACTGCATGTATATATTCCCTCCCCGCCGTATGTATATTTCTCTCCCACCCACCCACCCCCTCCTAATGTACAGTCCCCTCCTCATCATATGTATATAATCTGTCAGGATCTAGGGGTAACAGTACTGTATATTTGAATACCGTTTATGTCACAAATGTATCAGTACTAAATACCTATATGTCCCTATGCCATAAATGTCATGTATGTTGTGTATGTCATAAATGTCTATATGAATTGAAAATGGGGGACCCTGATGGAAACAAGACAAACGTCTTTCTCAGGTCTGCATCCCCTTAACAATTGTGTGTATTGAGCCGTACTGTATTGTACCCATTCTGCAATCTGTTAAATAAAGTTTTTCATTAATTCATTCATTCAAATGCTGCTAGTTTAATGGCGGAACTAATGTTGAAGCCCAGTCCACAGTGTCCGGGGACGTTTTATGCCGACGCACGCGTGTCAAAATCTCCGCGGATTTAAGAGATAGTTTCACTTCTTCTTGTAAAGAGATAGTTTCACTTCTTCTTGTAAAGAGGTCGTTTTTAAGAGTCAATAGAATAGAATGATCTTTATTGTCATTGTTACAAGGTCCAGAAGATGCTACAGTCCCCATAATGTCCTCTTATTGCAGCAGCAGTAAGGTAGGTGTTGGTGTTGTGGTTGTTAGCTATGTTAGCTATAGCAGCTAAAGTGCTGCTAACTTGTTTACTACGTGAGTTATTATTGCAGAAGGACTTAATGTGTTTTGTAGGTTAAGTTCATTTGTTTAACAATATTACAAAGACATGTGACACTAAGAGACAAGTAGAAATAAGATGGATGTATGTTGTTATTGTTTGATCTGTGATTTATTGTATTTCATGTATGTGTTTCACAGTTCTCACCGTCCGGATTGTAAAGAAATCCCACCAGTGCTATAAAGAACGTGTTGCTGTCATCATCGCATAAGAGGGAATTACACTAGGGCTGCATAGTCTTTGGTGAGTTTGATTTGATTGATTGATTGAACATTTTATTAACAGATTGCAGAATGGGTACAATACAGTACGGCTCAATACACACAATTGTTAAGGGGATGCAGATCAGAGAAAGACTTTCGTGACAAAATGGCATCCAAGGTAATAAAAAAAGTCAACCAACGAACTAGATTCTTGTACCGGATCTCCTCTCTGGTAAACAACAATACCCTGAAGACTCTGGCAGGAGCACTCATTCAAGGGTACTACAACTATGCTTGCACCTCATGGTACCAAAGCACCTCAAAGGCGCTAAAAACAAGATTACAAACATCACAAAACAAACTGGTCAGACTTCTACTTGACCTTACTCCTAGAACCCACCTCACCCCTGCCCACTTTGACAACCTAGGATGGCTTAGAGTAGACGACAGAGTACAGCAACTTGCAATGGGCCTGGTCTACAAGATACACTACACCACTAAGGTACCCATGTACATGTCAAAATACTTCCCAAAGGTCAGTGAATACCACAACCACAACACCAGAGGGAGCTCCACAAATCATGTTAAACCCAGATTCGGCTCAAACAAGAGACTAAACACATTTCGCAATTATGCCACATCAATGTGGAACGCCCTACCCAAAGCTGTAAAGGAATGTGAATCCCTACCCACATTCAAAACCGCTCTTAAAGAGCACCTACGGGAGGCTGCAATTTGAAACTGGCCACCGTAAATGTCCAATCCCCCCCACCCCCTCCTAATGTACAGTCTCCTCCCCACCGTATGTATATATTCTCTCCCCACCGTATGTATATTTCTCACCCACCCACCCACCCACCCCCTCCTAATGTACAGTCTCCTCCCCACCGTATGTATATATTCTCTCCCCACAGTATGTATATTTCTCTCCCACCCACCCACCCCCTCCTAATGTACAGTCCCCTCCACATATATGTATACTCTCTGTCAGGATCTATGGGTAACAGTACTGTATATTTGCATATCGTATATGTCACAAATGTAACAGTACTAAATACCTGTATGTCATGTATGTCCCTATGCCATAAATGTCATGATGTCATGTATGTTGTGTATCTCATAAATGTCATGTATGTTGTGTATGTCATAAATGTCACTATGAATTGAAAATGGGGGACCCTGATGTAAACGAGACGAAAGTCTTTCTCTGGTCTGCATCCCCTTAACAATTGTGTGTATTGAGCCGTACTGTATTGTACCCATTCTGCAATCTGTTAAATAAAGTTTTCAATCAATAGTAATCCCTGTTGAAACAAGGCGAAGTGTTCCACTTCCCTGCCTCCTCCCCGGCTGCTCTCGCGTTAGTTAGGGGGCACACTGAAATTATGGCAAGGGTTATTAGCCCCCTAACTTTTGATTGCAAAGTCTGACATTGACCCCCTTTTCAGGAGTTGACCTAGAGCCCACCAAGGTCATGCATATCAAGTTTGGTCAATGTCAGACCTTGCAATACACTGTAAGGCACTGTAAGGCTACTGTCCTGCCTCACTTCCAGTGATGAAGCTAAGCTATGCTAACGGAGCGTCTATTCCCAAAGCTAAAATGCACGCACAGAGACAAAAAAGGTATGTATCTTCTTGTCTAACTCCAGGGAAGATGTTAAATAAGCTAATTTCCCAAAATGTTGGAGTTTTCCTTTAAGTCGGAATATGACTGTAATACAAACAGTTCAGTTTGTCAGGTACATGCAACACAGATTACAGTGTTTACATCTGTCTGCTTGAGAAAATACCATGTTCTGCAATAAAAATTATTGAAGTGAGATGAACAGTTATTTTTAAATGTGTGACCTAAAGATAAACAAAGGGTTTTAAAAGTGTTATATTTATCTTCTCTTATAGTACGAGAGAGAAGCTGAGGAGAATCAACCAGCAACAAAAGCAAAATTTATAAATATTTTTATTTTATAAATTTTTTTACATTTTAAGATTGAACCTTTTTCCCTATGGTATCGAATATCGATACTTTTCAAGGTATCGTATCGAAGTTAGAAATTCCAGTATCGTGACAACACTAATCCCCTCTATCAGATAGATTTATTATTATTATTATTGGATACAGGAGTTTGGGTACCAAGAGCTTCTTCAAGTCGATTCTACAGACGGACTGTTAATCTATCATCGGAATTAAATAATTATAATGATAATAAATACGACAATTACGTTTTGCATTTATAGTCATGACTCAATGAGCAATCTGAGCATTACCGCTCTATGTACAGTACTTCTCTAAGCCGTCTGGCTCACAGTTAACCGACTAGAATAGATTAACGAATTCCATATAAATCTATAGTTCATTAACGATGCAGCAGCTGATACTGTATGCACACACACACATACACTGCTGAATAATTCTGTTTTGCCTCAATATATACTGTATATATAATTCTGTTTTGCCTCAATATACAGTATATATAATATATTGATGCAAAACAGAATTATTCAGCAGTGTGTTGTGTGTGCATGCACGCGCTGCGGTGGGCAGGAGCGTGCAACAAGATGGTATATAAATATGGTATATTAATACCTAGTGTGCTGTGTGATGACAATACATTTTAATCTAATCTAATTGTGCACGCGGCCCTTGCATTATAATGAGCTGGACTGGTGTGTGTGTGGTAACGTGAACGCGATATCTGCCATGCGAGACTAGGCGAGAGGCTGTATTCAAATCTGAAGTGTTCGATGTTCCGACTCCTCCCCCGGCTGCACTAGTCTACTCTCGTCTACTTTCGAGGCGAGCCGAAATCAATCTCGAACACGCCTTTTGTTTGCGCGGCATTCTACTCTACATAAAACATTTCCCTCGATTTGGGGTTTTGTAGTCGGACTCGGAGAGTTGTTTTGATCACCATGGAGACAGCTAAGAAGAGACGCCGTTCTCAAATGTGGGAACACTTTGATCTGATCAGTCCTAATAAGGTATGTGCTTTATACTCTGAGCTTTGAGGGAAATGTAGTTTAATAAGGTATGTGCTTTATACTCTGAGCTTTGAGGGAAATGTAGTTTAATAAGGTATGTGCATTATACTCTGAGGTGTGAGGGAAATGTAGTTTAATAAGGTATGTGCATTATACTCTGAGCTTTGAGGGAAATGTAGTTTAATAAGGTATGTGCATTATACTCTGAGCTTTGGGGGAAATGTAGTTTAATAAGGTATGTGCTTTATACTCTGAGCTTTGATGGAAATGTAGTTTAATAAGGTATGTGCATTATACTCTGAGCTTTGAGGGAAATGTAGTTTAATAAGGTATGTGCATTATACTCTGAGCTTTGAGGGAAATGTAGTTTAATAAGTTATGTGCTTTATACTCTGAGCTTTGAGGGACATGTAGTTTAATAAGGTATGTGCTTTATACTCTGAGCTTTGAGGGAAATGTAGTTTAATAAGGTATGTGCATTATACTCTGAGCTTTGAGTGAAATGTAGTTTAATAAGGTATGTGCTTTATACTCTGAGCTTTGAGGGAAATGTAGTTTAATAAGATATGTGCTTTATACTCTGAGCTTTGAGGGAAATGTAGTTTAATAAGGTATGTGCTTTATACTCTGAGCTTTGAGGGACATGTAGTTTAATAAGGTATGTGCATTATACTCTGAGCTTTGAGGGAAATGTAGTTTAATAGGGTATGTGCATTATACTCTGAGCTTTGAGGGAAATGTAGTTTAATAAGGTATGTGCAATATACTCTGAGCTTTGAGGGAAATATAGTTTAATAAGGTATGTGCATTATACTCTGAGCTTTGAGGGAAATATAGTTTAATAAGGTATGTGCATTATACTCTTGAGCTTTGAGGGAAATGTAGTTTCGAGTTTGACGCTCGTATCGGAGCATTGGTTTCACAGCCTCCTCATTCTGGAGCCTCGTCGTTCAGGTAAACAAAGGTACATTAGGTTAATATCCACCTCTCTGTTTTGTTACAGTAAAATCAGCTTTTATTCATCTACTGACCGCACATTATCTGCCACTTTTCCATCCAGACTGGGCCTTGACCAGAGGTAGCTGGAGCAGCTAACAAGCTACACCACTTTATGAGTTTGGGAGGATATGTGACGTTAGGTCAGAAACTGGTGCGACTCTCTGTATAGAGAGAGAAATGTGCGTTTATTCAGCTTGTTACTAATAATGACCGAACATCTCAACTGTTGAGTGTTTCAGCCACTGTTTCGGCTTTACTTGAGATGCTAATGCTTCTAGGCAGTGTGCAAACCATACCATGGTCTTCGGGGAGCTCTTAGTGTTCTCTTGGGGGGGGGGGGGGGATGGCTAGTCAGCGGCGCGCAGCGAGGACTTTGCTGTAGATGAGTAACGTTACAGAACCCACACAGGTCTGCATGCATGATGAAGACGCACATTGAAATACACATGGTCAGATTAGCCCATCTGATCCAACACTAAAAGACACGAAACAAGCGCAACACTAGGGGCACACCACCTCTTAATATAATAGGCTCTGTAATTAGAGCAACGTTATGCACCTGCTGTGAGAAAAACATTTCCTACCGGAGCCACTGAGCAATAGAGAGACGCAAACTGTTCTGTTTTCAATCATTATTTTCTTTTGGACAATAAACCTTACAAACTACATCAGCTGCAGCCTGGACATTCAATTCTGTCAACATCCACAACTTTTGTTACCCGACCCGAGTAGAAAAACATCTAAGGTGCATCGTGGCACATTGTCAAAATATTAGCGAATGACAAGCGGCCACTACACATACCATAGAACATTAATAAATTAGCAATAATGATAATGGTTACTGTAATTAGGAAAAGCAGGTCTTACCTTAAAATAGAAGCAGATGTTTTGTTTTTTCTTCTGATAAAACGTGGGGAAAGGTTGATTTGTGCCTGCAGCGGCACCACGCTCCGATGCAAGAATAGCATGCATTTTGCTATCTATTACGCGAATTAGTGAGCAATCATGAATCATACATTTTGTAATTTTACGCATTATACATGATGATGATACAGAAAATTGAGAAAAATATAAATGCATGGCAAACATGCTTGCGGGACACGGAACAACTCATCACTACAGCCCCAGCATCAGACTGTAGCCAGTCTCTTGAAACACCGCTATCTCCAAACTTCCACTCCTCTCGAAACTTTCTTTTGTTAGGTGGTCCCACTCTCGCTGCCGCTTCTTCACCCATATGGTTCCACATATTTGTAACCCATTTAACGTTATTAATAAGCTAACGTTAGCTAATCGTGATGGCAGGCGGACGTAACGTTGGCTCCCTACAGTGCAAGCAGGCGCTGCAGAAGAAGAGTAGCGGATGTGACGTTGGTAAACAACAAGGATAGATTGACGTGCAAGGAGAGATTGGGGGCAACAAAAAAGGCGACTGTCACCAAACCACAGTTTAAATTATTTTACATTACTATTTTGTTACCCGCCACGTGGCGGACAGACCTCTCAGTGTCACTTGCCAAACCTAAAATCTGCCCGCCATTGGCGGGTGGCGGGCTCTAATTGCAGAGTAGAAAAGTAACTGAGTTACAATACAATATACAGTACAATGCAGAAATGGGATGAGGTACAATTTAGGTACAATTTACAGTAAGGTGTAATGAGGTATTAGTTGTAGTGCAAATTCTTTACCAATAAATATAAAGTGTGTTAAGTGTCTAAAGTGGGTAAAGTGGGTGCTGCAGTGAGTTGTTTGTTTAAAGTGAGTGTGTGCGTGTGGATGTGTGCTGTGAGTGTATTTGATGGTTTGTTACATAGTGTTATTGTCATTTAGCATCCTGATGGCCTGAGGATAAAAGCTTCTTCTGAGGCCCCGTCCACACGAGCGCTGGATTTAATGTAACCATGATTGTATGTGCGCAGTTGCACTGTTCGGGCACACACAATCGGGGGTTTGCTACACTGCAACCGCGGTCTTTGAAAACCGGAGTCCAGGGTGAAGTTTTGCGCACATCCCGGTTGCAGTGGGTGCGTGTGGGCATAGCATGATGTGGGCATGATGTTAGTTTTGTTTCATCAACAAATGAGAGGCAGAACACACAGTGAATGTATCCGTTTGTTTATTGCACTTTTATTGCAATTTCTTTCTTTGCTGAAAAATATATGCTCCATTGGCTAAATGGCTAACGCAATTTAAAGATGGCGGCTTTGTTTAGCAAGAAGTGTAGTGAGCGTTCAACCTTTTCTGATTGGTTGAAATGGCCTTCATGTCTGAACAACATCGCCGCCTACTGCTTTGGCATTGTACTACATGTATCGGTTGCTGGTTTTCCAGCCGCCGTGAGTACGCGATTTATACGCGATTATTCACCTGTGTGGACAGATGTTTATTTTTTGCAAAAGTTCGGTGTCATTAATACCCGTGATCGTGTGGACATAGCCTGAGTCTCTCTGTGCTTGCCATGAGACTCCGGTATCGCTTGTCTGACCGCAGCAGTTCAGGTGTGCCCCAATTAGCCTGATGACCCTCCCCCACCGACCCAGGTGTGCCCCAATTAGCCTAATGACCCTCTGCCAGCTCCCCCCACCAATCCTGTGAAACAGTGACAGAGCAGAGCAAGCAAACAACTGTGGGGGAGGGTCGTCACACCAAACAATTATTTTTCAATCTTCTGTAGATGTCCACGATATTTGTATATATTTTTTTGAAATCGTTATTTTATTAATATTGCCTTTTTAGTTGTATTTTCATTTAATTTAGTGTACTTTCTGATGAGGACGTGGTCTTAGTTTTTCCAATGCGACCCTGGAAATACCACTTGGAAGACAAAAACATCTGATTGGCCAGAAACAACAGCTGCCTGCATCAATAGCCTATCAGATGTTTTGCATCAAATTAAATGCAATATCATAGGCTTATATTCATAGATCACAACTATAGCAGTGCATCTGTCTATATATACACCCATGTGTTTTTCAGTTCTTGTGAACATCTTCCTGTCAGCCTCCAATTTGTTAGCCTTGGAAAAGAGCACTACCTGTATAGCTGGTTAAGGACTGGTGGTTCTTTCTTGGCTTTCTGTGTTCCTGATGAATTTCAACTGAAAAGTTAGACCTTTGTTTGTTAGGATGAATGTAAAATGTACTGATATTTCTTTCCTTACTTTCCCCCAAGATTGGTCTGAATATGACCACCCCTCCTAGCCTCTCACACCTTGGTTTGAGAGTCTGTTTGGTGGACTGCATGAAACCATCACAGCTGGACCAGGAGAAGAGCTGTTTGGACTGCATGGAAACAAGTATGGAAATGTTGACTTTAATCTGTAAACATTATCACTTTATAAATGTTGACTTTAATTTATGACTTTATAAATGTTTACTTTAATCTGTAAACATGACTTTATAAATGTTGACTTTAATCTGTAAACATTATGACTTTAGTCTGATTTTATAAATGTTTACTTTAATCTCTAAACATTATGACTTTAGTCTGACTTTATGAATGTTGACTTTAATCTCTAAACATTATGACTTTATAACCAATCAATCAATTTCTTTAATGACCACCCAGCCAGGCTGGTGGAATTTGGTTTCAGTGCATAGCATAGCAGTTCCAACATAAAACATAGAACATATAACATCACTTACAGCGTACATAAAAGAAAACACAATTACATAGATACAGTTCAGAGTTGTCCATGTCAGCAGAGGTAAGGGGGGGTTGCGGGGGGTACTGCGGGGGGTACTACAGGAAGGGGGGGGGGGTGCTACAGGGAGTTCAGTGTCCGTATGGCAGTGGGGAAGAAGCTGTTTTTGAACCGGGATGTTTTGGTGGTTAGGGATCTGTAGCGCCTCCCGGAGGGCAGCAGCTGGAAGATGTGGTGTGCTGGGTCAGTGGGGTCGGAGATGATTTTTCTGGCTCTCATAAGTGTTGACTTTAAAAGCCTGACAGGCCCAGTACTGGGCAGAGATTAATTTCACATCATAAATCGATCAATACAGTCCGTATTAATTAATGTTGCATTTCTTTTTCAAATGTAGCCAAGAGTAAAGACCCTAACCCTATCAAAACAGCAGTCAAAGTGTATATTTTCAGCACTGTTTGTTTACCAATGATTTTAACCTCTTAAGCCCTAGCTATATTTTCCGAAAATTCGCCTAAAAGTACTTAAGTAAATGGAAGATTGCTCCACTTCTACAAGTCCATTTGCATTTTCTTGGTATCTAGGGACCTCAGGGAACGTATTCCCAGTGTCAGAAATATTGTGTCTGTTACTAGGCTTGAGTAAATTGTAATGAACCAAAGGAGAATATACATTTTCTTGTTTATTGTCATCTTTGACGGTGAATAACACCATGCTAACATTGGGCAGCAAATACCGTGAATGAAATCTGCTGTAAGTACAGTTACTTTTTTGTAATGTAAATCGCTCCACCATCTTTAATGAGATTGAGACACGTTTTTTTCTAGAAACTAACTACGTTCTGGCAATAACATTCAGGTTTGTTCGACCCGTGAGACATAATCACGGAAAAAAATTATTTCACGTCGGAAGGCTCAAAGTTTGACAGGGGCAGGCGTGAGCTGGGTAGTGTAGTTTTATGAAATTCTTAAAGGTCCCCTATTGTGGGCACCAGGGTGGCGCACCACGTAACTGCGCTGCAGTGCAATGCGGCCGTCCCGGGTTCGACTCCCGGACCCGGCGACCTTTACAGCATGTCCTCCCCCTATATCTTCTCCCATCCTTCCTCTCTGCAAGCAATAAAATGCCAAAAAAATTATATAATTAATGAATTTTAGATCACTGTTACTCTCAATTCAAGGGTGGATACAAGGCTCATTCTGCTAGTGGCTTTGGGAAGTCTGATCATGCGGCCATTTTTCTTTCTCCAAAGTACAAACAAAGAATCAAGAGCACACCTGTAGTCTCGCGAGAGGTGCAGAAATGGGATGTGGAGTCGGGGGGGACGCTCCAGGCTGCGTTTGAGTGCACAGACTGGAGCGTGTTCCGTGACACAGATAACATTAATGTCTACACGGAGACAGTGCTGGACTATGTTCGTACTTTGGTGGAAGAAACAATCCCCACTACCACAATTAGAGTTTACCCAAATCAAAAACCCTGGGTAGACAAATCCGTCCGTGAAGCTCTGAAAGCGCGCACCAAAGCATACAACGACGGCCTGGTGGCAGGCAACATGAATGACCACAAGGTGGCGCGATACAACGTAAGGAGGACAGTGACAGAGGCCAAACGGCGCTACAGGGATAAAATTGAACTCTAGTTTGACTCCAGACAGGCTGACTCCAGAGCTATGTGGCAGGGGCTCAAAACGATGACAGACTACAAAGGCACCTCCCTCAAACTGAACAGTGACATCTCCTTAGCAAATGACCTCAATACCTTCTATGCGAGGTTTGATGCTGGTAATAACAACACCAGCCCACAAGCCACGGCAATGGGGGGGGGGGGGGTCTGCTGCTGATGGAGACTCAGTGTTCAGGGTAACAGAGCATGAGGTGAGGCGGACCTTTAAAAAAGTGAATATCAGGAAGGCAGCAGGACCGGACGGCATCCCCGGCCACGTCCTAAAAGTCTGTGCCGACCAACTGGCCCCGGTATTCACTGACATATTTAACCTGTCCTTAGAACAGGCTGTCATCCCCACCTGCCTGAAGAAGTCCACTATTATCCCTGTACCCAAAAAATCCAAGCCTGCTTGCCTCAACGACTACCGCCCTGTAGCTCTCACCTCCATAGCCATGAAGTGCTTTGAGAAGCTAGTAAAGGGCTACATCTGCTCCTCCCTCCCCATCAACATGGACCCCCTGCAATTTGCATACCGCCCCAACAGGTCCACGGAGGACGCCATAGCCCATGTGCTGCACACAGCAGCATCACACCTGGACAAGAGGAAGGGGAACTATGTGAGAATGCTATTCATCGACTACAGCTCGGCATTCAATACCATAGTCCCCTCCAAACTCATAGCCAAGCTCAGGGACCTGCGCTTGAACTATGACCTCTGCCAGTGGGTCTTGGACTTCCTGACGGGCAGACCCCAGGTGGTGAGAGCAGGCAACTGCACCTCCTCATCCATCACCCTCAACATAGGGGCCCCCCAGGGCTGTGTTCTGAGTCCCCTCCTCTACTCCCTGTACACACACGACTGTGTGGCTCAGCGGAGTAGCAACACAATCATCAAATTTGCTGACGACACAGTGGTGGTGGGCCTGATCTCTGCCAACGACGAGAGGGCCTACCTGGAAGAGGTCAAGGTCCTGGCGGGATGTTGCCAGGAAAACAGCCTCTCCCTGAACGTCAGCAAAACAAAGGAGATGCTTGTGGACTTCAGGAGGTCAGGGGTCAAGGACTACAGCCCCCTCAGCATCGACGGGGCACCGGTTGAGAGAGTCAACAGCTTTAAGTACCTCGGAGCCTACATATCCGAGGACTTGACATGGACCACACACATTGACAGTGTTGTGAAGAAGGCACGACAACGCCTCTACTTCCTCAGGCGCCTAAGGAAGTTCCAAGTCAGTCAGACGATCCTTAAGAACTTCTACTCATGTACAATAGAGAGCATCCTGACTGGCAACATCACCTCCTGGTTTGGGAATAGCACTGCACAAGACCGAAGCAGACTACAAAGAGTGACATGTTCAGCCGAACGCACAATTGGAGGGGGGCTCCCCACCCTCCAGAACATTTACAACAAGCGGTGCAGGGGCAAGGCTAAGAGAATCATTAAAGACTCCAGTCACCCGAACAACTGCCTCTTTGAACTGCTGCGGTCAGGCAAGCGATACCGGAGTCTCAAGGCGAGCACAGAAAGACTCAGAAGAAGCTTCTATCCCCAGGCCATCAGGCTGCTCAACGAACAATGAACACTACACAACAACAACCATCAAACGCACATAGCACACACATCCACACGCACACACTCACTTTAAACAAACACACTGTAGCACCCACTCCCCACACTTTATAGCACACACTCACTTTAAACAAACACACTGTAGCACCCACTCCCCACACTTTATATTTATTGATGAAGGATTGCACTACAACTCGTACACCTTACTGTAAATTGTACCTAAATTGTACCTCATCCCATTTCTGCTTTGCACTATATAGTATTGTACATTAGTACACTGCATAGTATTGTATATTATATGGTAACTCAGTTACGTCTATTCTGCATCGAACATTGTACATATGTCTATACTGAACACTGGGACCTCATTTTCTACTTCTAATTTACATGCTATACTATGTTATTTGATACTATCTTGTCTAGCACAGTCTCTGGAGCGTAACAGTAAGAAGCATTTTGTATGAAAGTATTCTGTACTTCTGTATGACAACTATTAAAGAAACTTGAAACTATATATATAAAAAAATAAGTCCCCTATTGTAAAATGGCCTGATTGTATCTCATGGGTCGAACAAACCTGAACGTTATTGCCATTAAATACAACATACATTATTTCTTTACCTTTCTGTGAACGTCTACAAAAAAACGTGTCGCAATCTGGTGAAAAATGGAGGAGCTATGGACATATATAAAAGTAACTGTACTTACAGTAGATTTTAATCACGTGTTTGCTGCCCTGTCAGGGGCGCCTGGTGGCACTAAATCCAGATTTAAGTCTGCCATTGGATCCGATCCATTGATGTATGACTTGGCCATAATAAGGTCATCTTTAGGCCTTATATTTTATATTCATTTCAAATTGCATGTGTCTGGATGGCAAAATCCAGTACTATATCTACAAAAAAACCTGTAAATCATCTGCCCTTTATTAATTTGCTTAGATATTTTGTACACTTGATCTCATGAAGGTGCTAAATCAGTTCAGGTAAATCTCATGTCTGGTCAATGTTAGCTTGGTGTTATTCACCGTCAAAGATGGAAAAAACTTATAAATAATAATAATTTATATTCTCCTTTGGTTCATTACAATTTACTCAAGCATAGTAACATACACAATATATCTGACATGGAGAATACATTCCCAGAGGTCCATACATTCACAGGTCCTGTTGTTACTATACATTCATAATTTTATTTTTTATCTTGTTTTTTCTAAATCTTTTCTTTTTTTTCTACCCTTTCCTTGTACAGTGTCCTTGAGTCTGAGAAAGGTGCTTCTCTCTTCAAATCCAATTTATTATTATTTGTATTATTATACATGTCCCTAGATACCATGAACATGCAAATGGACCTTGTAGAAGTGGAGCAATCCTCCATTTACTTGGCTGTTTACTTTTAAGTGAATTTTCTGAAAATATGGCTAGGGTTTAAGAGATGAATCTAAAGATTTTGACTTTATTCTGACTTTATAAATGTTGACTTTAATCTGTAAACATTATCTCTTTAGTCTGACGTCATAAATGTTGACTTTAATCTCTAAACATTATATAAAGGCTTGAATTAACTAGTGAATAAAAAACAATAAACCTACAAGCCAGTGAGGTGGCTGAAAACCGGCTAGAACGTAATTGACGCGTCTGTGGCTACTCGTCAGATCAAAGACAGAATGTCCACAAGGTCCGTTACGATAATACTCAACAGAGTATTTATTTACACCATACAATTAACAAATGCACAATTGCATGTAACATAAAGTAAACGGTACTACCTTCAGTACCTTGCACAACAAACGATAAACAAAACAACGTCGCAAACGACGGTCAAAACTGTAAACTCTTACTGGTTACAAACACACCTGCATGTCATCAGTCCCATTACACTGTAAGTAGCCAGGTAGCCTGATTACTAACACACCTGCATGTCATCAGTCCCATCACACTTTAAGTAGCCAGGTAGCCTGATTACTAACACACCTGCATGTCATCAGTTCCATCACACTTTAAGTAGCCAGGTAGCCTGATTACTAACACACCTGCATGTCATCAGTCCCATCACACTGTAAGTAGCCAGGTAGCCTGATTACTAACACACCTGCATGTCATCAGTCCCATCACACTGTAAGTAGCCAGGTAGCCTGATTACTAACACACCTGCATGTCATCAGTCCCATCACACTTTAAGTAGCCAGGTAGCCTGATTACTAACACACCTGCATGTCATCAGTCCTGTTACACTTTAAGTAGCCAGGTAGCCTGATTACTAACACACCTGCATGTCATCAGTCACATTACACTTTAAGTAGCCAGGTAGCCTGATTACTAACACACCTGCATGTCATCAGTCACATTACACTTTAAGTAGCCAGGTAGTCTGATTACTAACACACCTGCATGTCATCAGTCCCATCACACTTTAAGTAGCCAGGTAGCCTGATTACTAACACACCTGCATGTCATCAGTCACATTACACTTTAAGTAGCCAGGTAGTCTGATTACTAACACACCTGCATGTCATCAGTCCCATCACACTTTAAGTAGCCAGGTAGCCTGATTACTAACACACCTGCATGTCATCAGTCCCATCACACTTTAAGTAGCCAGGTAGCCTGATTACTAACACACCTGCATGTCATCAGTCCCATCACACTTTAAGTAGCCAGGTAGCCTGATTACTAACACACCTGCATGTCATCAGTCCCATTACACTTTAAGTAGCCAGGTAGCCTGATTACTTTTACCAACGGATTTCCAGTTCCGCGTTCTGCGATCTGATTGGCCACTGACCTTTCTGGTCGTGTGACGCCTGTTTCTATCACCGGTTAAGCTTAGGCACTCTTTCGAAGTTGGTTAAGGAGTTTGTCTTAGAGCAGGGCGATAGAACACCAGCCCTGATTCCAAACTCTAACCTTAACCAACTTCGAAAGAGTCGCCTAAGCTTAACCAGTGATAAACTAGGCGTTAGGTAGTTTGCAGGCTGTTCGAGGCGGAAATGGCAGCAGAAACAGGCGTCACGCGATTGGGCGCACATGTCACATGACCAGAAACGTCAGTGGCCAATCAGATCGCACCAGAAACGTCAGTGGCCAATCAGATCACAGAACGCGAACACGGAACTGGAAATCCGTTGGTAAAAAAACTAGACACAGGCAGGTAAGCCACCTACTGGTGAGCAAAGGGAACTGCTGCCATGAACCCAACTTGGCAGGCACAATGCATAGGCAGAAATCCAAACAAATACATACAATATAACATATGGCACTTTACCAGTGAATTGACTCTTACACATTATTTATATTACACCCACGCTCAATGAAGAAACCCAATGGCCATCACAATCCACCATACAGATAAATAAAAAGCAACAGGAGTCAGCATATAACCAGGGTTATCAAGTGGGCGCCTCCCTTCACTGGTGTTTCTTCAAGTTAGGCCCACGACCTCGGGCTCAGCGGTTAGTTCCAGCCTCCCAGAACCACCCCCCCATGCCAGCTCCCACTTTTCCATGATATTCACACGCCTCACCTCCCTGTTATCCTATGTCAAAAGTACAATTCCTACCATATTACAGGCCTGTACACTGCGATGATATGATCGCAAATTGCCCCCTAATTTGGTCCGTGCGAGTTTAAAATAATATCTGGGGGCAAGCTTGCGAGTGGTGATTTCAACCCTTCATTCGCATTTCACTCCTAAATTAATCCATACAAATTGTAGTAAAACATTAGCCTACAACCAGGGCTGTACATTGCAATATATATATATATATAATTTCATTAGACAGACCAGCGCGGACCTTTAATAACATGCAATTTAATTGACACGAGCAATGAGCTAACGGTAGCTTCTAACCAAGGTCTCCAGTAGGATTATGCTAAGCTAACTAGCGATCTCTGCTAACCCTGGAAAACGGTCAAAGCGGACTCCACAAGACTAGTTCCATTCGTGAGGAAAGGGGGTGGGTTATATTGACAACGCTTGACAAAAGAAGTTTAAACATAACTTCATATTTATTGGTTATTCGTTTCTGTATATCATTCAATTCCCATCTCCGTGTGTCTCCATCTCTTCCTGTTTACATTCGAGTGTGACGTCATCACCTACGGCAGCTTAGACGATCAAAACCCGAAGGGGGGCTCGCTCTCTCTCTCTCTCTCTCTCTCTCTCTCTCTCTCTCTCTCTCTCTCTCTCTCTCTCTCTACATTCAATGATTTAAAGTAGCCAAATGTTACACACAGTATAAATACTAACTGGATAGTTGATGATATAAACATTTAATTTCATTATCTGAAATATTCTAAAATCATTAAGTCTGTGTGATTATTATTTTCTCACAGTAGTGTGTGTATATATATATATATATATGTGTGTGTGTGTGTGTGTGTGTGTGTGTGTGTATATATATATATATATATATATGTGTGTGTGTGTGTTTGGCTAAAGTGGATAGAAAACACAGTACTGTGTAAAAGGCACCCAAGAGTTTTTATATAAATTGTCTTAGATGTAAATAATTTTTTTTATTAGTGTGTCAGTAGACTACTCTTAGTACATTTTCATTAAATTATTTTTTAAAGCATCTTCATGGTTTAATAATGCAAACATATGTTGCAGGGACTTATTATAATCATCATATTGGCGTGACTGTATGCATCAAAGGGTTCAATCAAGCATTTTTAAGTGCTTTAGAGGAAATGTCAAAATATAGCGATATCATTTAGAGGCCATATCGCCCAGCCCTACTATAATGGCAAAATAGTTATTTAAAAAGTGTGCCCCTAGTGAAAAAGCTTAGCGTACAGCCCTGTATTACACATGAAACGGCAACAACAGAGAAGAAAAGCAATACTCGTACCCTTTGGTTACGTTGGCCCCCAGCTGACATTACTTCTCAACCAAATCCATTGACATCTCATTTACCGCTTTTTTCAAGCTCCGCCCACGAATCCCCAATCTCCCAATAATGTTGAAGCCGATCGTGCTATAAATCCTCTGCATCCTACTTCCGCCGGACAAACCCTAGCTTTACATCCTCACTGTTCAATTTCTGCTGCCAAGTCTGCATATCTAAGCTATCACTCCTTTCCAAGCCATGTCCAGGTTGACACTTTCGGCTCACTCTTCCTTTGGTATTGATTCCTGTTGGAGACGAACTTATGAAGTCTGAGCTTTCCTGTGCTGCAGAGTTCGCTTGCTTCTTTGACGAGCTGGATTGCCAGATGTTATGCTCGTCAGTCCATCATCAACATGAAAAGTCCTCTGGATGAATTTAACTGTTTTCTTGTTAACAACCACTCTAGAAATACCACCTGTAAGTCTATTTTCTCTATCTTGGCTGATTGAATCTGGTGCCATATCATGCTTGCGTGTTCTATACATCCAGCAAACCCTGGGATTCCTGCTTTCTGCACTGCTTTCTGCACTGCTGTCCCTTTCTAGGTAGTTTGCTAGCCTCTGTGCCATTACAGTTAAGAAAATCTTACCTTCTACTAGGGCTGACCCCTATTAGTCGATTAGTCGACTAATCGGTCGAAAGGAGCCGTAGTCGACTGCCAACCTCTTAGTCGAATGCAAATATATATATATTTTTTAATCATTCTTTTGAAAAGAAAAGAGGCTTAGAAGCGTGGCTAACGCTAATGGCACGCATACCAGAGGCTAACTGCCTAAGAAAACAGGCACAGAGGCACTGAAAGAGGATTTCACCCATCTAATGAACACACTAGACAAATATCAAGATGTATCAGTGGACCAATTGCATGCTTTTGCAGAGGACAAGAAGCCTTCAGTCGACTCCTTCACCCATTAAGCACCCCCACAGCCCAAATGGAATGATAATTTTTTTTTAAATATACTTTTTTTTTAGTCGACTAATCGTCAACTAATGGCAAATGTTGGCCAATCATAGTCGACTATCCAAATCCTTAGTCGGGGACAGCCCTACCTTCTACATTCAGGAGGGATATAGTCAGAAACTGGCTTAACAGTGAGGACTCTTTCTCCTTGGGGATTAGGATTCCTTCTGCTCTAACCCAAGCTTTTGGTATAACCTGTTTATCCCATACTACTCTCAATAACCTCCACAAGAATCTGAGTACATCAGGTGCACTTTTATAAACCCGGTGGGGGACTCCATTCACCCCTGGGGCTTATATTCTGACTTTATACAGTCGGTCCATAATTATTTGGACATTGACACAATTTTACTAATTCTGGCTCTGTACAACACCATAATGGACTTGAAATGAAATACAGGTGTGCTTCAAGTGCAGACTTCCAGCTTTAATTACATCTAACTCCGGTGAACAGTGTAGGAATTACAACAGTTGCCCCAACTCAAGTAAAAAAGGTAATTGGTCAAGCTAACAATCCATAAGTATTTCAGCTATCCATAGTTACCTTGTTTAGTTTGGAGAACCTCAAGTCTCACTCTGTTTGTTTACATTTTCACCTCCTGACAACATCTGATCAACCTCCAAGTTGTGATTGACAGCGTGATGAGGCATGATTGAGATTTTCTGGTTTTGTAGCCAAACAATAATTGATCGATTGTGTTTCTACTTTCAGTTGCAGAGTTTCGCTTAATAGTGAAAAGTTATCTAGTGCATCTTTGTTTGTTATTCATATTATTATTATTCCTCCCTCCAGACCCCCCACAGCTCCCTGTCTGTGAAGAGGAGGTTCCCCCTGAGCAGCAGGAGAGGAGCCCCAGTCTGGTCCAGGAGGAGCCAGAGCTCCTACAGATGAAAGAGGAACAGGAGGAACTCTGGATCAGTCAGGAGGGAGAGGAGCTTCCTGTCTCTGTGAAGAGTGAACATGATGAAGAGAAACCTCAGTCCTCACAGCTCAGCCAAACCCAGGACACAGAGCCCCTCCAGATTAAAGAGGAACAGGAGGAACTGTGTCAAGATCTAGAGGAGGCTGATGGCTCCAAGATGACCCTACAACCTATGAAATGTGAAAATGAAGGTGAGAACACTCTGTCCTCACAACTCAGCCAAAACCGGGACCCAGAGCAGATTAAAGATGAACTAGATCAAGGGCTGGAAGAAGCTGATCTCTCCAAGATCACAGTAGACTCAGTGAAATGTGAAGATGGTCAAGAGAACGCTCTGTCCTTCCAGCCTCTTCAAACCCAAAGGGAGAAAAACAGAGAAGCATACTCTTTACCCAGCACCTCAACTGAACACATGAAAACAGAACCTGAAGGAGAGGACTGTGGAGTAGCAGAACTAACCAGTAACTTAGATCCAGCTGGTGATTTAGAACCAACTAGAGATAGCCAGCCTCTCTCTTCAGACTGTTCTCTAACTGAGACTGATGACAGTGATGATGACCGTTCTGGAGCTGAGACTGATGACGGTGATGATGACAGTTCTGGAGCTGAGACTGATGACGGTGATGATGACCGTTCTGGAGCTGAGACTGATGATGGCGATGAATGGAAGGAGAGTGGAGGTCCAGGTTTGATGGCACTAAAACAAAAGAAGACACAGAAAATACAAACGTTGTCTAACAGGCCTGGATTCAGCAAGAAGAGAGATCTGAAGAAACGCATGTTAACACATACTGGAGAGAAACCATTTAGCTGTTCAGTTTGTGAGAAAGGGTTCAGTAGGAAGGGAGATCTGACGAGACACATGAGAACTCATACTGGAGAGAAACCATTTAGCTGTTCAGTTTGTGAGAAAGGGTTCAATGATAAAGGAAATATGAAGAGACACATGATAACTCACACTGGAGAAAAACCATTTAGTTGTTCAGTTTGTGGGAACGGGTTCAGTCAGCAAACAGATCTGAAGAGACACATGATAACTCACACTGGAGAGAAACCTTGTTGTTCAGTTTGTGGGAAGGGGTTCAATGATAAAGGAAATCTGAAGCAACACATGATAACTCATACTGGAGAGAAACCATTTAGCTGTTCAGTTTGTGGGAAAGGGTTCAGTATGAAGGCACATCTGAAGACACACATGAGAACACATACTGGAGAGAAACCTTGTTGTTCAGTTTGTGGGAAGGGGTTCAATGATAAAAGAAATCTGAAGACACACATGATAACACACACTGGAGAGAAACCATTTAGCTGCTCAGTTTGTGGGAAAGGGTTCAGTATGAAGGCAAATCTGAAGACACACATGGGAACACACACTGGAGAGAAACCTTTTGTTTGTTCAGTTTGTGGGAAAGGGTTCAGTACAAAGGGAGCTCTGAAGACACACATGAGAACACATACTGGAGAGAAACCATTTGTTTGTTCAGTTTGTGGGAAAGGAATCAATACAAAGGGAGATCTGACGAGACACATGATAACACATACTGGAGAGAAACCATTTAGCTGTTCAGTTTGTGGGAAAGGGTTCAGTAGGAAGCGAGATCTGACGAGACACATGATAACACATACTGGAGAGAAACCATTTAGTTGTTCAGTTTGTGGGAAAGGGTTCAGTATGAAGGCACATCTGAAGACACACATGATAACTCATACTGGAGAGAAACCATTTGTTTGTTCAGTTTGTGGGAAAGGAATCAATACAAAGGGATATCTGAAGACACACATGAGAACACATACTGGAGAGAAACCATTTGTTTGTTCAGTTTGTGGGAAAGGGTTCAGTCAGCAAACAAGTCTGAAGACACACATGATAACTCACACTGGAGAGAAACCATTTAGTTGTTCAGTTTGTGGGAAAGGGTTCAATGATAAAGGAAATCTGAAGACGCACATGAGAACTCATACTGGAGAGAAACCATTTAGCTGTTCAGTTTAAGCTGAAAGTAGACTTGAAAATAATAAAGAGAACAGGTCCCCAAACACAGTTTGCAGTATATTAAATAGAAACCCCATGTACTTTTTTAGAAGGAGAACACACACATGCGAGATGGGCGACACACAGGAACACTCACACACATGCACTGATGAAATGTCTCTCTGCACTTTTCCCATCCCGTCGTCCTTCCCCCCCCAAGGGCAGCCGGGAGCACAGCCGAAGGCCGAAGGCTTATAGAGCAACCTACCCCTAATTAAAAAACAAATTCAAAAAAGTTAGTTTTCCGGCAGCCAGGTGGTGCAGTGGGCAAGGCACTCACCACCAATGCTGGAGACGCTGGGTTCGCGTGTTCGATACCAGCTCTCCACATTGTTTTCAGTTTGGCTGGTCGTCCGTACTAATACAATTGGCAGTATTAGAGGGTGGGAAAGCTGATGTGTGGGTCCTGGGCGTTGTAAACAGAAAAATACTCCTACAGTTCGGTCGGGGCGCCTGCTCAGCGAGGGTAGGAACTGGAGGGAGGTAGTGTGACCTTCCACACGTTACACTCCCAGTGAAAATCTGAGCTGCCAGGCTGGCTGCCGGCTGGCTGCGCATGTGTCGGAGGAAAGCATGTGATAGTCTCCGGCCTCCCGGACCAACAGTAGGGGGGGTGCGCAACAAACAGGAAGGGAGTTTGGAATTGGCATAACAACTAACAGTGGGATGGGAGAAAAATCTGAAAAAGAGGAGGGGGAAAAAAGATAGTAAAAGATTTAATAAAATAAAAGTTAGTTTTCAAAATATAACAAACAAAAAAAAAATCTACAAAAACCGTTCCTGAAAAGAACATAAGAAGCCAACATAGGATAATCAAAAATTAATCTGCAATACCAGAGTTTCATGGTAGAGAAAAACAGATTGTAGGTTAAATTTTACTATAAGATACTAGAACCCTGTTTTTAAAGATCTTTTTAAACTTAAAAATACTCCTGCTGTTTTTTATTTCATCCGGTATATTGTTCCAGAGTTTCACTCCTTTAACTGACACAGACATACTTTTAAGTCTGGTTCGAGCTCTAGGCTGTTTCAAATTGAGTGTTCTTCTTAAATTATACGTCACCTCTCGTTCTTTAAACAAAATTTGTAAGTTACATGGCAGTTGATAACTTCTAGCTTTTTAAAAACTATCTCTGCTGTTTTAAGGTCAACTAAGTCGAGGAACTTTAATGCCCTTAGTTCAAAAAACAGTGTTTGTAGGATGGAGATAACTAACATTGTTCACAACCCTTATTGCCTTTTTCTGTAAGATGATAATAGGATTTAGATTAGTTTTGTATATGTTTCCCCAAGTTTCTATACAGTAAGTTAGATATGGTAATAAAAGAGTACAATAAATTGTGTATAATGATCTCAAATTTAATATGCGTCTGGTTTTTCTTAAGATATGAGTTTTCCAGCTGAGGTTTTGGTCTATCACGAAAAGTATATTCATTTACTCTTTCAAGATGAACATTATCTATGCATATCTCTACTTGAGTATCCGGATGTATTTTTTTATTACCAAACAAAATACATTTAGACTTACTTATATTTAAGGAGAGTTTGTTAGTATCAAGCCAACATTTCAGCTTCCCCAGTTCACCTGTAATATTTGTTAGCAACTGTTGAAGGTCTGCACCTGAACACAAAATGTTGGTATCATCTGCAAAAATGACATTTAAGTTGATCAGAAACATCAATGATATCATTAATATACAATATAAATAATTTCGGTCCTAAAATGGATCCTTGCGGTACCCCACATGTTATCACTTTGCAGGATGATCTGGTCTCCCCCATCTGCACACATTGTTTCCTTTTTTCTATGTAACTTTTTATCCAACTGAGCCCTACCCCTCTAATTCCATACTTTTCAAGTTTTCTGAGTAAAATATCATGGTCAATGGTATCAAAAGCTTTTTTCAGATCAATAAAAACTCCAACTGCATACTGTTTATTATCGATTTAATTTGTTAACTCTTCTGCTACCTGCATGAGAGCCATTGATGTGGATCTGTTAGTTCTGAATCCATACTGGCTATCAATCAATATCTCATTCTTATCAATAAAACTGTCCAGACGTGCAACAAAAAGTTTTTCCAGAATTTTTGAAAATTGAGTAAGTAAAGAAACGGGCCTGGACGACTTCCGGTACGAGAGGAAACGGGTAGCACGCATGTGCTGGAGCTCCTGGTCGAATAAGTAAAAAAACGGATGAATAAAGACCCGAAAAGAAATAAAAAATGGAGATGCAATCAAGGAACAAGGAGGAAACGAGGAATGAGAAAAAGAGAGAAAATGAGGGATCTCTGAGAAGGGAGAATTTGAAGATACAAAATCCCCGTCGGGAGAGAGGGACCAGGTGGAAGGAGGAGGTGGGCCGGCCGCGCTCGACAGGGAAATGCCAGGATGGGCGGTCTGCATGCAGGCCGAGATATTGGCATATATGAAAACAATGACGGACGCAATATTGGCGGATATGCAGACAATTACAGACACGATAAGGACCGATGTCGGGAGGCTGGGGGAGGAATTGAAGACGGAGCAGGAGGATATCGGGGGAGAAATGGATGCGGGACTCGAAGCGGTCAATGAAAAGATGGTGGAACAGGGTGAGAGCGTGGCGGCGTTGGAAGGGAGAACGGCAGAGGCGGAGGAATGGGAAACGAAGATACACGAAGTACTGACAATTGCAATTCTACAACAAGAAAAAATGAAGGAAAAGCTGTCGGACATGAAAGGGAGACCGCGGAGAAATAATACCCGGTTATGGGGATTGGAGGACGGAGTGGAAAGGGAGTCTATGGCCCTGTATGTGGTGATGGAGATTCAGAGAGCCCACGGGGGGCGCCTGCGTCGAAGTAGCCCGCTGGCAGGCCCCCCGAGAGCGGTTACTATTAACTTTTTGAGATTAGAGGTGAAGGAAATGATAAGGAGACGTGAAGGAAGAGACGAGGTGAGACACGGGGAGGCGAACGAGAGGAGTACATAAAGAACGGATTAACCACCCCAGCTATAGACAATAATGCCCAATGAAACACATACACGAACGCGCACTATAATCACTGCAGATGGAAATAATTAGGAGGGTAAATATACAACACAGAATAATGGAGAACTATAAACACACAGAGATTTACACACATTGGACTGGGATGAAGGAGAGACAATGGAACATGGGACTCGAATCACAGGAGGACTGGAAGGTGGGGGTCTCGGAACAGGAGGAAAAGCAGACAGAGAACTTTGACCAGGAGTTCTGTCTCATTAGGGGCTCTGCTTGGCATCACTCTGCACTATCTCGCGTACGTGCACGCGCACTGAATAAATTCCACAAATGTACCTTTAATACCAGTATTAGTCTGACCACACCCCTCATCAGCTTACCTTCATAAGCAGGTGTGTGGTCACCTGCTCTCCTCCTTCTCGCTTTCACCACAAGGAAGTGCCTGGTAGTACCCCACTTGACGTGTTAGTTGAAAAGAGTTGTGACGAGTTTACATTGTGCTTAATTTTTTCTTCTCTCACATCTGTTGTACAAGAAAAAGTTGGGTCATAATGTATTCCGCGGAGAGTAGACCCGCTAGACCTACTCTTCACCAGCGGTTCTCCATTCCCGCCTCCGTCGTGCGCCTTGGTGCTGGGCTGTTGCCACTTTCGTGGTTGCCGACCCAGCCCAGGAGGCAGCCGGTGGATAGTTTGCCTCACCGAAGAGCCGAGGAGTCGGTGCCGTCGCTCCGGCGATGGCCTGATCTCGACTCTGGTTCCGGGGAATCGCCCGTTGGTGAACGGGGGGTTGTCTTGGAGCCAGAGGA
Organism: Notolepis coatsorum; assembly: GCF_963971535.1. Lineage (NCBI taxonomy): Eukaryota > Metazoa > Chordata > Actinopteri > Aulopiformes > Paralepididae > Notolepis > Notolepis coatsorum. The sequence goes on along the minus strand of NC_140176.1, from coordinate 697,632 downwards.
TTTGCGACGCAAACTTTTCGCGTCTGCCCGTTCACGTCGCAAGATGGTAGCGTGCAGGCGCAAACGGCCTGGGTTTGGGGAACTGTTGGAGACCAGCGAAGATGCGTCCGGCTCTGGATTTCCAATGGAAACTGAGGACTTCATGGACGAGGCGGACGGGTTTTTGTATGATGGCCCCGTGGAGGGGAGTATCCCTCCTCAGGAGACCCCGGAGGGGGGGGAAAAGGCTCCATGGGGCGCCCTGTTCGAGGATGTCGAGGAACCACCTTGGCCTCATCAGCAGGATGCCCTACTGTCGGCCACATCAGACTGTGGCTCCTTGACCAGTCGCAGCCTGCTGCATGTGAGGGATGCGGGGTCGGTGGTGGAAGGTTCGCAGGGGGAACTGCGGGCCTTGTTTCCCGAGCTCATGGCGGTAGCCGCCGCCGCAAACGGCGTGCCGCTGCCATTGCCTGCACCTGTCCCTGATGACCTCATAGGCCATCCCTGGCAGCGTCCCCCAGTGAGAGGGGTGGACGTTGTCTACCCATTTTTCCCATCGATGGGGGCCTATGTTCGTCGGGGTCAGGCGGTGTCCAACATCATGGGACTAACTCCCGCCTACGTACCAGTTACGCGGGTGTCGGGGTTAGTCAAAGGTATGGGGGAGGGCGTGCCTCGGCTTGACAGTCCGATGGCCGCGCTCCTCTGTCCGGATATGGTGTGGGAACCCCTATGCAAGCCGGTCCTCCAGGGGAAATCGGCTAGGCGATTGGCTTATTGGGGTGACCAGTCATTCATCGCTGGTACACAATCGCTGGCTGCGGCGTCTAACATCGCCCACCTGGCTAGATTTGTATCTGGGATAATGACGGGCGGCACGGATCTGAACGAGGTGAAATGCGATCAGATCACCCAGGCTGCGGGAGCTGTCCTGCACCTTACCCAGGTGCTGGCCATAGCCATGGGGAAAGTGCGCGCCCTGGCCACCCTGGGCCAGCGTCACCTTTGGCTGGAGCAGGCCCGTGTGCCAGAGAAGAAGAGAGCTCCTCTTCTGACGGCCGCCCTCGCCGACGCTGGCCTATTCGGGAAGGCCCTGCGGTTGATGACCTCAACATGCAGAGAGATGGCAGAGGAGAGGTCCATTCTCCAACCCCATTTTCCGCCTCCCGTCCTTGCCGGTGGAGTCAGAAGGCTTCCGCGACGTCGAGCTGTCTCCGTCGCCGCTACCACTGCCTCCGCCGCCGCTGCTGGCCCGGCCAGGGGACGAAACGGCGCTTCTGCCACCGCCGGCCCATCCACGACCGGAGGAGACGGTAGGGAACGTCGTGTCCAGCAGACTGTAACCTGCCACCCACCGGAGCTCCTCGGGGTGGCAAGACTCGAGCGGCGCGAGGTGGCAGACGCCGTTGAGTGACTTTTCCCCTCTGTGTCCCCTCTCCTCTACACCCTCCCCGGCCCCTCTATGATTTTGTGCCTTAGAACACTTTTTAGTTTAATAAAAAAAGTTCCCCGATATAAGGGGGACTGTGTTTTGGCCGAACAAACTGTGTGTTTCTTCAAACAATTCATATGGTGGGGTTGTGTATATATGAATCTGCCCTTTTACGTTGTGTGATGAGTCGTGTTGTGTTACGAGGTTAAGCAAGGTCTGCAACGTACACTCAGTAATAGGTTCTATTAGCTTGATGCTCCACATGCAGGTAGAAACTGGTGTTATTCCATTGCTTGAACTAAGTATATGTGTCTCACAATGCTGTGTTGTTTAGTTGCAGTAATACTCGTACACACACATTTCACGGCCTAGCCGTTTACTCTCGATCAGCGTTTTTTCCTATGTACGACATAGTCGACAGGTGTAGGATTCACACACAGGCGACTTGTGTTTTGTTGTAAAATCCTGTACACATTTGTGGGTAGCAGGCATTGTATTAGCTTATGCTATGCATTGCTTTCTACCGGAGGTTTTCAAGATGGCTACGGTTGTTTTTCTGTGTGTAGGGATGAAGGGTGTTTTTCGGGAGGGGGTGTCGAATAAACCCCTCCTTTTCCCACTTGATTGGTTTAGGGGATTTTTGATCTCTTCTGCTGAGCCAGTCAGGGCCAAGCCGGTGGGACGTCTTGGCGGGGGGGGGTTATTCTACCGACTCCTATTACATGACAGGAGCCGGCAGATTTCCCCGCCCGTTGTAGCGGTGTTGCTATGGCGACGCCTTCCATGAGTTGAGGTGTCTTAAAGGTGTCGAGTTAGGGCGTAGGGCTCACAGTTCTGCTGCGCCCGGTTTATGTGTAAACTTGAGTCGGTTGGTCACGTGACTCACAGTTGGCATATCTTTTTCATGACTATGAACTCATGTGGGAAGGTGTTTCTGGGAGGGTCTGGTCTTACACTCTGATTAAAAAGAGTGACTGGATTAAAATCATGTGAAAACAGGTTTTTTACTCCCAGCTGTGCAGTTGGGTCATACGGGTGATGCTTTTTCTTTATTATTATAAAGAGTTGGATGTGTCTATATGGATTGGAAATGAGGGTCCCTGATGGAAACAAGACTAACGTCTTTCTCAGGTCTGCCTCCCCTTAACCAATTGTGTGTATTGCCGTACTGGGTTGTACCCTTTCTGCGATCTGTTGGGTAAAGTTTTTCATTCATTCATTCATGGAGTTGATTGCATCTCGCCCCTCTTGTCGTTCCCCTGGGCGTCTTGGGGATTCAATATGGTGGTCTAAACAGCCTATTGTTGATGTGGGTATGTCAAAACGCACACATAGTGCTAGCTCAGGATGTTCTGTTGGACATTAGCTGACTGGCGCGCCTTGATGCTTGGGGTTAAAACAGCGTTTTTATGAAGCAATTGGGATGGGGGTTTTTCCTCTTCCGACACCCTGTGTGGTTGTCGATGGGTTCCCGTTCATGTCAGGGGATGATAACGGAATGGGTCTGGACATATGGGGAAGGGTCTCACGCCCTGGGGGTGGGCCGCCGGGCGCGGTTCGTACCGAAACGTCTGGGTGGCGCCTTCTTTTTATGTTTTAGGATCAACACGCATATCTGCCCCTTCTCCTGGGGTTGGCAGGTCGGCGTGGGTTAGGGCATGGGACTGGTTCTGGTCGCGCTGGTCCAGGTCAGTTACACCCGTTGTCCGCCGGGGATGCAGATCTGCTGTTCTGGTACCCTGAGGGACTTGGGCTTTTTTCAGGGGGAAAAAATGCTAGGTCGGTCCGGGTGTCACAGGGTTGAGCGTTATGGAACCCTTGTTGGGTACGTTGTATTCTGCACTGTCGTAATGGCTTACGGCCGTGCCAACCTGTACGCGCCCGATCTCGTCGGATCTCGGCCGCTGTGCGGGTTGGTCTTGGTTGGTACTTGGTTGGGTGACCTCCTGGGAATACCAAGTGCGGGGTGCTGGGGCTGGTCTTCCATTTTTTACGCTCTTCTCTTGCGCTTGGCGAAGAGGGGCCTGTTGGGGTGGTTTTAGCCTCCTCGGGGGACCCTGTGCTCCCCGTATCACCGGGCCCGGTCCGGGGTAATGTCTCGTTGACCCGTAGGCCCGGGATAGCCCTGTTGGAAACCGGAACGCGGGCTGCGGCAGTGCTGCAGGTGTGTTTTGGGGTTTCTTTCCTGAGGGGTTATGGGACCAACCATTGCATAGGGTAATGCCTGGGTGGTTGGTTCTCTGGTGTGTTGCTGCAGTGTCAACTCCCGGTTTCTCCGGTTGAGGGTGCCCCTGCACGTTCATGACGTCTGCCGATCGTATCAGCCTTCTCTTTGGAGGCTTGGTTATGCGACAACGCCAGCATACGCCCCTTCCGCCGGGGCGGCTGTGTTCAGCTGTCCTTTCTGGCGCCTGTCTCGTTCTGTCTGTCTCCAGGCTTGGGTTGACAGCCTGTTGCCTGGTCTTTTTTCCCGGTGCACTGCCTGCTTCCGTTGGTTAACTCTTGTGTGTTACGACCATGCTGTCTGCCTGTTGCAGGGCCAGTGTGCCAGGCGGTGTACTGTTGGGGAGGACAGGGCCCGCTCGGCTGAGGGGCCTTTGTCCGAATACGCTGGCGATGTGGGGGGCGGGGTCACTAGGTGCCCACCTGGTGGGGTCTTGATGCTGGCATCATGGACTTCTCCGGGCCCCCATTCCAGGGAGTCCAGTCCTTTTGGTGGGTCTGGGTCTTCCTTCGCGCTCCGCTGCTACGGCCTTGCCACGGGGTTGGGTTTGCCCTTGATCCTGTGATTCTGGGGGCAGTAACGAGGTTGTTCCCTACGTTCGTTCCCGGGTGGCATGCGGGTTGTGCGTGGGTGTAGTCGTGGGGTCAAGCCATGGTCTGCTCACCCTGTGCGTTGAGTTGCTTGAGTGCCTCTTCGCGCGGTCGGGTCCGTCGCCCTCTCGGTAAACCTCTGATAGGGAGGGTGCCCTCCATTAGGGGGGGTCGGGGGGGCTCGGCCCTCCCTGTTCTGTTGGTTGTGGGGGGCCTTCAGCGGGGTGTATTTGTCGGCCAGTGGCTCCGCTTGGCCTCCCTTTGTGCAGAGTGATGCCAAGCAGAGCCCCTAATGAGACAGAACGTTAGGTTATAACTATAACCAAGTTCTGTTAATTAGGGGTGACGCTTGGCATCCGACGGCCGCTGCAGCCCTTGACCTCACCTTGTGGTGAAAGCTTGGGAAGGAGGAGAGCAGGTGACCACACACCTGCTTATGAAGGTAAGCTGATGAGGGGTGTGGTCAGACTAATACTGGTATTAAAGGTACATTTGTGGAATTTATTCAGTGCGCGTGCACGTACGCGAGATAGTGCAGAGTGATGCCAAGCGTCACCCCTAATTAACAGAACTTGGTTATAGTTATAACCTAACGTTCTAGCACAATAGACAACACGAATGTTGGACAATTATAGTGAGATGAAGGGGGCCAAGACATCAGGCACCCCTCGCCACTAGGCAGAGCCCTCTCAACAAGAGAGCCAATACTCTGCACCTACCAGCAGGGGAGAGGGGGTGACTTATGGATCCCCTGTACACCTTGGGAGCGATTTATGTAAAGTATATATGTTTTAAATGTGCACATGGACAAATATGAAGGACAAAAATTCAAAATGTTGGACATGAAGGTTTCTAGGGGGGAGGGTGGGAGGGGGGGGGTTCCTCTTGCGGGGGTCTGGGAGGATGAGCGCAGCCGAGTTCAAGGGGCCCACATCATTGTACTGTTGTGTTATTGATGTTATTGTATATGTTGTGTTGTATGTCTATAACTGTTCAATAAAAATTTAAGTTAAAAGAAAAAAAAAAAAAAACAGGCCTATAATTTGTAAAAACATTTCTTTTCTCCTGCTTTATGTATTGGAATTACTGGCTGTTTTCATTTCAGTTGGAAAGGTCCCCATCCTAAAATAGATAACATATGAAAGTAATCGGATCTACAATTTCTTTGATTAGTTTTTTAATAAGAGACATGTCTATCACATTCACATCTGTAGATGTTTTATTCTTGAGATTGTTTACAATATCAATTATTTCCATATTAGATACGTCATACAAAAAGATTGTGGTTGGATTCCTATCAATGTATTGTTCTGCAATAGCTCCCCCTTGTGGAGGCTTGATCTTCCTTGCAAGATCTGGGCCAACATTTACAAAAAAATTATTAAACTCCTCCACTACCTCATGCATGTTGGTTATTTCCGTTCCATTTACAGAACATTTTTCAATATAGCCTGGTTTGTTATTTGATTTTCCAATTATTGTGTTTATAATTAATGTTATATTAATAATGTTCATGAATGTATTCAGAAAGCAGCCATATGCTGAGTCCACATCAGTTGCTTCAAACACCTCAACCCATTGCTGGAGAGCCAGTTCCCTTTTGAGTGCCCCTATTGAGTCCTGAAAGGTGCCTTTTATTACACATTTTCTGAGATTCCCTCTTTGGCTGATTATTATCTTCTATTATTACAAAAACTGGTAAGTGATCTGTTATACAATTTGTCAGCAGTCCGCACACAATTCTATTATTTATAACATTAGTGAAAATGTTATCGATCAAAGTAGCAGAATGAGAGGTTATTCTGCTAGGCTTATTAATTATCGGGAAGAGGCCTAGGCTATGCATGATTAATGTAAAATCATCTATATTTGTTTTTTTGTCTGGGTTTAAAAGATTGATATTAAAGTCGCCACAAATGTAACCTTTTGCTCTATGTTAGTAAGTAGCTCTTCCATCTTTTCTCTGAAATTCTCAATGCTTGAACTAGGCGCTCTATACACACAGCTAACCAATATGTTTTTCTGCTTTTCCCTTTCAATCTCCACTGTAATGTACTCACAGAGGTCTTCAATAGCAGCACTCATGTGGTCAATAACCTTATACTTTAGTTTTTTATCAATGAATAAAGCAGTCCCGCCTCCCCCTTTGTGGATTCTGTTTATACATCTAAAATCATACCCATCCAACTCAAAAAACTCTTCTTTCTCTTGGGCAATCCAGGTCTCAGAAATTGCTACTAAACTAAACTGCGTAGAAAATTGTGTGAAAATTTTTTGTACTTACTCCTGCTGTTAAAGTGTATGATTGAAAATCGATTTGCATGATCTACTTCACCATTTACTTGCTCTTCTGTATAGTAGTCACACACTATATCAATATTATTAAAGAGATTGACCTCGGGGTCAATGTCTACATTGAAATCATGCATAAAGAGAGGTTAAATCATCAACAAAACAAATCCTAGCACAATAATAGCCTATAATAATAATCATAATAATAACCATTAATCCTAATAATAAATCCTCATCATCAGACAATTTGCTTAACACTTTGAGCGCCACGCCTGGTTTTCCGTTTTACCGGCTGAATGCCACCATTGGCGCCAATGTTAACGTTAATATCGCCTAATCTATGTTTTAAATTATGGCTATGTGTCTAATCTGCCCATCGCATTATCAAAGACTATTTTCCAGTCAGTGCTGTCAAGGCAGATTGTTTTTTTATCGCGTCGTTTCCGTTTCAGAGCAGTTAGAAAAGCCCCCGTTTTGATATAAAAAAACAGCTCATTCTGGAGCATTCTATGAAAATCGTCTTTTAGTGGAATATTCCACAACGTTGATATTCGTCAGCCTTTTTATGAATCGTTGTCAAATAAACGCTAGATGATCAATATTATACGTGCACGCAAGCACATTACGGCCGTGCACGGATAATCGCTCCGTTGATTTCCTCACAGACTTTTACAGTGAAACCGAAAGAAGACATTTCACAAAACAGCTTATAACTTCATCAAACTTACTCTGATTATCCTAACACTGATAACATAGAGTCCTTACCTGACATCAGATGGTATCCAACTGGTATATTCCAATTCCTGATCACCATTCGAAAAAATCGATACGTGTATGGATCCAACGCGATACTGTAGATCTCCATGATCAGCGGGGATCTGAGGTTCCAGAATGAACTGTGGTAACCCCGGCTGGATCAGTGAACTGGAAAATGTGGAGTACCGGATTTTTTTCCCTATTCATTTTCATTGAGTCCATTCCAAAATCACTTATGTCATCTGGGAGACGACAGGGGGCGCTTTTTTCCACAGTGATCGCCGGCGCCCCTCGGCTATACTCGGGTAGGCTCGGGTGATGCAATAATTTTTCAGATCGCTAAAAAAAGAAACAAAAAATAATCCGAGAAATCTCGTGAGTGGCTAGCAACCACCTATAAAAAAAATCTTGTGAGTGGCACGGAAGTGTTGGAAAACGCCAACATTTTGGGGAATTCGCTTATTTGCCATCTTCCCTGGAGTTAGACAAGAAGATACATACCCTTTTCTTCTCTGTGCGTGCATTAAGCTTAGGGAACAGTCGCTCCGTTAGTGTAGCTTAGCTTCATCACTGGAAGTGGGTCAGACTTGTACCCTGACGTTCACGAAATACACTCCAAAACGTTCCTGTAAACATGTTGTGACCTGTGTATTTACCACGTGGAGAAATAAAAAATAATTTAATTTGACAATTACGTTTTCTAAGCAAATATACTCGGAACAATTTTTTGCTGAACCACTCCTCTCGGGGCGCAGTCAGTGATTTCACGCAACGCAGTGATACTTTCTAACGTGACGCTGTGTTTGTTTACATTCTCATTTCATTCAAAGGATCCGAACCGATTGAAGTTTATGGATACCATGACTTAAAATCATCTTACTTTGACGATTAAAAGCCTCCCCAATTTAGAAAACAGTATTCCCATGGCTGGTCTTGATATGCTGCTACTGTAGCTAACGAAAACAATGACCGGGCACTCAAGCAGATAACAAGGGTAATAACTTCCGGTCGGGGAGTTCCAAAATAAAAGAGCGACGTCTATAGCAGCGGAAATACGTTTATTTTGTACATTATCTAACGTTAACACAAACCTAAACTAACTTTAGGTTAGTTGTAACGTTAGTTTTTGTTCATATTACCGATGGTATGGCTATATTATTAATTTGTGAGAAATCTCTAAATGTTGTGGGTTTAACCTATTAGCCCCTCCCCCTCTCCCCGTAATATAAGGAACAGGAAGTGATTTCTTTATGTCAGTAAGAGTTTAGAGACGTAACCTAGGCAGAAAAATAAAAGAATGGTTTAATTTAAAACAATTGTCTCATTCTCCGTTGCTACTTTACTGTTTGTTGGATACCATTCCCCCACATAGAGATGAATGTTGGTTTAGTGCCTCTACACTATATATAATATAATAATTATCTCCATCAGGTCGGTTCTGTCCACCTGTCTATCTCTGTCCGCAGCTAACCTCACAATAGGGCAGTTTTGGACAAGTATTTTAAGTTAATTCCTTTATATCATTGAAATGCATATTCAGTATGAAGTTATAGCTTTTCACCACAAGAGGGTGATATTACACAGGTTCGCTGGTAATCAGCTCTCTGGCACCTGTTAACAATATATAGACATGCCATAGTGAACCTATTGTCATTGATATACATGCATTACAATTATTTATGAATAGATTATTGTCCATTGCAATAACTTTCATATCTCATGAACCGTTCATCGTACAGACTTGTGGGAGGGGTTAATGAGTGGTGGGGGCTTCCCCTGGAAGGTTGGTGGTACTGTTCAAAACGGGCGTAAAAGCTGTTCAGCTCATCCGGTAGGGAGGCAGCAATGTTAGCGGTGCTGTTGGGTTTCCTGTTAAGGTCCGATATTGTGTGTAGTCCCGGCCACACGCCATGTGGGTCATAGCTGCTTAGCTCCTTTCCAGGTGTTGGCCGTTCCAGGGAAGCCCCACGCAGATGGGGCTATCTTAGTGGCCCAACCACATGCGACTGTGGCACAGAACCCCAGACCATGGAGCACCTCCTTCCATGTCCTCTGTTAGGTGGACCCTGCACAGCAGAGGACCTAGTGTTGCACCCCCTGCATAGGGGGGAGTGGAGAATCAAACAAACACACATGCTGTTGCTCTCATTTGTGTAATGAATTCAATGAACAATAATACAAACAATCTCAATATCAAACACAATTGTTCACATTTGGGTAATCAATCAATCAATCAATCAATCAATGAACAATAATACAAACAAATCTGTTCACATTGTCAATATAGTGATAGCAACAACACACTTGAGACTGTGCTGCTGTATACTGTTGTTGGCCCCACTGATCTAATTATAAAGCATTACTTAAAATGTTTATCCTTACAACTATTCATTCTATTTGATACTTTCTCATTAGCATTTTCACTGCAATATCCATTCAATGATTTAAGTGCTTCTCTGTATACAAATATGGAGCTACAATTCTCACACATGAAATGATACATGCAGACATGAAATGATACATGCACACACATGAAATGATACATGCACACACATGAAATGATACATGCACACACATGAAATGATACATGCACACACATGAATTGATACATGTGTAGCATCCTGAATATTCTTCTATTATTCAGAAGTGCTAACGTAACCTTTTACTTCCCCTGTGTGCACAAAGACATGGTAACCAGTGGTTCTCTTTGATATCTCGCCCGGACAAATAACGCAAGGTTCTCTTTCATCCCTCCGGCTTCAATATGGATTATTAACGTGACACTAAATCATCCTTCTTCCTGCCTTGAGTGTCCCATTGTGGGACCAGTTTGCGGTCGCCAGCAGGGGGCGGTGGTGGCAGGCGGAGCAGAGGAGAAAGGAGTTGAGCAAGACCTGGTTACCTGGAGAGCGGAACAGGAGGAAGTTCTCTTCGACAGTGAACGTAAACGTGGACAGACGTGTGCTCTCGGAGAGCCCCGTTAAGAGCAAGCGGGAGAGATAGAGAGACTCTGCTATAAAACGGGTTATCATAGAAATACAAGCGATAGTGGAGTGTTGGACTAGTGAAACAGAGAAAGGAATAAACTTCAGTAATACCTCGGGTTATCCTAGAAGTTTACGCAGTATATTAGCTGGTAGCTAACGGCTATAGACACTTCGAGTGTACCACTAGGCGAGCGTCGCCGAAGACAGGTGGTGTACATAGCCACGTCGCGTTAGCTATATAGGCGACAGCAGGAGGGTCTACCAAGACCCACAGTTTAGCTGTGTTTAGGTTAGCCCACAGCTTAGCGCGCGCCAGCTCAGCCCTTCAGCCCCGCAGTGCACGTCTTTTCGACGCAGCCGAGGACGCCTCTTCTTCCAGCAGAGGTCGCCACAACACAGCACGCTCCTCCAGCCCACGCCACTGCCCCAGCTGCCTACCCCGGCCCGCTGGCTGTTATCGCGGGATCGCCCGACGGCCATCTTACCACCCGGACGAGTGGTGGTGAGAGTGGGCCCGCCATCTCGGTTAAGTACAGCGGCGCTTCGAGTGCTGAAACAATATCAATCAATTCACTGTGTGGCGCAGCCCTAAGGGCGAAGATAAGTGTTGTTCGAAACGAACGCTAGCAGCAGCGTCTAGGGGTACCCCAACCATTTTAAGCCGGCTTTAGCTAGGACTTTCATTTGGTAACGTGGGCCCACATTTCATTTATTTTGAGTGTAATAACTGTGTTCTTGTATTGAATTTCCCATTGAACTCCTTTAACATTTACCTGGTTCTTCCCCACCGCAAAGCGGGGCAGTAGTATTAATAGAACGAGCACAAGGTGCCTATTTTGGGAATAACGTTCCCCATGTATTGTTGAGTGAGAGCACCAGGTGCCTAGTGTGAATATTGTGTATATAATCCGTGTATTAAGATATAACCCTGTATCTGAGACTTGACTAGGTAGTATATAAAGGAGACGTAGATGGGAACATGGTGTGTGTGTCTGTTACTGAGCCCGTGTCTTAACCCTTGTTGTCCGGGTAATATTATTATTATTTAACCCTTTCCCCACCATACTCGTATTTTATGGTCAAAGGTCTCTACAGGTCATTAAGGAAGGGTACTGCTTTGGGGAGCGAAAATCATTAGTCATCTAACAGTCACCAGGTGTGGGAGGGCTAACTGAGGTACTGGGGGAAGTGAGAGTGTGTGGGGAGCTACTGCTGACCGCCCTGGAGGGCGAGGAGGACCAGAGTACCACCCCCCAGGTTAGTAAATCCTGGGCCCCATCCGCTCCTGCTGCCCGACCTCCAGTTCGACGTTCCGGGCCCAAAGACGGGGGTTCAGTTAGATCAAACTCTACTGCATCCCGCTACCAGGTGGCCGTGTACAACCACTCCCATAAAGCAGGGATAATCCACCCTGCTACACATGCACACACATGAAATGATACATGCACACACATGAAATGATACATGCACACACATGAAATGATACATGCACACACTGAAATGATACCGTGATGGCCCTATGAAACCAATGCTCCGATACAAGCATCAAACTCGAAACTACATTTCCCCCAAACCCTGCTTTAAAGCCTGCGTTGCTACGGCAAAAGTCACGTGACCTATGACGTCCGAACCAGTAAGTGTATCGTTCGCTCAGGGAATCATGTGACTGGTTTCGACACGGCGAGACTGTTTCGTAACGCGAGACTTTGTTTGCGCGGCATTCTACTCTACATAAACGCCCAAAACATTTCACTCGGTCTGTGTGGTTTTGTAGTAGGAGTGGTAGTTGTTTTTGAGAGTTGCTATTGAGAGTTGTTCTTTGATCATCATGGAGCCAGCTAAGAAGAGAAGCCGTTCTCAAATGTGGGAACACTTTGATCTGATAAGTCCTAGTAAGGTATGTGTGAATGAATGAATGAATGAAAACTTTATTTAACAGATTGCAGAATGGGTACAATACAGTACGGCTCAATACACACAATTGTTAAGGGGATGCAGACCTGAGAAAGTCGTTTGTCTTGTTTCCATCAGGGTCCCCCATTTTCAATTCATATAGACATTTATGACATACACAACATACATGACATTTATGGCATAGGGACATATAGGTATTTAGTACTGATACATTTGTGACATAAACGGTATTCAAATATACAGTACTGTTACCCCTAGATCCTGACAGAGTATATACATATGATGGGGAGGAGACTGTACATTAGGAGGGGGTGGGCATTGTACTCCTTAATAATGTGTAATTCTGAGAGTGTACAAATAAGAGTAGCATTCGATTTCTATATGATTAGATATGTGTTGTGTAGCCTATTTATTATGCTTTGTAGAGACCATCAAATAATTAGTTTGGATGCAATTTGATTTGTCTACAGGTCAAGTGCTTGCTGTGTCGTCACCAATTGGCCTATAATAATAATAATAATAATAATAATAATAATAATAATAATAATAATAATAATAATAATAATAACAATACGTCCTCAATGCTGAGGCACTTCAGAGCCGAGCATGAGAAGGAGAACCAGCAGGACTCAGATCAAGGTAGGTTTTATTGACTGTACAAACATTATTACACACTCATTAACTCATTATCATTCATTAAACACACTATACTAATGCAATATGATATAATAGTATCGTTCATCATGCCTTGCCTTATTTAAATTTTTTTCTTCATTTGTTTGTCTGTCTTAGTGGACCGGAAGCAAGAGCTGGATGAGGCCCTTGTCAACATGGTGGTGAAAGACTCCCATCCTTTTTCCATCGTGGATGATCAGGGCTTCAAAGAGTTTGTGGGAAAGCTTGATCCCACATACATTCTGCCTTCTAGACAGGTAGCTTACACTGTATTGCACTATCGCAGGACCTTAGCATGTCTTTTACCATGATTTGTAAACTTTATGTACATTATACCCGTTATGTCTTATTCTTATTACTTGTATTATTGCACAATCGCTGTGGGCATGATGACCACCCGCATTTCACTATGATTGTATGCCGTGACAAATAAAACTCTTGACTTGACAGGTTCTGAAGAAAATGGTGGTGGATAAGTATGAGGAGGAGAAGACCAAGGCCAAGGCTCAACTGCAGGACATAGAGGGTGTGAGCCTGACTGCAGATATGTGGACCTCCATTAATATGGATGCTTATCTTGCAGTAACATGCCATTATGTCCACGAAGGTGACGCTGCAAAGATGGCCACTGTACTTTTGGGAGTGCTGCCATTCCCTCAAGTGCATACAGCTGAAAACCTTGCAGCTACTCTGAGGTCTCTCATGGAGGAGTGGGGCATTGCAACCAAGGTTAGATGCCTTGTGACGGATGCTGCATCAAACATGATGGCCACTGCCAGACATCTGGAGGTTAGGCATGTTGTGTGCATTGCACATGCACTAAATCTAGTGGTAAAAAGATCCCTAGAGCAAACACCTGGCCTAGAGGATCTACGCACAAGGGCACGGAGAATAGTGACGCTTTTCCGATCCAGCACTACTGCTAAAGAGAGGCTGACCAGTGTGCAGGTGCTAATGAGTCGTCCAGTGCTGAAGGTGATCCAAGAGGTGGACACTCGCTGGAACAGCACCTTCCTGATGCTGCAACGCCTGTATGATGAGAGGCAAACAGTGGGGGCAGCACTTGCATCACTGAGAACGGATGTTAATCCTCTCTCTTCCGATGACACAACAGCAGCATGCTTACAAGTGCTCTACCCATTTTACATGGCAACGGTGGAAATGTCCCAGGAGAAGAGAGTGTCAGGGTCGATGGTGATTCCACTGATAAAAATGCTAACATATTCAACACATGAAATTCTGGGGAAAACCACCAACGTGACAGCAATACAGCTGGGACAAAACATGCTTGCAACCCTCATACATAAGTTTGATACACTTGAGAGCTCAAGCCGTTTGTCCCTGGCAACACTGCTTGATTGATTGATTGATTGAAAAGTTTATTAACAGATTGCAGAATGGGTACAGTACAGTACAGCTCAATACATACAATTGTTAAGGGGATGCAGACCAGAGAAAGACTTTCGTCTTGTTTACATCAGGGTCCCCCATTTTCAATTCATCATAACATATATGACATACATGACATACAGATAGACAGTACTGCTACATCTATACATTTATGACATATCAGATTTGCAAATACAGTACTGTTTGTGATACAAAAGTGTCCAGAAAAGGAGTGTATATACATTTGGCGTAGAAACTGTACATTGGAGGAGGTTGGTTGGGTGGGGTGGGGTTGGGTGGGTTGGGTGAGGGCTGTACATTGGAGGTTGGGGGGGGGGGGGCGACACACATTTTACACTGTACATTGGAATATTGACAAAGCCTTACTTGGTAATTTACTGTACAACTAGGTTAGGACATTTGTAGGGGCCAGTTTCGAATTGCAGTCTCACGTAGGTGTTTTTTGAGAGTGTTTTTGAAAGTGGGTAGTGATTCACATTCCTTTACAGCTTTAGGTAGGGCGTTCCACATTGATGTGGCATAATTGCGAAACGTGTTTAGTCCCTTGTTTGAGCCGAATCTGGGTTTTACATGATTTGTGGAGCTCCCTCTGGTGTTGTGATCGTGGTATTCACTGACCTTTGGGAAGTATTTTGACATGTACATGGGTACCTTGGTCGCATAGTGTATCTTGTAGACCAGGCCCATTGCAAGTTGCTGTACTCTGTCGTCTACTCTAAGCCATCCTAGGTTGTCAAAGTGGGCAGGGGTGAGGTGGGTTCTAGGAGTCAGGTCAAGTAGTAGTCTGACTAGCTTGTTTTGAGATGTTTGTAATTTGTTTTTTAGTGCCTTTGAGGTGCTTTGGTACCATGAGGTGCAAGCATAGTCGTAGTACCCTTGAATGAGTGCTCCTGCTAGAGTCTTCAGGGTATTCTTGTTTACCAGAGAGGAGATCCGGTACAAGAATCGCGTTCGTTGGTTGACTTTTTTTATTACATTGGATGCCATTTTGTCACAGGAAAGATTAGCCTCTAGGATGGAACCCAGGTAGGTAATTTCATCTTTCCTTGTGATAATATTGTCACCCACTGTAACCGAGAAGCCGTCGGTCTTGCTGAGTTTGTTATTTGAACCGAAGAGAATGGACTCTGTTTTGCCCATGTGTAATGATAGTTTGTTGTCGGCGAGCCATATGCAGATTTTGCCTAGTTCCGAGCTGAGGGCTTTTTCAACCTGTAACTTGTTCTTGTCAGAGACCAGCAGGGCTGAGTCATCCGCAAACAGGAACTTGACCCAAGGAGCTTGACCCAAGGGTCAAAATCATCGGCTTCCACAGTCAAAACCAAGCGCAAGTAGCAGTAGCAAGACTGACAGGTGAATGAGCAGCACTGATGAAGCACACAGACCCATCAGCTCAACCACAACACACTGCACCAAATGTAGAAAATCCACCCTCCAGAGGTAATATTATAACTAGATTATTATTGATGTACTGTACAGGACTAAATAAGTAAAAATATGATACAAATTGAAACCTTTAAGTACTAAATAAATACTGTTGTGTTTCTCTTTCAATGTCTTTCAGCCTTTAACCTGTGGAAAACTATGGACCAAGATGCTGCGACTGCGAGAAGGTCACGAAATGCCACAGCAGATGCCACTGTAGAGGTCCAGAGATACAACACTGATCCTCCCCTGGAAAGATCTGAAGATCCACTTTTGTACTGGAGCAACCACAAGCATGTGTACCCTCATTTGTTCAGACTGGCAAAACGCTATCTTTGTATTCCAGCCTCATCTGTTCCATGTGAACGGGTTTTCTCAAAAGCTGGAGAAGTGGTCAGCAAGAAAAGAACCCGTCTCAGTCCAAAAACTGTTGAAAGAATTCTATTCCTCAATAAAAATCTTTGAGTCCCATAATCACACCCTGCCCTAGTTACACAAGCACAGCCATCATCATTATCCTGCACATCCCGTTTCCCAAGCACACCCTCTCCGTCCCAACTACATATATTTACACTATCAATCATACAATTAATCTCCATCCCCAGAAGGAAATAATTCAAAGTAAAAACCTGTGTGTGTGAACCTGTGCAGGGAAGAGAAAGGTGTTGCATGCCAGCCTCTTTATACTCTGGGGGTGAGGGGGACTGATTTGCCATTGGGAACACCTGTTATTGTTATGATCAGATCAATTAAGTGTGAGCGCGTAACAATATATATTACAAAACAAACTATTCTAAATTGCTTTCCATCCACACAAAGCAGGTTTGTTTTGCAGTCTCCTATTTCGCCAGCAGAGGGCATTGAAACGAACATTTGAATGAATGAATCCATGTTCAATGAATGAATGAATGAAAACTTTATTTAACAGATTGCAGAATGGGTACAATACAGTACGGCTCAATACATACAATTGTTAAGGGGATGCAGACCTGAGAAAGACGTTTGTCTTGTTTCCATCAGGGTCCCCCATTTTCAATTCATATAGACATATATGACATACATGACATACAGATAGTCAGTACTGCTACATCTGTACATTTATGACATACCAGATTTGCAAATACAGTACTTTTTGTGATACAGAAGGAGTCAAGAAAAGGGAGTATATACATTTGACGTAGAAACTGTACATTGGAGGAGGTTGGGTGGGGGGGGTTGGGTACATTGGGATATTGACAACCATACTGGGTAATTTACATTGGAGGTGGTTGGGGGGGGGGGCGGGGGGCACACTGTATAAACAAGTAACACTGTACATTGAGGGGGGGGGGAGGAGACACTGTACAAACAAACACAATTGTACATTGAACTATTGACAAAACCATACTAGGTAAATTACTGTACATTGGAGGGGGTTGGGTTAGGATATTTACAGGGGCCAGTGTTGAATTGCAGTCTCCCGTAGGTGTCCCTTGAGAGAGGTTTTGAAAGTGGGTAGTGATCCACATTCCTTTACAGCTTTGGGTAGGGCGTTCCACATTGATGTGGCATAATTGCGAAACGTGTTTAGTCCCTTATTTGAGCCGAATCTGGGTTTAACATGATTTGTGGAGCTCCCTCTGGTGTTGTGATCGTGGTATTCACTGACCTTTGGGAAGTATTTTGACATGTACATGGGTACCTTGGTCGTGTAGTGTATCTTGTAGACCAGGCCCATTGCAAGTTGTTGTACTCTGTCGTCTACTCTAAGCCATCCTAGGTTGTCAAAGTGGGCAGGGGTGAGGTGGGTTCTAGGAGTAAGGTCAAGCAGTAGTCTGACCAGTTTGTTTTGAGATGTTTGTAATTTTGTTTTTAGCGCCTTTGAGGTGCTTTGGTACCATGAGGTGCAAGCATAGTCGTAGTACCCCTGAATGAGTGCTCCTGCCAGAGTCTTCAGGGTGTTCTTGTTTACCAGAGAGGAGATCCGGTACAAGAATCGAGTTCGTTGGTTGACTTTTTTTATTACATTGGATGCCATTTTGTCACAGGAGAGATTAGCCTCTAGGATGGAACCCAGGTAGGTAATTTCATCTTTCCTTGTGACAATATTGTCACCCACTGTAACTGAGAAGCCGTCGGTCTTGCTGAGTTTGTTATTTGAACCGAAGAGAATGGACTCTGTTTTGCCCATGTGTAATGATAGTTTGTTATCAGCGAGCCATATGCAGATTCTGCCTAGTTCCGAGCTGAGGGTTTTTTCAACCTGTAACTTGTTCTTGTCAGAGACCAGCAGGGCTGAGTCGTCCGCAAACAGGAACAAGTTGCAGTCACAAGCTGACGACATGTCATTTGCATAAATTAGGAACAGTAGCGGTCCTAGTATGCTTCCTTGTGGAACACCACAGTTCACTGTGAGGGGGGGGGATAGAGTACCGTTTACCTCCACCATCTGTTCCCTCCCCTCAAGGTAGGATTGCATCCAGCTCACTGATAGACTATCAAAACCAATTGCTTTTAGCTTGTCAATCAGAATGGAGTGATTGACCGTGTCAAAGGCCTTTTGTAGGTCCAGCATGACCATGCCGCAGTATTTGCCTGCGTCCACCTCTTGTTTGATGTGGTCATTCAAATAGAGAAGGCATGTGTCAGTGGAGTGGGATGTTCTGAAGCCAGATTGGAATTCGTAGATTAGATTTTTTTCCGCTAGGTACTTTTCGACCTGTTCGTAGACTATTTTTTCCATGACTTTCGAGATGGAGGTGAGAATAGAAACAGGGCGGTAGTTGCCTGGGTCTAATTTGCTGCCCTTTTTGTGCAGAGGGGTCACCCTCGCAATTTTGAAGTCCTTGGGGACGTGTCCCTGTTTTATGGAGAGGTTTATTATGTGTGTGATGATTGGTGTGATGGCGGCTGCTGAGTCTCTGAGGAATTTGGAGGGGATGTTGTCATGGCCAGTGGCCTTGTTAGGTTGGAGGGCGCTCAGTTTATTGAGTACCTCATCTGTTGTTACCATTTCCAGCTTGAAGTCGTCCTTGCGGACCCCTAGGTTTTTGTAGTAAGCTACTATGTGTTCTATCCCATAAAGCCCTGAGTGGGAGGGTAGTTTGTTTACCAGTGTTGTGGCTATGTTTGTGAAGAAAATGTTTAAGTAATTGGCTACATCCAGCTTGTCTGTGATGAGCGTGTTGTCCGTTTTTATGTTTATGTTTGAGAATCTGGTTTTAAGTTTTTTACTGCATCCTAGTTGATTATTGAGTAATTTCCAAAGTTCACGTGGTTTGTTTTTGTTTTCCTCAGTTTTGTCATTGATGAAATTCTTTTTTGCAGTTTTGATCATGGAGTTTACGTCGTTTCTTAGTCTGTTTCTTTCTAGTTTGAGTTCAGTCACGTGGGCTTGGAGTTCACTGCTCGTGCTTTTAGTAAGCTTTGACTGACTTTTACGAAACTCAGAGCATTTTTTGTCTCTGGTTTTCATAGCGGCCAGTATTTCGGAGTGCATCCACGGCTCAGCGCGATTTTTTACCCTGGTGGTTCTTAGGGGGGCCATGTCGTTTAGTATTGCTGAGAATTTGGTTTTGAAACCTAGCCATGTTTCGTCAACCAGTGTACCATTGAGTTCATCTGACCAGTCCAGACTCTCCAGTTCAAGGTTGAAGGCCTCGCTAGAGTAGGTTTTGAGGTCTCTAGATGTGACTGTTTTGTGGCAGCCAGCCTTTTGTTTTAGTTTTTTTCGGGTACAGAATATCATATAATGATCACTTAACCCACATGCTATAACCCCTTTATTTGAGATCTTGGACTTGTCGGAGGTCAGAATGAGGTCAATGGTAGTCTGAGTTGATTCACATACACGTGTGGGTTGGGTGATTAGCTGGCTGAGGCCATGCAGATCACAAAACCTACTGAAGGCCTTGAAGACGGGTGCATCTTTTCGTTGCATATCCGTGTTCCAGTCTCCAATAAGAATTTTGTCTACATCCTCAACTCCAGCTAAACACCCATCCAGTGTATCATAAAAGCCACTATGATCTGGCGGCCTGTAGACTGTGCCAACCAGTAGGGATTTCGCCCTTTCGAATAGGATTTTGAATACATTTGGTGAAGTGGTTCAATACTGGTTCAGTGCTTCATTTGGCCACTACTGTATTGTACCCATTCTACAATCTGTTAAATAAAGTTTTCATTCATTCATTCAGTGCTTACACAGGCTTTGATTTACTTAAATGCGGCTAGTTTAATGGCGGAACTAATGTTGAAGGCAAGCCCACAGTGTCCGGGGACGTTTTATGCCGACGCACGCGTGTCACAATCTCCGCGGATTTAAGAGATAGTTTCACTTCTTCTTGTAAAGAGATAGTTTCACTTCTTCTTGTAAAGAGATAGTTTCACTTCTTCTTGTAAAGAGATAGTTTTTAAGAGTCAATAGAATAGAATGATCTTTATTGTCATTGTTACAAGGTCCAGAAGATGCTACAGTCCCCATAATGTCCTCTCTTATTGCAGCAGCAGTAAGGTAGGTGTTGGTGTTGTGGTTGTTAGCTATGTTAGCTATAGCAGCTAAAGTGCTGCTAACTCAATGTTTACTAAGTGAGTTATTATTGCAGAAGGACTTAATGTGTTTTGTAGGTTAAGTTCATTTGTTTAACAATATTACAAAGACATGTGACACTAAGAGACAAGTAGAAATAAGATGGATGTATGTTGTTATTGTTTGATCTGTGATTTATTGTATTTCATGTATGTGTTTCACAGTTCTCACCGTCCGGATTGTAAAGAAATCCCACCAGTGCTATAAAGAATGTGTTGCTGTCATCATCGCATAAGAGGGAATTACACTAGGGCTGCATAGTCTTCGGTGAGTTTGATTTGATTGATTGATTTGATCTATTGACAGCAAGACCGACGGCTTCTCAGTTACAGTGGGTGACAATATTGTCACAAGGAAAGAAGATATTACCTACCTGGGTTCCATCCTAGAGGCAAATCTTTCCTGTGACAAAATGGCATCCAATGTAATAAAAAAAGTCAACCAACGAACTCGTTTCTTGTACCGGATCTCCTCACTGGTAAACAAGAATACCCTGAAGACTCTAGCAGGAGCACTCATTCAAGGGTACTACGACTATGCTTGCACCTCATGGTACCAAAGCACCTCAAAGGCGCTAAAAACAAAATTACAAACATCTCAAAACAAACTGGTCAGACTAATGCTTGACCTTACTCCTAGAACCCACCTCACCCCTGCCCACTTTGACAACCTAGGATGGCTTAGAGTAGACGACAGAGTACAGCAACTTGCAATGGGCCTGGTCTACAAGATACACTACACGACCAAGGTACCCATGTACATGACTAAATACTTCCCAAAGGTCAGTGAATACCACGATCACAACACCAGAGGGAGCTCCACAAATCATGTTAAACCCAGATTCGGCTCAAACAAGGGACTAAACACGTTTCGCAATTATGCCACATCAATGTGGAACGCCCTACCCAAAGCTGTAAAGGAATGTGAATCACTACCCACTTTCAAAAACACTCTCAAAAAACACCTAAGGGAGACTGCAACTCGAAACTGGCCCCTGTAAATGTCCGAACACAACCCCCGCCAACACCCCCCCCCCCCCCCCCACTCCTACCCCCCCCCCCCCCCCCCCCCCTCCCACCTCCAATGTACAGTCCCACCCCCACCTACCCAATCCAATGTACAGTTTCTACGCCTAATGTATATACTCTTTTCTTTCTGGACTCTTTTTGTATCACAAATACAGTACTGTAATTGCAAATCTGGTATGTCATAAATGTATAGATGTAGCAGTACTGTCTATCTGTATGTCATGTATGTCATATATGTTACGATGAATTGGAAATGGGGGACCCTGGTGGAAACAAGACGAAAGTCTTTCTCTGGTCTGCATCCCCTTAACAATTGTATGTATTGAGCTGTACTACACTGTACCCATTCTGCAATCTGTTAATAAAGTTTTCATTCATTCATTCATTCATTGATTGAACATTTTATTAACAGATTGCAGAATGGGTACAATACAGTACGGCTCAATATTGATTGATTGATTGAAAAGTTTATTAACAGATTGCAGAATGGGTACAGTACAGCTCAATACATACAATTGTTAAGAGGATGCAGACCTGAGAAAGACTTTCGTCTTGTTTCCATCAGGGTCCCCCATTTTCAATTCATCATATGACACACATGACATACAGATAGACAGTACTGCTACATCTATACATTTATGACATACCAGATTTTCAAATACAGTACTGTTTGTGATACTAAAAAAATCCAGAAGAAGAGTATATACATTTGACATAGAAACTGTGCATTGGGGGAGGTTGGGTAGGTGGGGTGGGGCTGTACATTGGAGGTGGGGGGGACACTGTACATTGGAATACTGACATACATTTGACATGGAAACTGTACATTGGAGGAGGTTGGGTAGGTGGGGTGGGGTGGGGTTGGGTGGGGCTGTACATTGGAATACTGACAAAGCCATGCTTGGTCTTTATTGTACAACTGGGTTAGGACATTTGTAGGGGCCAGTTTTGAATTGCAGTCTCCCGTAGGTGTTCTTTGAGAGTGTTTTTGAAGGTGGGTAGTGATTTACATTCCTTTACAGCTTTGGGTAGGGCGTTCCACATTGTTGTGGCATAATTGCGAAACGTGTTTAGTCCCTTGTTTGAGCCGAATCTGGGTTTTACATGATTTGTGGAGCTCCCTCTGGTGTTGTGATCGTGGTATTCACTGACCTTTGGGAAGTATTTTGACATGTACATGGGTACCTTGGTCGTGTAGTGTATCTTGTAGACCAGGCCCATTGCAAGTTGCTGTACTCTGTTGTCTACTCTAAGCCATCCTAGGTTGGCAAAGTGTGCAGGGGTGAGGTGGGTTCTAGGAGTCAGGTCAAGCAGTAGTCTGACTAGTTTGTTTTGAGATGTTTGTAATTTGGTTTTTAGTGCCTTTGAGGTGCTTTGGTACCATGAGGTGCAAGCATAGTCGTAGTACCCTTGAATGAGTGCTCCTGCCAGAGTCTTCAGGGTATTCTTGTTTACCAGAGAGGAGATCCGGTACAAGAATCGAGTTCGTTGATTGACTTTTTTTATTACATTGGATGCCATTTTGTCACAGGAAAGATTAGCCTCTAGGATGGAACCCAGGTAGGTAATTTCATCTTTCCTTGTGACAATATTGTCACCCACTGTAACTGAGAAGCCGTCTGTTTTGCTGAGTTTGTTATTCGAACCGAAGAGAATGGACTCTGTTTTGCCCATGTGTAATGATAGTTTGTTGTCGGCGAGCCATATGCAGATTTTGCCTAGTTCCGAGCTGAGGGTTTTTTCAACCTGTAACTTGTTCTTGTCAGAGACCAGCAGGGCTGAGTCGTCCGCAAACAGGAACAAGTTGCAGTCACAAGCTGACGACATGTCATTTGCATAAATTAGGAACAGTAGTGGTCCTAGTATGCTTCCTTGTGGAACACCACAGTTCACTGTGAGGGGGGGGGGATAGGGTACCGTTTACCTCCACCATCTGTTCTCTCCCCTCCAGGTAGGATTGTATCCAGCTCACTGATAATACACACAATTGTTAAGGGGATGCAGACCAGAGAAAGACTTTTGTGACAAAATGGCATCCAAGGTAATAAAAAAAGTCAACCAACGAACTAGATTCTTGTACCGGATCTCCTCACTGGTAAACAAGAATACCCTGAAGACTCTGGCAGGAGCACTCATTCAAGGGTACTACGACTATGCTTGCACCTCATGGTACCAAAGCACCTCAAAGGCGCTAAAAACTAAATTACAAACATCACAAAACAAACTGGTCAGACTTCTACTTGACCTTACTCCTAGAACCCACCTCACCCCTGCCCACTTTGACTACCTAGGATGGCTTAGAGTAGACGACAGAGTACAGCAACTTGCAATGGGCCTGGTCTACAAGATACACTACACCACTAAGGTACCCATGTACATGTCAAAATACTTCCCAAAGGTCAGTGAATACCACGACCACAACACCAGAGGAAGCTCAACAAATCATGTTAAACCCAGATTCGGCTCAAACAAGGGACTAAACACGTTTCGCAATTATGCCACATCAATGTGGAACGCCCTACCCAAAGCTGTAAAGGAATGTGAATCCCTACCCACATTCAAAACCGCTCTTAAAGAGCACCTACGGGAGGCTGCAATTTGAAACTGGCCACCGTAAATGTCCAAACCCCCCCACCCCCTCCTAATGTACAGTATCCTCCCCACCGTATGTATATATTCTCTCCCCACCGTATGTATATTTCTCTCCCACCCACCCACCCACCCCCTCCTAATGTACAGTCCCCTCCACATATATGTATACTCTCTGTCAGGATCTATGGGTAACAGTACTGTATATTTGCATATCGTATATGTCACAAATGTAACAGTACTAAATACCTGTATGTCATGTATGTCCCTATGCCATAAATGTCATGATGTCATGTATGTTGTGTATGTCATAAATGTCACTATGAATTGAAAATGGGGGACCCTGATGTAAACAAGATGAAAGTCTTTCTCTGGTCTGCATCCCCTTAACAATTGTGTGTATTGAGCTGTACTGTATTGTACCCATTCTGCAATCTGTTAAATAAAGTTTTCAATCAATAGTAATCCCTGTTGAAACGAGGCGAAGTGTTCCACTTCCCTGCCTCCTCCCCGGCTGCTCTTGTGTGTTTTCTCCACTTCCCTGCCTCCTCCCCGGCTGCTCTCGTGTGTTTTCTCCACTTCCCTGCCTCCTCCCCGGCTGCTCTTGTGTGTTTTCTCCACTTCCCTGCCTCCTCCCCGGCTGCTCTCGTGTGTTTTCTCCACTTCCCTGCCTCCTCCCCGGCTGCTCTCGTGTGTTTTCTCCACTTTCCTGCCTCCTCCCCGGCTGCTCTCGTGTGTTTTTCCTCTCCTCTCTGAAAGTAGCCTCGCCCTCGATCCGCACCACAACAACATCTTCCTGAATGACTGACACACGCTTTGTGTGTTTCTAGTGTAAAGTGTCTCTGTGACGGAACTCTACTGGACCAAGGCTTTCTACTCAAACATCTGGATCAGAACCTTCTTCTTGTGGAACCAGACAGCAGACTGGACACCACAACATCTGTAAGTACAAACATGTAAACATTGTTTCCTCTTATTGCTCCTCCTTGCAGAAGCGGCGAGAAAGGAGCCTTGAAGTTGTACAATCCATAGGTGGCGGGTGAGCTGGACATTAGGGTAGGCTGTAGATGGGATGGTTTTCCTTTTTCTTTTTTGCTTGCACGCAAACGGTGCTGTCCAGGTTCTGATTTCATACAATACACACACCCACTAGGCTACTACAGCGAGCCCCACTCATTTCATATAGTGCAAATTAATTGTTCAAATGAAGACATCCAATATGATTAACTATTGTCTTACCTTAATGCAACAAAAAAAAATGCGACGTTTTGCGCATCAATGATCCTTTCTGCTTTAAGTTTGTCTGTGAGATCACTTTCAATGTGAAGCTGCTTTGAAAACAATGTACATAGTAGCTCTAAAAAGTTTCCACGATTTGATTAACTCTGACTCAGTCTCATCATGCCCTCGTACAGCAAGCCCTTGGCCTCAGGTGATCCGTGTTATGCCCAGGCGGCATGTAACTTGGAATGGAGTTCCAGGTCTTGGCAGCTCTCACGGAGAGGGCTGATTTGCTAAATGTACTTGTCCTTAACCCTTTATCTGCCGGAGATTATTCTCATCTTAATCCGTTCTCTGCCAGTACTGTAAATCCATGGAGATGTTCCCCTTCTTTGCAGGGCTATAACTTTTTAAATTGTGTTGCTAAATTGACATTACTATGGCCCATTCAACATCAAGTATCTATCGTTTATGATGTAGCAACGTTCTACTTTTTCATTCATATACCGGTATTCATACTAAAATACGGTCTAAAGTATAAATATGTTTTTATCGTTTTCTGCAGCATTCCATAGAACGTGAGTTATAGCCATAAATACATATATTAGATCATCAAATGTAGTTTGATACCGATTGACGTCAGATAAAAAATTTCAATTGTACAAGGTCCTAAACGTCATGACTCATCATCTGATGTTGACCGGAGGGGGGGGGGGGGGGGGGGTCGTTTATAATGCAATGACCGACGTTAAATGAATCATGTAGTATGGATGATGTATTGATCATAGCAGTTTGTATCGAAAATGGTAAACAAACAGGCTGAAACTCACCCCAGTCTCCTCGTAGCGTTGGGTGATGGGCGTGGAGGAAAAAGATTGCTATTATGGGATGTTGATATATGCGATCCATTTCCAGGTTGTATAATACTATATACGTCCAAAAATGTTAAACGGCCACCACACCTACTGCCATTGACACCTTGGTTGGCCGACCCTTGCGTATTGTCACCACCGGGCTGCAGCAGCCCACACACACACAATATCGTAGCCTAGGCTGCCTATAATAATGCGCAGACTGGGGCTGCTGGTTTGGGTCGGCATAGCCTCGCCTGGCCTTACATACCCGCCGCCTATGGTACGAAATGAATCGAAATTAAAAATTTAAAATTAAAAAAAATATTTTTAAACTTTTATTTTAATTTCTTTTTTTTTTAATGTTGTGGGACTTGTACAGCACTTTGTTCAACTTTGTCAGTGCTGTAAAGTTTAAACCTTTTTAAATCTTAGACAAACAAAACACTTTGCTTTCATGAAATATTGTAAGCCGTCATTTGAGGCTTTATAAAAGCAGCACAATGAACACAAATCTGTCAGTGCCGAGTCCGACCTCGTCTTAAATAACAAACAGTCCTTTGAGCTCAGCCTTCAGAGCCAGGCCCCACAGTACCTCTCAGAGCCACGCTCAGCCTTCAGAGCCAGGCCCCACAGTACCTCTCAGAGCCACGCTCAGCCTTCAGAGCCAGGCCCCACAGTACCTCTCAGAGCCACGCTCAGCCTTCAGAGCCAGGCCCCACAGTACCTCTCAGAGCCACGCTCAGCCTTCAGAGCCAGGCCCCTCAGTACCTCTCAGAGCCACGCTCAGCCTTCAGAGCCAGGCCCCACAGTACCTCTCAGAGCCACGCTCAGCCTTCAGAGCCAGGCCCCACAGTACCTCTCAGAGCCACGCTCAGCCTTCAGAGCCAGGCCCCACAGTACCTCTCAGAGCCACGCTCAGCCTTCAGAGCCAGGCCCCACAGTACCTCTCAGAGCCACGCTCAGCCTTCAGAGCCAGGCCCCACAGTACCTCTCAGAGCCACGCTCAGCCTTCAGAGCCAGGCCCCACAGTACCTCTTAGTGTTGTCAAAGATACATATCGATTCTGAATATTTAAAACGGTTTCAATACTCATTTCCCGAAATATTGATATTTGATTTTTTTTTTATAAGGAAGTTGCATTGTTCATTTAAATACCTGTAATAGTACAGTAGTCGACACACATGTGCATTCAGTTAAGTCGGAATATGACTGTAATACAAACAGTTCAGTTTGTCAGGTACATGCAACACAGATTACAGTGTTTACATCTGTCTGCTTGAGAAAATACCATGTTCTGCAATAAAAATGATTGAAGTGAGATGAACAGTTATTTTTAAATGTGTGATCTAAAGATAAACAAAGGGTTTTAAAAGTGTTATATTTATCTTCTCTTATAGTACGAGAGAGAAGCTGAGGAGAATCAACCAGCAACAAAAGCAAAATTTATAAATCTTTTTATTTTTTATTTATTTTTTTACACTTTAAGATTGAACCTTTTTCCCTGTGGTATCGAAAATGGTATCGAATATCGATACTTTTCAAGGTATCGTATCGAAGTTAGAAATTCCAGTATCGTGACAACACTAATCCCCTCTATCAGATAGATTTATTATTATTATTATTGGGTACCAAGAGCTTCTTCAAGTCGATTCTACAGACGGACTGTTTCTATCATCGGAATTAAATAATTATAATGATACTGTACACACACACACACATACACTGCTGAATAATTCTGTTTTGCCTCAATATATACTGTATATATAATTCTGTTTTGCCTCAATATACAGTATATATAATATATTGATGCAAAACAGAATTATTCAGCAGTGTGTTGTGTGTGCGTGCACGCGCTGCGGTGGGCAGGAGCGTGCAACAAGATGGTATATAAATATGGTATATTAATACCTAGTGTGCTGTGTGATGATGATACATTTGAATCTAATCTAATTGTGCACGCGGCCCTCGCATTATAATGAGCTGGACTGGTGTGTGTGTGTGTGTGGTAACGTGAACGCGATATCTGCCATGCGAGACTAGGCGAGAGGCTGTATTCTAATCTGAAGTGTTCGACGTTCCGACTCCTCCCCCGGCTGCACTAGTCTACTCTCGTCTACTTTCGAGGCGAGCCGAAATCAATCTCGAACACGCCTTTTGTTTGCGCGGCATTCTACTCTACATAAAACATTTCCCTCGATGTGGGGTTTTGTAGTCGGACTCTGAGAGTTGTTTTGATCACCATGGAGACAGTTAAGAAGAGACGCCGTTCTCAAATGTGGGAACACTTTGATCTGATCAGTCCTAATAAGGTATGTGCTTTATACTCTGAGCTTTGAGGGAAATGTAGTTTAATAAGGTATGTGCATTATACTCTGAGCTTTGAGGGAAATGTAGTTTAATAAGGTATGTGCATTATACTCTGAGCTTTGAGGGACATGTAGTTTAATAAGGTATGTGCTTTATACTCTGAGGTTTGAGGGAAATGTAGTTTAATAAGGTATGTGCATTATACTCTGAGCTTTGAGGGAAATGTATTTTAATAAGGTATGTGCATTATACTCTGAGGTGTGAGGGAAATGTAGTTTAATAAGGTATGTGCATTATACCCTGAGGTGTGAGGGAAATGTAGTTTAATAAGGTATGTGCATTATACAATTTTTTTTTTGAACAAATGTTTTTTATTTTCCCTTTTTTTTTTTATACATGAAACAAGACAAACGATACAGTAACAGCAGGGGAGGAAACTAACTTTTTGGCTTACCAGCCAACTGGCGAGTAGATGATTTTTTTTACCAGCCAAACTGATTTGTTTACCAGCCAAAAAATAAAATCGCTAATTGTGATAATTACTTCTTTGTATGGCTTCGTCTAAATTGATTTTCAATCATAGTAATAATCACACCGTGTCTCTACTCGTTAAAATATTTATTAGCATAAAACATGAATAAGTGTCTCTACTCTCCACAATATTAGCATACAACATGTATTAATCACACTGCCCCACCCCCTCAAAATATTAGGATATCACATATTAACATGAAAGAGGGAACTATTCTGGACTGGGTTGGGCTGAACTGGGCAGTGAAAGATGCTGGGCTGGACTGGGTTGGACTGAGTTGGGCAGTGAAAGAACCAAGCATTTCACTGTAATGTAATAGCTAAATAAAACAACTTGACTTGTTACATTTGCACTCTGGTTGTATGCCAAATGTATTCTGGTTGTACTGTACTTGTGCTGTAAGATGACAATACATTGGAACCGAATCGACAACGCTAGGGGTTCAGCAGGTGTATTCTGAATGCCAAGTATGACAACATCACCGTTGTGAAGGGCATATGGGCGAGTGGTGATATGGGGGGAAACCCGGTAATAATAAAATGTCACTCGGCTGCATTTAAGCAAAGCCGCTCAGTATAGTCCACTATGTTGAACGTGCGTTATGGTAGCTTGTTACATGCTAGGTAGCTAGCCGGCTAATGCTGGTTGACTTGTCATTCTCATCCGACTCGAAGGAGACATGTCGCATGCTGTTGTTCGCCCCCATGTCAGACCGCACTGATATCCGAAAGCGACGACTCTACATGCAATTATTTTCATCCACTGATGTGTTTTTGTCTAAGTTTGTCTACGTTGTCAAGCCGGTGGCAGGAGTCTGTAGGTCCGCGCGCAGTGATCTGTCCACTTCCACTAGAGGGGCGGCATCTTCTAGAAAACGAGTGTTCATTGGAGGAGCTTAGAGCGCATCTGTACAACGATGATGTTCATTGGTTATGGTTGGATTATTATGAGGCGCAAATGGGAGGAATCATAAGGGGGGAGTCAGAGTTCGGCTTGTGCCAGTGAGCGAATCAGCAGATTGCAGAATGATTTTTTTGTTTTGTTTTGTAATTACTAGTACTCGCCAGACTGGCGAGTGCTCTTCATGAATTACTCGCCAAACGTAAAAAATACTCGCATTTGGCGACTAAAGTGGCCTAATTTCCTCCCCTGAGTAACAGTAATAATCAACGATAAATCACAGGACAATAACAGAAATAATAATAACAATAATGACAGTCCAGTAATTAAATCAGAATGAAAATAGACTAAAAGACATAATAATAATAAATACAATACATTATACTCTGAGCTTTGAGGGAAATGTAGTTTAATAAGGTATGTGCTTTATACTCTGAGCTTTGAGGGACATGTAGTTTAATAAGGTATGTGCATTATACTCTGAGCTTTGAGGGAAATGTAGTTTAATAAGGTATGTGCTTTATACTCTGAGCTTTGAGGGACATGTAGTTTAATAAGGTATGTGCATTATACTCTGAGCTTTGAGGGACATGTAGTTTAATAAGGTATGTGCTTTATACTCTGAGCTTTGAGGGAAATGTAGTTTAATAAGGTATGTGCATTATACTCTGAGCTTTGAGGGAAATGTAGTTTAATAAGGTATGTGCATTATACTCTGAGCTTTGAGGGAAATGTAGTTTAATAAGTTATGTGCTTTATACTCTGAGCTTTGAGGGACATGTAGTTTAATAAGGTATGTGCTTTATACTCTGAGCTTTGAGGGAAATGTAGTTTAATAAGGTATGTGCATTATACTCTGAGCTTTGAGTGAAATGTAGTTTAATAAGGTATGTGCTTTATACTCTGAGCTTTGAGGGAAATGTAGTTTAATAAAATATGTGCTTTATACTCTGAGCTTTGAGGGAAATGTAGTTTAATAAGGTATGTGCTTTATACTCTGAGCTTTGAGGGACATGTAGTTTAATAAGGTATGTGCATTATACTCTGAGCTTTGAGGGAAATGTAGTTTAATAGGGTATGTGCATTATACTCTGAGCTTTGAGGGAAATGTAGTTTAATAAGGTATGTGCAATATACTCTGAGCTTTGAGGGAAATATAGTTTAATAAGGTATGTGCATTATACTCTGAGCTTTGAGGGAAATATAGTTTAATAAGGTATGTGCATTATACTCTTGAGCTTTGAGGGAAATGTAGTTTCGAGTTTGACGCTCGTATCGGAGCATTGGTTTCACAGCCTCCTCATTCTGGAGCCTCGTCGTTCAGGTAAACAAAGGTACATTAGGTTAATATCCACCTCTCTGTTTTGTTACAGTAAAATCAGCTTTTATTCATCTACTGACCGCACATTATCTGCCACTTTTCCATCCAGACTGGGCCTTGACCAGAGGTAGCTGGAGCAGCTAACAAGCTAAGCTGCTATGCTAATGCTAATGCTACACCACTTTATGAGTTTGGGAGGATATGTGACGTTAGGTCAGAAACTGGTGCGACTCTCTGTATAGAGAGAGAAATGTGCGTTTATTCAGCTTGTTACTAATAATGACCGAACATCTCAACTGTTGAGCGTTTCAGCCACTGTTTCGGCTTTACTTGAGATGCTAATGCTTCTAGGCAGTGTGCAAACCATACCATGGTCTTCGGGGAGCTCTTAGTGTTCTCTTGGGGGGGGGGGGGGGGATGGCTAGTCAGCGGCGCGCAGCGAGGACTTTGCTGTAGATGAGTAACGTTACAGAACCCACACAGGTCTGCATGCATGATGAAGACGCACATTGAAATACACATGGTCAGATTAGCCCATCTGATCCAACACTAAAAGACACGAAACAAGCGCAACACTAGGGGCACACCACCTCTTAATATAATAGGCTCTGTAATTAGAGCAACGTTATGCACCTGCTGTGAGAAAAACATTTCCTACTGGAGCCACTGTGTTTTCAATCATTATTTTCTTTTGGACAATAAACCTTACAAACTACATCAGCTGCAGCCTGGACATTCAATTCTGTCAACATCCACAACTTTTGTTACCCGACCCGAGTAGAAAAACATCTAAGGTGCATCGTGGCACATTGTCAAAATATTAGCGAATGACAAGCGGCCACTACACATACCATAGAACATTAATAAATTAGCAATAATGATAATGGTTACTGTAATTAGGAAAAGCAGGTCTTACCTTAAAATAGAAGCAGATGTTTTGTTTTTTCTTCTGATAAAACGTGGGGAAAGGTTGATTTGTGCCTGCAGCGGCACCACGCTCCGATGCAAGAATAGCATGCATTTCGCTATCTATTACGCGAATTAGTGAGCAATCATGAATCATACATTTTGTAATTTTACGCATTATACATGATGATGATACAGAAAATTGAGAAAAATATAAATGCATGGCAAACATGCTTGCGGGACACGGAACAACTCATCACTACAGCCCCAGCATCATACTGTAGCCAGTCTCTTGAAACACCGCTATCTCCAAACTTCCACTCCTCTCGAAACTTTCTTTTGTTAGGTGGTCCCACTCTCGCTGCCGCTTCTTCACCCATATGGTTCCACATATTTGTAACCCATTTAACGTTATTAATAAGCTAACGTTAGCTAATCGTGATGGCAGGCGGACGTAACGTTGGCTCCCTACAGTGCAAGCAGGCGCTGCAGAAGAAGAGTAGCGGATGTGACGTTGGTAAACAACAAGGATAGATTGACGTGCAAGGAGAGATTGGGGGCAACAAAAAAGGCGACTGTCACCAAACCACAGTTTAAATTATTTTACATTACTATTTTGTTACCCGCCACGTGGCGGACAGACCTCTCAGTGTCACTTGCCAAACCTAAAATCTGCCCGCCATTGGCGGGTGGCGGGCTCTAATTGCAGAGTAGAAAAGTAACTGAGTTACAATACAATATACAGTACAATGCAGAAATGGGATGAGGTACAATTTAGGTACAATTTACAGTAAGGTGTAATGAGGTATTAGTTGTAGTGCAAATTCTTTACCAATAAATATAAAGTGTGTTAAGTGTCTAAAGTGGGTAAAGTGGGTGCTGCAGTGAGTTGTTTGTTTAAAGTGAGTGTGTGCGTGTGGATGTGTGCTGTGAGTGTATTTGATGGTTTGTTACATAGTGTTATTGTCATTTAGCATCCTGATGGCCTGAGGATAAAAGCTTCTTCTGAGGCCCCGTCCACACGAGCGCTGGATTTAATGTAACCATGATTGTATGTGCGCAGTTGCACTGTTCGGGCACACACAATCGGGGGTTTGCTACACTGCAACCGCGGTCTTTGAAAACCGGAGTCCAGGGTGAAGTTTTGCGCACATCCCGGTTGCAGTGGGTGCGTGTGGGCATAGCATGATGTGGGCATGATGTTAGTTTTGTTTCATCAACAAATGAGAGGCAGAACACACAGTGAATGTATCCGTTTGTTTATTGCACTTTTATTGCAATTTCTTTCTTTGCTGAAAAATATATGCTCCATTGGCTAAATGGCTAACGCAATTTAAAGATGGCGGCTTTGTTTAGCAAGAAGTGTAGTGAGCGTTCAACCTTTTCTGATTGGTTGAAATGGCCTTCATGTCTGAACAACATCGCCGCCTACTGCTTTGGCATTGTACTACATGTATCGGTTGCTGGTTTTCCAGCCGCCGTGAGTACGCGATTTATACGCGATTATTCACCTGTGTGGACAGATGTTTATTTTTTGCAAAAGTTCGGTGTCATTAATACCCGTGATCGTGTGGACATAGCCTGAGTCTCTCTGTGCTTGCCATGAGACTCCGGTATCGCTTGTCTGACCGCAGCAGTTCAGGTGTGCCCCAATTAGCCTGATGACCCTCCCCCACCGACCCAGGTGTGCCCCAATTAGCCTAATGACCCTCTGCCAGCTCCCCCCACCAATCCTGTGAAACAGTGACAGAGCAGAGCAAGCAAACAACTGTGGGGGAGGGTCGTCACACCAAACAATTATTTTTCAATCTTCTGTAGATGTCCACGATATTTGTATATATTTTTTTGAAATCGTTATTTTATTAATATTGCCTTTTTAGTTGTATTTTCATTTAATTTAGTGTACTTTCTGATGAGGACGTGGTCTTAGTTTTTCCAATGCGACCCTGGAAATACCACTTGGAAGACAAAAACATCTGATTGGCCAGAAACAACAGCTGCCTGCATCAATAGCCTATCAGATGTTTTGCATCAAATTAAATGCAATATCATAGGCTTATATTCATAGATCACAACTATAGCAGTGCATCTGTCTATATATACACCCATGTGTTTTTCAGTTCTTGTGAACATCTTCCTGTCAGCCTCCAATTTGTTAGCCTTGGAAAAGAGCACTACCTGTATAGCTGGTTAAGGACTGGTGGTTCTTTCTTGGCTTTCTGTGTTCCTGATGAATTTCAACTGAAAAGTTAGACCTTTGTTTGTTAGGATGAATGTAAAATGTACTGATATTTCTTTCCTTACTTTCCCCCAAGATTGGTCTGAATATGACCACCCCTCCTAGCCTCTCACACCTTGGTTTGAGAGTCTGTTTGGTGGACTGCATGAAACCATCACAGCTGGACCAGGAGAAGAGCTGTTTGGACTGCATGGAAACAAGTATGGAAATGTTGACTTTAATCTGTAAACATTATCACTTTATAAATGTTGACTTTAATTTATGACTTTATAAATGTTTACTTTAATCTGTAAACATGACTTTATAAATGTTGACTTTAATCTGTAAACATTATGACTTTAGTCTGATTTTATAAATGTTTACTTTAATCTCTAAACATTATGACTTTAGTCTGACTTTATGAATGTTGACTTTAATCTCTAAACATTATGACTTTATAACCAATCAATCAATTTCTTTAATGACCACCCAGCCAGGCTGGTGGAATTTGGTTTCAGTGCATAGCATAGCAGTTCCAACATAAAACATAGAACATATAACATCACTTACAGCGTACATAAAAGAAAACACAATTACATAGATACAGTTCAGAGTTGTCCATGTCCATGTCAGCAGAGGTAAGGGGGGGTTGCGGGGGGTACTGCGGGGGGTACTACAGGAAGGGGGGGGGGTGCTACAGGGAGTTCAGTGTCCGTATGGCAGTGGGGAAGAAGCTGTTTTTGAACCGGGATGTTTTGGTGGTCAGGGATCTGTAGCGCCTCCCGGAGGGCAGCAGCTGGAAGATGTGGTGTGCTGGGTCAGTGGGGTCGGAGATGATTTTTCTGGCTCTCATAAGTGTTGACTTTAAAAGCCTGACAGGCCCAGTACTGGGCAGAGATTAATTTCACATCATAAATCGATCAATACAGTCCGTATTAATTAATGTTGCATTTCTTTTTCAAATGTAGCCAAGAGTAAAGACCCTAACCCTATCAAAACAGCAGTCAAAGTGTATATTTTCAGCACTGTTTGTTTACCAATGATTTTAACCTCTTAAGCCCTAGCTATATTTTCCGAAAATTCGCCTAAAAGTACTTAAGTAAATGGAAGATTGCTCCACTTCTACAAGTCCATTTGCATTTTCTTGGTATCTAGGGACCTCAGGGAACGTATTCCCAGTGTCAGAAATATTGTGTCTGTTACTAGGCTTGAGTAAATTGTAATGAACCAAAGGAGAATATACATTTTCTTGTTTATTTTCATCTTTGACGGTGAATAACACCATGCTAACATTGGGCAGCAAATACCGTGAATGAAATCTGCTGTAAGTACAGTTACTTTTTTGTAATGTAAATCGCTCCACCATCTTTAATGAGATTGAGACACGTTTTTTTCTAGAAACTAACTACGTTCTGGCAATAACATTCAGGTTTGTTCGACCCGTGAGACATAATCACGGAAAAAAATTATTTCACGTCGGAAGGCTCAAAGTTTGACAGGGGCAGGCGTGAGCTGGGTAGTGTAGTTTTATGAAATTCTTAAAGGTCCCCTATTGTGGGCACCAGGGTGGCGCACCACGTAACTGCGCTGCAGTGCAATGCGGCCGTCCCGGGTTCGACTCCCGGACCCGGCGACCTTTACAGCATGTCCTCCCCCTATATCTTCTCCCATCCTTCCTCTCTGCAAGCAATAAAATGCCAAAAAAATTATATAATTAATGAATTTTAGATCACTGTTACTCTCAATTCAAGGGTGGATACAAGGCTCATTCTGCTAGTGGCTTTGGGAAGTCTGATCATGCGGCCATTTTTTCTTTCTCCAAAGTACAAACAAAGAATCAAGAGCACACCTGTAGTCTCGCGAGAGGTGCAGAAATGGGATGTGGAGTCGGGGGGGACGCTCCAGGCTGCGTTTGAGTGCACAGACTGGAGCGTGTTCCGCGACACAGATAACATTAATGTCTACACGGAGACAGTGCTGGACTATGTTCGTACTTTGGTGGAAGAAACAATCCCCACTACCACAATTAGAGTTTACCCAAATCAAAAACCCTGGGTAGACAAATCCGTCCGTGAAGCTCTGAAAGCGCGCACCAAAGCATACAACGACGGCCTGGTGGCAGGCAACATGAATGACCACAAGGTGGCGCGATACAACGTAAGGAGGACAGTGACAGAGGCCAAACGGCGCTACAGGGATAAAATTGAACTCTAGTTTGACTCCAGACAGGCTGACTCCAGAGCTATGTGGCAGGGGCTCAAAACGATGACAGACTACAAAGGCACCTCCCTCAAACTGAACAGTGACATCTCCTTAGCAAATGACCTCAATACCTTCTATGCGAGGTTTGATGCTGGTAATAACAACACCAGCCCACAAGCCACGGCAATGGGGGGGGGGGGGGGGGGGGGGTCTGCTGCTGATGGAGACTCAGTGTTCAGGGTAACAGAGCATGAGGTGAGGCGGACCTTTAAAAAAGTGAATATCAGGAAGGCAGCAGGACCGGACGGCATCCCCGGCCGCGTCCTAAAAGTCTGTGCCGACCAACTGGCCCCGGTATTCACTGACATATTTAACCTGTCCTTAGAACAGGCTGTCATCCCCACCTGCCTGAAGAAGTCCACTATTATCCCTGTACCCAAAAAATCCAAGCCTGCTTGCCTCAACGACTACCGCCCTGTAGCTCTCACCTCCATAGCCATGAAGTGCTTTGAGAAGCTAGTAAAGGGCTACATCTGCTCCTCCCTCCCCATCAACATGGACCCCCTGCAATTTGCATACCGCCCCAACAGGTCCACGGAGGACGCCATAGCCCATGTGCTGCACACAGCAGCATCACACCTGGACAAGAGGAAGGGGAACTATGTGAGAATGCTATTCATCGACTACAGCTCGGCATTCAATACCATAGTCCCCTCCAAACTCATAGCCAAGCTCAGGGACCTGCGCTTGAACTATGACCTCTGCCAGTGGGTCTTGGACTTCCTGACGGGCAGACCCCAGGTGGTGAGAGCAGGCAACTGCACCTCCTCATCCATCACCCTCAACATAGGGGCCCCCCAGGGCTGTGTTCTGAGTCCCCTCCTCTACTCCCTGTACACACACGACTGTGTGGCTCAGCGGAGTAGCAACACAATCATCAAATTTGCTGACGACACAGTGGTGGTGGGCCTGATCTCTGCCAACGACGAGAGGGCCTACCTGGAAGAGGTCAAGGTCCTGGCGGGATGTTGCCAGGAAAACAGCCTCTCCCTGAACGTCAGCAAAACAAAGGAGATGCTTGTGGACTTCAGGAGGTCAGGGGTCAAGG
This sequence comes from Notolepis coatsorum, assembly GCF_963971535.1. NCBI lineage: Eukaryota > Metazoa > Chordata > Actinopteri > Aulopiformes > Paralepididae > Notolepis > Notolepis coatsorum. The sequence continues at coordinate 660,192 of NC_140176.1, read as the reverse complement.
ACTACAGCCCCCTCAGCATCGACGGGGCACCGGTTGAGAGAGTCAACAGCTTTAAGTACCTCGGAGCCTACATATCCGAGGACTTGACATGGACCACACACATTGACAGTGTTGTGAAGAAGGCACGACAACGCCTCTACTTCCTCAGGCGCCTAAGGAAGTTCCAAGTCAGTCAGACGATCCTTAAGAACTTCTACTCATGTACAATAGAGAGCATCCTGACTGGCAACATCACCTCCTGGTTTGGGAATAGCACTGCACAAGACCGAAGCAGACTACAAAGAGTGACATGTTCAGCCGAACGCACAATTGGAGGGGGGCTCCCCACCCTCCAGAACATTTACAACAAGCGGTGCAGGGGCAAGGCTAAGAGAATCATTAAAGACTCCAGTCACCCGAACAACTGCCTCTTTGAACTGCTGCGGTCAGGCAAGCGATACCGGAGTCTCAAGGCGAGCACAGAAAGACTCAGAAGAAGCTTCTATCCCCAGGCCATCAGGCTGCTCAACGAACAATGAACACTACACAACAACAACCATCAAACGCACATAGCACACACATCCACACGCACACACTCACTTTAAACAAACACACTGTAGCACCCACTCCCCACACTTTATAGCACACACTCACTTTAAACAAACACACTGTAGCACCCACTCCCCACACTTTATATTTATTGATGAAGGATTGCACTACAACTCGTACACCTTACTGTAAATTGTACCTAAATTGTACCTCATCCCATTTCTGCTTTGCACTATATAGTATTGTACATTAGTACACTGCATAGTATTGTATATTATATGGTAACTCAGTTACGTCTATTCTGCATCGAACATTGTACATATGTCTATACTGAACACTGGGACCTCATTTTCTACTTCTAATTTACATGCTATACTATGTTATTTGATACTATCTTGTCTAGCACAGTCTCTGGAGCGTAACAGTAAGAAGCATTTTGTATGAAAGTATTCTGTACTTCTGTATGACAACTATTAAAGAAACTTGAAACTATATATATAAAAAAATAAGTCCCCTATTGTAAAATGGCCTGATTGTATCTCATGGGTCGAACAAACCTGAACGTTATTGCCATTAAATACAACATACATTATTTCTTTACCTTTCTGTGAACGTCTACAAAAAAACGTGTCGCAATCTGGTGAAAAATGGAGGAGCTATGGACATATATAAAAGTAACTGTACTTACAGTAGATTTCAATCACGTGTTTGCTGCCCTGTCAGGGGCGCCTGCTGGTACTAAATCCAGATTTAAGTCTGCCATTGGATCCGATCCATTGATGTATGACTTGGCCATAATAAGGTCATCTTTAGGCCTTATATTTTATATTCATTTCAAATTGCATGTGTCTGGATGGCAAAATCCAGTACTATATCTACAAAAAAACCTGTAAATCATCTGCCCTTTATTAATTTGCTTAGATATTTTGTACACTTGATCTCATGAAGGTGCTAAATCAGTTCAGGTAAATCTCATGTCTGGTCAATGTTAGCTTGGTGTTATTCACCGTCAAAGATGGAAAAAACTTATAAATAATAATAATTTATATTCTCCTTTGGTTCATTACAATTTACTCAAGCATAGTAACATACACAATATATCTGACATGGAGAATACATTCCCAGAGGTCCATACATTCACAGGTCCTGTTGTTACTATACATTCATAATTTTATTTTTTATCTTGTTTTTTCTAAATCTTTTCTTTTTTTTCTACCCTTTCCTTGTACAGTGTCCTTGAGTCTGAGAAAGGTGCTTCTCTCTTCAAATCCAATTTATTATTATTTGTATTATTATACATGTCCCTAGATACCATGAACATGCAAATGGACCTTGTAGAAGTGGAGCAATCCTCCATTTACTTGGCTGTTTACTTTTAAGTGAATTTTCTGAAAATATGGCTAGGGTTTAAGAGATGAATCTAAAGATTTTGACTTTATTCTGACTTTATAAATGTTGACTTTAATCTGTAAACATTATCTCTTTAGTCTGACGTCATAAATGTTGACTTTAATCTCTAAACATTATATAAAGGCTTGAATTAACTAGTGAATAAAAAACAATAAACCTACAAGCCAGTGAGGTGGCTGAAAACCGGCTAGAACGTAATTGACGCGTCTGTGGCTACTCGTCAGATCAAAGACAGAATGTCCACAAGGTCCGTTACGATAATACTCAACAGAGTATTTATTTACACCATACAATTAACAAATGCACAATTGCATGTAACATAAAGTAAACGGTACTACCTTCAGTACCTTGCACAACAAACGATAAACAAAACAACGTCGCAAACGACGGTCAAAACTGTAAACTCTTACTGGTTACAAACACACCTGCATGTCATCAGTCCCATTACACTGTAAGTAGCCAGGTAGCCTGATTACTAACACACCTGCATGTCATCAGTCCCATCACACTTTAAGTAGCCAGGTAGCCTGATTACTAACACACCTGCATGTCATCAGTCCCATTACACTGTAAGTAGCCAGGTAGCCTGATTACTAACACACCTGCATGTCATCAGTCCCATCACACTTTAAGTAGCCAGGTAGCCTGATTACTAACACACCTGCATGTCATCAGTTCCATCACACTTTAAGTAGCCAGGTAGCCTGATTACTAACACACCTGCATGTCATCAGTCCCATCACACTGTAAGTAGCCAGGTAGCCTGATTACTAACACACCTGCATGTCATCAGTCCCATCACACTGTAAGTAGCCAGGTAGCCTGATTACTAACACACCTGCATGTCATCAGTCCCATCACACTGTAAGTAGCCAGGTAGCCTGATTACTAACACACCTGCATGTCATCAGTCCCATCACACTTTAAGTAGCCAGGTAGCCTGATTACTAACACACCTGCATGTCATCAGTCCTGTTACACTTTAAGTAGCCAGGTAGCCTGATTACTAACACACCTGCATGTCATCAGTCACATTACACTTTAAGTAGCCAGGTAGCCTGATTACTAACACACCTGCATGTCATCAGTCACATTACACTTTAAGTAGCCAGGTAGTCTGATTACTAACACACCTGCATGTCATCAGTCCCATCACACTTTAAGTAGCCAGGTAGCCTGATTACTAACACACCTGCATGTCATCAGTCACATTACACTTTAAGTAGCCAGGTAGTCTGATTACTAACACACCTGCATGTCATCAGTCCCATCACACTTTAAGTAGCCAGGTAGTCTGATTACTAACACACCTGCATGTCATCAGTCCCATTACACTTTAAGTAGCCAGGTAGCCTGATTACTAACACACCTGCATGTCATCAGTCCCATCACACTTTAAGTAGCCAGGTAGCCTGATTACTAACACACCTGCATGTCATCAGTCCCATTACACTTTAAGTAGCCAGGTAGCCTGATTACTTTTACCAACGGATTTCCAGTTCCGCGTTCTGCGATCTGATTGGCCACTGACCTTTCTGGTCGTGTGACGCCTGTTTCTATCACCGGTTAAGCTTAGGCACTCTTTCGAAGTTGGTTAAGGAGTTTGTCTTAGAGCAGGGCGATAGAACACCAGCCCTGATTCCAAACTCTAACCTTAACCAACTTCGAAAGAGTCGCCTAAGCTTAACCAGTGATAAACTAGGCGTTAGGTAGTTTGCAGGCTGTTCGAGGCGGAAATGGCAGCAGAAACAGGCGTCACGCGATTGGGCGCACATGTCACATGACCAGAAACGTCAGTGGCCAATCAGATCGCACCAGAAACGTCAGTGGCCAATCAGATCACAGAACGCAAACACGGAACTGGAAATCCGTTGGTAAAAAAACTAGACACAGGCAGGTAAGCCACCTACTGGTGAGCAAAGGGAACTGCTGCCATGAACCCAACTTGGCAGGCACAATGCATAGGCAGAAATCCAAACAAATACATACAATATAACATATGGCACTTTACCAGTGAATTGACTCTTACACATTATTTATATTACACCCACGCTCAATGAAGAAACCCAATGGCCATCACAATCCACCATACAGATAAATAAAAAGCAACAGGAGTCAGCATATAACCAGGGTTATCAAGTGGGCGCCTCCCTTCACTGGTGTTTCTTCAAGTTAGGCCCACGACCTCGGGCTCAGCGGTTAGTTCCAGCCTCCCAGAACCACCCCCCCATGCCAGCTCCCACTTTTCCATGATATTCACACGCCTCACCTCCCTGTTATCCTATGTCAAAAGTACAATTCCTACCATATTACAGGCCTGTACACTGCGATGATATGATCGCAAATTGCCCCCTAATTTGGTCCGTGCGAGTTTAAAATAATATCTGGGGGCAAGCTTGCGAGTGGTGATTTCAACCCTTCATTCGCATTTCACTCCTAAATTAATCCATACAAATTGTAGTAAAACATTAGCCTACAACCAGGGCTGTACATTGCAATATATATATATAATTTCATTAGACAGACCAGCGCGGACCTTTAATAACATGCAATTTAATTGACACGAGCAATGAGCTAACGGTAGCTTCTAACCAAGGTCTCCATTAGGATTATGCTAAGCTAACTAGCGATCTCTGCTAACCCTGGAAAACGGTCAAAGCGGACTCCACAAGACTAGTTCCATTCGTGAGGAAAGGGGGTGGGTTATATTGACAACGCTTGACAAAAGAAGTTTAAACATAACTTCATATTTATTGGTTATTCGTTTCTGTATATCATTCAATTCCCATCTCCGTGTGTCTCCATCTCTTCCTGTTTACATTCGAGTGTGACGTCATCACCTACGGCAGCTTAGACGATCAAAACCCGAAGGGGGGCTCGCTCTCTCTCTCTCTCTCTCTCTCTCTCCTCTCTCTCTCTCTCTCTCTCTCTCTCTCTCTCTCTCTCTCTCTCTCTCTCTCTCTCTACATTCAATGATTTAAAGTAGCCAAATGTTACACACAGTATAAATACTAACTGGATAGTTGATGATATAAACATTTAATTTCATTATCTGAAATATTCTAAAATCATTAAGTCTGTGTGATTATTATTTTCTCACAGTAGTGTGTGTATATATATATATATATATATATATGTGTGTGTGTGTGTGTTTGGCTAAAGTGGATAGAAAACACAGTACTGTGTAAAAGGCACCCAAGAGTTTTTATATAAATTGTCTTAGATGTAAATAATTGTTTTTATTAGTGTGTCAGTAGACTACTCTTAGTACATTTTCATTAAATTATTTTTTAAAGCATCTTCATGGTTTAATAATGCAAACATATGTTGCAGGGACTTATTATAATCATCATATTGGCGTGACTGTATGCATCAAAGGGTTCAATCAAGCATTTTTAAGTGCTTTAGAGGAAATGTCAAAATATCGCGATATCATTTAGAGGCCATATCGCCCAGCCCTACTATAATGGTAAAATAGTTATTTAAAAAGTGTGCCCCTAGTGAAAAAGCTTAGCGTACAGCCCTGTAATACACATGAAACGGCAACAACAGAGAAGAAAAGCAATACTCGTACCCTTTGGTTACGTTGGCCCCCAGCTGACATTATTTCTCAACCAAATCCATTGACATCTCATTTACCGCTTTTTTCAAGCTCCGCCCACGAATCCCCAACTCTCCCAATAATGTTGAAGCCGATCGTGCTATAAATCCTCTGCATCCTACTTCCGCCGGACAAACCCTAGCTTTACATCCTCACTGTTCAGTTTCTGCTGCCAAGTCTGCATATCTAAGCTATCACTCCCTTCCAAGCCATGTCCAGGTTGACACTTTCTGCTCACTCTTCCTTTGGTATTGATTCCTGTTGGAGACGAACTTATGAAGTCTGAGCTTTCCTGTGCTGCAGAGTTCGCTTGCTTCTTTGACGAGCTGGATTGCCAGATGTTATGCTCGTCAGTCCATCATCAACATGAAAAGTCCTCTGGATGAATTTAACTGTTTTCTTGTTAACAACCACTCTAGAAATACCACCTGTAAGTCTCTTTTCTCTATCTTGGCTGATTGAATCTGGTGCCATATCATGCTTGCGTGTTCTATACATCCAGCAAACCCTGGGATTCCTGCTTTCTGCACTGCTTTCTGCACTGCTGTCCCTTTCTAGGTAGTTTGCTAGCCTCTGTGCCATTACAGTTAAGAAAATCTTACCTTCTACTAGGGCTGACCCCTATTAGTCGATTAGTCGACTAATCGGTCGAAAGGAGCCGTAGTCGACTGCCAACCTCTTAGTCGAATGCAAATATATATATTTTTTTTAATCATTCTTTTGAAAAGAAAAGAGGCTTAGAAGCGTGGCTAACGCTAATGGCACGCATACCAGAGGCTAACTGCCTAAGAAAACAGGCACAGAGGCACTGAAAGAGGATTTCACCCATCTAATGAACACACTAGACAAATATCAAGATGTATCCATCAGTGGACCAATTGCATGCTTTTGCAGAGGACAAGAAGCCTTCAGTCGACTCCTTCACCCATTAAGCACCCCCACAGCCCAAATGGAATGATAATTTTTTTTTAAATATACTTTTTTTTTAGTCGACTAATCGTCAACTAATGGCAAATGTTGGCCAATCATAGTCGACTATCCAAATCCTTAGTCAGGGACAGCCCTACCTTCTACATTCAGGAGGGATATAGTCAGAAACTGGCTTAACAGTGAGGACTCTTTCTCCTTGGGGATTAGGATTCCTTCTGCTCTAACCCAAGCTTTTGGTATAACCTGTTTATCCCATACTACTCTCAATAACCTCCACAAGAATCTGAGTACATCAGGTGCACTTTTATAAACCCGGTGGGGGACTCCATTCACCCCTGGGGCTTATATTCTGACTTTATACAGTCGGTCCATAATTATTTGGACATTGACACAATTTTACTAATTCTGGCTCTGTACAACACCATAATGGACTTGAAATGAAATACAGGTGTGCTTCAAGTGCAGACTTCCAGCTTTAATTACATCTAACTCCGGTGAACAGTGTAGGAATTACAACAGTTGCCCCAACTCAAGTAAAAAAGGTAATTGGTCAAGCTAACAATCCATAAGTATTTCAGCTATCCATAGTTACCTTGTTTAGTTTGGAGAACCTCAAGTCTCACTCTGTTTGTTTACATTTTCACCTCCTGACAACATCTGATCAACCTCCAAGTTGTGATTGACAGCGTGATGAGGCATGATTGAGATTTTCTGGTTTTGTAGCCAAACAATAATTGATCGATTGTGTTTCTACTTTCAGTTGCAGAGTTTCGCTTAATAGTGAAAAGTTATCTAGTGCATCTTTGTTTGTTATTCATATTATTATTATTCCTCCCTCCAGACCCCCCACAGCTCCCTGTGTGTGAAGAGGAGGTTCCCCCTGAGCAGCAGGAGAGGAGCCCCAGTCTGGTCCAGGAGGAGCCAGAGCTCCTACAGATGAAAGAGGAACAGGAGGAACTCTGGATCAGTCAGGAGGGAGAGGAGCTTCCTGTCTCTGTGAAGAGTGAACATGATGAAGAGAAAGCTCAGTCCTCACAGCTCAGCCAAACCCAGGACACAGAGCCCCTCCAGATGAAAGAGGAACAGGAGGAACTCTGGATCAGTCAGGAGGGAGAGGAGCTTCCTGTCTCTGTGAAGAGTGAACATGATGAAGAGAAACCTCAGTCCTCACAGCTCAGCCAAACCCAGGACACAGAGCCCCTCCAGATTAAAGAGGAACAGGAGGAACTGTGTCAAGATCTAGAGGAGGCTGATGGCTCCAAGATGACCTTACAACCTATGAAATGTGAAAATGAAGGTGAGAACACTCTGTCCTCACAACTCAGCCAAAACCGGGACCCAGAGCAGATTAAAGATGAACTAGATCAAGGGCTGGAAGAAGCCGATCTCTCCAAGATCACAGTAGACTCAGTGAAATGTGAAGATGGTCAAGAGAACGCTCTGTCCTTCCAGCCTCTTCAAACCCAAAGGGAGAAAAACAGAGAAGCATACTCTTTACCCAGCACCTCAACTGAACACATGAAAACAGAACCTGAAGGAGAGGACTGTGGAGTAGCAGAACTAACCAGTAACTTAGATCCAGCTGGTGATTTAGAACCAACTAGAGATAGCCAGCCTCTCTCTTCAGACTGTTCTCTAACTGAGACTGATGACAGTGATGATGACCGTTCTGGAGCTGAGACTGATGACGGTGATGATGACAGTTCTGGAGCTGAGACTGATGACGGTGATGATGACCGTTCTGGAGCTGAGACTGATGATGGCGATGAATGGAAGGAGAGTGGAGGTCCAGGTTTGATGGCACTAAAACAAAAGAAGACACAGAAAATACAAACGTTGTCTAACAGGCCTGGATTCAGCAAGAAGAGAGATCTGAAGAAACGCATGTTAACACATACTGGAGAGAAACCATTTAGCTGTTCAGTTTGTGAGAAAGGGTTCAGTAGGAAGGGACATCTGAAGGAACACATGATAACTCATACTGGAGAGAAACCTTTTAGCTGTTCAGTTTGTGGGAAAGGGTTCAGTATGAAGGCACATCTGAAGGAACACATGATAACACATACTGGAGAGAAACCTTGTTGTTCAGTTTGTGGGAAGGGGTTCAATGATAAAGGAAATCTGAAGCAACACATGATAACTCACACTGGAGAGAAACCATTTAGCTGCTCAGTTTGTGGGAAAGGGTTCAGTATGAAGGCAAATCTGAAGACACACATGGGAACACACACTGGAGAGAAACCGTTTGTTTGTTCAGTTTGTGGGAAAGGGTTCAGTACAAAGGAAGCTCTGAAGACACACATGAGAACACATACTGGAGAGAAACCATTTGTTTGTTCAGTTTGTGGGAAAGGAATCAATACAAAGGGAGATCTGACGAGACACATGAGAACACATACTGGAGAGAAACCATTTAGCTGTTCAGTTTGTGGGAAAGGGTTCAGTAGGAAGGCACATCTGAAGACACACATGATAACTCATACTGGAGAGAAACCATTTGTTTGTTCAGTTTGTGGGAAAGGGTTCAGTAGGAAGGCACATCTGAAGATACACATGATAACTCACACTGGAGAGAAACCATTTAGTTGTTCAGTTTGTGGGAAAGGGTTCAATGATAAAGGACATCTGAAGACACACATGATAATTCATACTGGAGAGAAACCTTTTCTTTGTTCAGTTTGTGAGAAAGGGTTCAATGATAAAGGAAATCTGAAGACGCACATGAGAACTCATACTGGAGAGAAACCATTTAGCTGTTCAGTTTAAGCTGAAAGTAGACTTGAAAATAATAAAGAGAACAGGTCCCCAAACACAGTTTGCAGTATATTAAATAGAAACCCCATGTACTTTTTTAGAAGAAGAACACACACATGCGAGATGGGCGACACACAGGAACACTCACACACATGCACTGATGAAATGTCTCTCTGCACTTTTCCCATCCCGTCGTCCTTCCCCCCCCCAAGGGCAGCCGGGAGCAGACATGGGCTGTGGCGTTGGCCGCGCCCGGGGACCAATCCAAGTGCTCCTGTCCGTCTTCGTCAGGGACGCGACAGCGTTAGCCATCTGTTCTGCATGTTTTTCCTTTGGGTTTATCTTATCTGGAGGGGAAACCCTTGCGAGCACGGGGAGAACATGCAAACTCCACACAGAAAGGCCCGGGAGATATGAATGAATGAATTATTTTATTTTCGAATGTTTACAAATAAATAAACGAAAAGGATAGGTTTGAAGCCGAAGGCTTATAGAGCAACCTACCCCTAATTAAAAAACAAATTCAAAAAAATTAGTTTTCCGGCCAGGTGGTGCAGTGGGCAAGGCACTCACCACAAATGCTGGAGACGCTGGGTTCGCGTGTTCGATACCAGCTCTCCACATTGTTTTCAGTTTGGCTGGTCGTCCGTACTAATACAATTGGCAGTATTAGAGGGTGGGAAAGCTGATGTGTGGGTCCTGGGCGTTGTAAACAGAAAAATACTCCTACAGTTCGGTCGGGGCGCCTGCTCAGCGAGGGTAGGAACTGGAGGGAGGTAGTGTGACCTTCCACACGTTACACTCCCAGTGAAAATCTGAGCTGCCAGGCTGGCTGCCGGCTGGCTGCGCATGTGTCGGAGGAAAGCATGTGATAGTCTCCGGCCTCCCGGACCAACAGTAGGGGGGGTGCGCAACAACCAGGAAGGGAGTTTGGAATTGGCATAACAACTAACAGTGGGATGGGAGAAAAATCTGAAAAAGAGGAGGGGGAAAAAAGATAGTAAAAGATTTAATAAAATAAAAGTTAGTTTTCAAAATATAACAAACAAAAAAAATCAACAAAAACCGTTCCTGAAAAGAACATAAGAAGCCAACATAGGATAATCAAAAATTCATCTGCAATACCAGAGTTTCATGGTAGAGAAAAACAGATTGTAGGTTAAATTTTACTATAAGATTCTAGAACCCTGTTTTTAAACATCTTTTTAAACTTAAAAATACTCCTGCTGTTTTTTATTTCATCCGGTATATTGTTCCAGAGTTTCACTCCTTTAACTGACACAGACATACTTTTAAGTCTGGTTCGAGCTCTAGGCTGTTTCAAATTGAGTGTTCTTCTTAAATTATACGTCACCTCTCGTTCTTTAAACACAATTTGTAAGTTACATGGCAGTTGATAACTTCTAGCTTTTTAAAAACTATCTCTGCTGTTTTAAGGTCAACTAAGTCGAGGAACTTTAATGCCCTTAGTTCAAAAAACAGTGTTTGTAGGATGGAGATAACTAACATTGTTCACAACCCTTATTGCCTTTTTCTGTAAGATGATAATAGGATTTAGATTAGTTTTGTATATGTTTCCCCACGTTTCTATACAGTAAGTTAGATATGGTAATAAAAGAGTACAATAAATTGTGTATAATGATCTCAAATTTAATATGCGTCTGGTTTTTCTTAAGATATGAGTTTTCCAGCTGAGGTTTTGGTCTATCACGAAAAGTATATTAATTTACTCTTTCAAGATGAACATTATCTATGCATATCTCTACTTGAGTATCCGGATGTATTTTTTTATTACCAAACTAAATACATTTAGACTTATATTTAAGGAGAGTTTGTTAGTATGAAGCCAACATTTCAGCTTCCCCAGTTCACCTGTAATATTTGTTAGCAACTGTTGAAGGTCTGCACCTGAACAGAAAATGTTGGTATCATCTGCAAAAATGACAAATGTAAGTTTATCAGAAACATCAATGATATCATTAATATACAATATAAATAATTTCGGTCCTAAAATGGATCCTTGCGGTACCCCACATGTTATCACTTTGCAGGATGATCTGGTCTCCCCCATCTGCACACATTGTTTCCTTTTTTCTATGTAACTTTTTATCCAACTGAGCCCTACCCCTCTAATTCCATACTTTTCAAGTTTTCTGAGTCAAATATGGTCAATGGTATCAAAAGCTTTTTTCAGATCAATAAAAACTCCAACTGCATACTGTTTATTATCGATTGAATTTGTTAACTCTTCTGCTACCTGCATGAGAGCCATTGATGTGGATCTGTTAGTTCTGAATCCATACTGGCTATCAATCAATATCTCATTCTTATCAAGAAAACTGTCCAGACGTGCAACAAAAAGTTTTTCCAGAATTTTTGAAAATTGAGTAAGTAAAGAAACGGGCCTGGACGACTTCCGGTACGAGAGGAAACGGGTAGCACGCGTGTGCTGGAGCTCCTGGTCGAATAAGTAAAAAAACGGATGAATAAAGACCCGAAAAGAAATAAAAAATGGAGATGCAATCAAGGAACAAGGAGGAAACGAGGAATGAGAAGAAGAGAGAAAATGAGGGATCTCTGAGAAGGGAGAATTTGAAGATACAAAATCAAGATTCAAGATTCAAGAGTTTTAATTGTCACGGTATACAGGTATACAATGAAATGCGGCTGGTCTTGCCCGCGACGATGTGCAATACAGTGGTACAACATATAATAGAATCCAATAAAAATACAGTGGTACAACATATTAATAGAATCCAATAAACCAGTGCAATAAACAGGTACATGGTGTGCCATCTCGGTATCTGTACATTAGTATTTACAGAGCATATAGGACATGCTAGTTAGCTTTAGTAGTGCAATACACTGTTCCTGAAGTTATACTACTTTAAGTGGCCTTTCCTCTGGCCATAAGTGTGCGTGTGTGCGGCATGAGTGTTAAAGTGGCTGCTAGTGTGTGAGCGTGCTCAGCGTGCGTGTCGTGTATGTACTTGTGTGTGGATAGTTCAGTTTCTGTGTCTCTCAATGTTCATTGTTCAAGGCTCTGATGGCCTGGGGGAAGAAGCTTAGCCTAAGCCTCTCCGTCTTAGTCTCTAGAATTCGCAGGCGTCTGCCTGACCTCAGCAGCTGGAACAGGCTGTTATTGGGGTGGTGGGGGTCTTTCATTATCCTGCAGGCTCTGGATTTGCACCTCTTGTTGTATAGAGCCTGCAGGGGAGGTAGCGCAATACCCGTGGTACGCTCGGCTGAGCGCACCACACTCTGTAGGGCCTTCTTGTCCTGTGCCGTGCTGTTCCCATACCAGGCAGTGATGTTTCCGGTCAAGATGCTCTCTACAGCTCCTGAGTAGAAGGACTGGAGTATCTTCCCCGATACTCTGAACTTCCTTAACTGTCTCAGGTGGTAGAGGCGCTGCTTCGCTTTCTTTACTACTGTGCCTATGTGTGTTGACCATGTCAGGTCCTCTGAGATGTGGACCCCCAGGTACTTGAAGCTGCTCACCCTGTCCACGGTAGCCCCGTTAATCCTCAGTGGTGTGTGTGTCTCCCGCTGTCCTCTCCTATAATCCACGATCAGCTCCTTGGTTTTACCAATGTTCAGGAGCAGGCTGTTGTCCTGGCACCAACGTTCCAGTACCTCAACCTCCTCCCGGTAGGCCTTCTCGTCGTTGTCCGAGATCAGCCCCACCACCACCGTGTCGTCGGCGAACTTCACAATGGAGTTGGAGCTGAACTTGGCCACACAGTCGTGTGTGTAGAGTGAGTACAGCAGGGGGCTTAGAACACAGCCCTGGGGGGACCCGATGCTCAGGGTGATGGTGTTGGAGGTCTGACCCCCCACCCTGACCGCCTGGGGTCTTTCACTCAGAAAGTCCAGTACCCAGGCGCTCAGGGCGGAGCTCAGGCCTAGCTCGATCAGCTTGTCCACCAGTCTGGTGGGGACTATGGTGTTGAACGCTGAGCTGTAGTCAATGAACAACAGTCTCACATAGCCCCCCTTCTGACGGTCAAGGTGGGAGAGAGTGCTGTGCAGTACCTGGGAGACCGCGTCATCAGTGGACCTGTTTGTCCTGTATGCAAATTGCATAGGGTCCATATCACTGGGGAGAGAGGCACAAATGTGGTCCTTGACCAGCCTCTCGAAACATTTCATGACCACAGAGGTGAGTGCCACCGGTCTGTAATCATTTGGACATGTTGGGGAGGGTTTCTTCGGTACAGGGATGATGGTAGACATCTTGAAGCAGGCAGGGACTACTGACTCCGCCAGGGATTGATTAAATATGGCGGTGAACACCGGGGCAAGCTGGTTTGCACAGGACTTAAGTATGCGTCCTGTTATACCATCTGGGCCTGCAGCCTTCCTGGTGTTCACCTGCATAAATGCTCTTCTCACACTGTGTTCCGACAACGAGAGAGCGCCCCCGCCCCCCCGCGGTTGCCCCCCCCCCTCCACAACAGCCGGTGCGCCAGTGACGTCACTAGCCAGAGGGCTAGCGGCGACACTGTCTACACCGAACCGAGCGTAGAAGGAGTTGAGTTTGTCCGCTAGAGAGGCGTCGTCGCTCCCCATTGCGGGGGCGCTGACTTTGTAGTCAGTTATTGTCTTCAGTCCCCTCCACAAGCCTCTTGTGTCGTTTTGTGCCATTTGTGCCTCCAGTTTCTCAGCATATGTCCTCTTAGCAAGTTTAACAGCCTTGCGCAGAGTGTAGACTGAAGCCTTGTATTCTTCCATATTTCCTGACTCTCTGCCCAGGTTATAAGCCGTGGTGCGTGAGTTTAGGGCTGTTCTTATAGTGCTGTCCACCCAAGGTTTCTGGTTTGGGAAAACCCGCGCCGTCTTTGTGGGGACAATGCCGTCTGCCACTGTAGTTATGTAGCTTATAACGGTATCAGCGTACTCGCTGACGTCACTGGCGCTTCCTTCAAACATGTCCCAGTCTGTATCCTTGAACGCGTCACGGAGCTCGGCCTCTGATTCGTCAGCCCACTTTTTTGTCTCACGTGACACGACGACTTCGCGTGATCGCTGTTTGTATGCTGGGATTAAAAAGATGGAGTCGTGATCGCTCGCGCTTACAGAGCCCATCAGTGGCGGAGCCGCTACAGCCTTGTAGGCAGCTCTGAACGGGGTGTAGCAGTGGTCGAGTGTGTTCCCCCCTCTTGTGGAGCAGGCGATGTGCTGAAAAAAAGTCGGCATCACTTTTTTCAGGTTTGCCTGGTTGAAATCACCAGTCACTATCGTCGCGGCTTCCGGGTGCTTGATCTGCTGTTTGTTGATGTGGTCGTGTAATTCCCCCAGCGCTTTGCCGGTATTTGCCTGTGGATGAATATACACGACGGATAAAATGACCGCGGTAAACTCACGGGGTAGGTGATACGGGCGACACAGGATCTGGAGATGTTCCATATCTGGGGAGCATGAACTTGAGAGGACATGTACTTCCTTGGGATTAACCCAGAGATTGTTCGTGAGGATGCAGACCCCACCTCGGACGCTCTTCCCAGAGGCTGCCGTGCGATCTGCTCTCAGGACGGTGAAATTGTCCGATGGAGAGACGCTGTTGTCCGGCGTTGCTGGCTTGAGCCATGTCTCAGTGAAACACATGATATTAACGTCTCTCATCTCCCGTTGGAATCGGACCCTCGCTCTCAAGTCGTCCATCCTTCCCTCCAACGAACGTGCATTCGCCAGAAAGATGGATGGAATTGCTGGACGGTAAGCAGATCTTTTTAATCTAAGTCTGATACCGCCTCGTCTACCTCTATGTTTCTTTCTGCCGTTTCCTTTGTTGCCGTTCTCCCGCTTGATTTCTGTTAGCCCTTCTGGGCATAAAGTGTCTCCCAACTCCAATTTGAGTCCGGAGTTTAGGTCCATAAGTGTCTGGCGGTCGTATGACATACCCGCCAGTGATGATTTAATAAAAAAAGTCGAAAAAACAAACATAATAGCTAAAAATGTGCATAATCGTCGCGGAGCTAAACCAAAGGCGACTGACCGGGGTCGCGCCATAGTAAGTATCCCGTCGGGAGAGAGGGACCAGGTGGAAGGAGGAGGTGGGCCGGCCGCGCTCGACAGGGAAATGCCAGGATGGGCGGTCTGCATGCAGGCCGAGATATTGGCATATATGAAAACAATGACGGACGCAATATTGGCGGATATGCAGACAATTACAGACACGATAAGGACCGATGTCGGGAGGCTGGGGGAGGAATTGAAGACGGAGCAGGAGGATATCGGGGGAGAAATGGATGCGGGACTCGAAGCGGTCAATGAAAAGATGGTGGAACAGGGTGAGAGCGTGGCGGCGTTGGAAGGGAGAACGGCAGAGGCGGAGGAATGGGAAACGAAGATACACGAAGTACTGACAATTGCAATTCTACAACAAGAAAAAATGAAGGAAAAGCTGTCGGACATGAAAGGGAGACCGCGGAGAAATAATACCCGGTTATGGGGATTGGAGGACGGAGTGGAAAGGGAGTCTATGGCCCTGTATGTGGTGATGGAGATTCAGAGAGCCCACGGGGCGCCTGCGTCGAAGTAGCCCGCTGGCAGGCCCCCCGAGAGCGGTTACTATTAACTTTTTGAGATTAGAGGTGAAGGAAATGATAAGGAGACGTGAAGGAAGAGACGAGGTGAGACACGGGGAGGCGAACGAGAGGAGTACATAAAGAACGGATTAACCACCCCAGCTATAGACAATAATGCCCAATGAAACACATACACGAACGCGCACTATAATCACTGCAGATGGAAATAATTAGGAGGGTAAATATACAACACATAGAATAATGGAGAACTATAAACACACAGAGATTTACACACATTGGACTGGGATGAAGGAGAGACAATGGAACATGGGACTCGAATCACAGGAGGACTGGAAGGTGGGGGTCTCGGAACAGGAGGAAAAGCAGACAGAGAACTTTGACCAGGAGTTCTGTCTCATTAGGGGCTCTGCTTGGCATCACTCTGCACTATCTCGCGTACGTGCACGCGCACTGAATAAATTCCACAAATGTACCTTTAATACCAGTATTAGTCTGACCACACCCCTCATCAGCTTACCTTCATAAGCAGGTGTGTGGTCACCTGCTCTCCTCCTTCTCGCTTTCACCACAAGGAAGTGCCTGGTAGTACCCCACTTGACGTGTTGTTAGTTGAAAAGAGTTGTGACGAGTTTACATTGTGCTTAATTTTTTCTTCTCTCACATCTGTTGTACAAGAAAAAGTTGGGTCATAATGTATTCCGCGGAGAGTAGACCCGCTAGACCTACTCTTCACCAGCGGTTCTCCATTCCCGCCTCCGTCGTGCGCCTTGGTGCTGGGCTGTTGCCACTTTCGTGGTTGCCGACCCAGCCCAGGAGGCAGCCGGTGGATAGTTTGCCTCACCGAAGAGCCGAGGAGTCGGTGCCGTCGCTCCGGCGATGGCCTGATCTCGACTCTGGTTCCTCTGGTTCCGGGGAATCGCCCGTTGGTGAACGGGGGGTTGTCTTGGAGCCAGAGGATTTGCGACGCAAACTTTTCGCGTCTGCCCGTTCACGTCGCAAGATGGTAGCGTGCAGGCGCAAACGGCCTGGGTTTGGGGAACTGTTGGAGACCAGCGAAGATGCGTCCGGCTCTGGATTTCCAATGGAAACTGAGGACTTCATGGACGAGGCGGACGGGTTTTTGTATGATGGCCCCGTGGAGGGGAGTATCCCTCCTCAGGAGACCCCGGAGGGGGGGGAAAAGGCTCCATGGGGCGCCCTGTTCGAGGATGTCGAGGAACCACCTTGGCCTCATCAGCAGGATGCCCTACTGTCGGCCACATCAGACTGTGGCTCCTTGACCAGTCGCAGCCTGCTGCATGTGAGGGATGCGGGGTCGGTGGTGGAAGGTTCGCAGGGGGAACTGCGGGCCTTGTTTCCCGAGCTCATGGCGGTAGCCGCCGCCGCAAACGGCGTGCCGCTGCCGCTGCCATTGCCTGCATCTGTCCCTGATGACCTCATAGGCCATCCCTGGCAGCGTCCCCCAGTGAGAGGGGTGGACGTTGTCTACCCATTTTTCCCATCGATGGGGGCCTATGTTCGTCGGGGTCAGGCGGTGTCCAACATCATGCGACTAACTCCCGCCTACGTACCAGTTACGCGGGTGTCGGGGTTAGTCAAAGGTATGGGGGAGGGCGTGCCTCGGCTTGACAGTCCGATGGCCGCGCTCCTCTGTCCGGATATGGTGTGGGAACCCCTATGCAAGCCGGTCCTCCAGGGGAAATCGGCTAGGCGATTGGCTTATTGGGGTGACCAGTCATTCATCGCTGGTACACAATCGCTGGCTGCGGCGTCTAACATCGCCCACCTGGCTAGATTTGTATCGGGGATAATGACGGGCGGCACGGATCTGAACGAGGTGAAATGCGATCAGATCACCCAGGCTGCGGGAGCTGTCCTGCACCTTACCCAGGTGCTGGCCATAGCCATGGGGAAAGTGCGCGCCCTGGCCACCCTGGGCCAGCGTCACCTTTGGCTGGAGCAGGCCCGTGTGCCAGAGAAGAAGAGAGCTCCTCTTCTGACGGCCGCCCTCGCCGACGCTGGCCTATTCGGGAAGGCCCTGCGGTTGATGACCTCAACATGCAGAGAGATGGCAGAGGAGAGGTCCATTCTCCAACCCCATTTTCCGCCTCCCGTCCTTGCCGGTGGAGTCAGAAGGCTTCCGCGACGTCGAGCTGTCTCCGTCGCCGCTACCACTGCCTCCGCCGCCGCTGCTGGCCCGGCCAGGGGCCGAAACGGCGCTTCTGCCACCGCCGGCCCATCCACGACCGGAGGAGACGGTAGGGAACGTCGTGTCCAGCAGACTGTAACCTACCGTCCCTCCGGAGCTCCTCGGGGTGGCAAGACTCGAGCGGCGCGAGGTGGCAGACGCCGTTGAGTGACTTTTCCCCTCTGTGTCCCCTCTCCTCTACACCCTCCCCGGCCCCTCTATGATTTTGTGCCTTAGAACACTTTTTAGTTTAATAAAAAAAGTTCCCCGATATAAGGGGGACTGTGTTTTGGCCGAACAAACTGTGTGTTTCTTCAAACAATTCATATGGTGGGGTTGTGTATATATGAATCTGCCCTTTTACGTTGTGTGATGAGTCGTGTTGTGTTACGAGGTTAAGCAAGGTCTGCAACGTACACTCAGTAATAGGTTCTATTAGCTTGATGCTCCACATGCAGGTAGAAACTGGTGTTATTCCATTGCTTGAACTAAGTATATGTGTCTCACAATGCTGTGTTGTTTAGTTGCAGTAATACTCGTACACACACATTTCACGGCCTAGCCGTTTACTCTCGATCAGCGTTTTTTCCTATGTTCGACATAGTCGACAGGTGTAGGATTCACACACAGGCGACTTGTGTTTTGTTGTAAAATCCTGTACACATTTGTGGGTAGCAGGCATTGTATTAGCTTATGCTATGCATTGCTTTCTACCGGAGGTTTTCAAGATGGCTACGGTTGTTTTTCTGTGTGTAGGGATGAAGGGTGTTTTTCGGGAGGGGGTGTCGAATAAACCCCTCCTTTTCCCACTTGATTGGTTTAGGGGATTTTTGATCTCTTCTGCTGAGCCAGTCAGGGCCAAGCCGGTGGGACGTCTTGGCGGGGGGGGGTTATTCTACCGACTCCTATTACATGACAGGAGCCGGCAGATTTCCCCGCCCGTTGTAGCGGTGTTGCTATGGCGACGCCTTCCATGAGTTGAGGTGTCTTAAAGGTGTCGAGTTAGGGCGTAGGGCTCACAGTTCTGCTGCGCCCGATTTATGTGTAAACTTGAGTCGGTTGGTCACGTGACTCACAGTTGGCATATCTTTTTCATGACTATGAACTCATGTGGGAAGGTGTTTCTGGGAGGGTCTGGTCTTACACTCTGATTAAAAAGAGTGACTGGATTAAAATCATGTGAAAACAGGTTTTTTACTCCCAGCTGTGCAGTTGGGTCATACGGGTGATGCTTTTTCTTTATTATTATAAAGAGTTGGATGTGTCTATATGGATTGGAAATGAGGGTCCCTGATGGAAACAAGACTAACGTCTTTCTCAGGTCTGCCTCCCCTTAACCAATTGTGTGTATTGCCGTACTGGGTTGTACCCTTTCTGCGATCTGTTGGGTAAAGTTTTTCATTCATTCATTCATGGAGTTGATTGCATCTCGCCCCTCTTGTCGTTCCCCTGGGCGTCTTGGGGATTCAATATGGTGGTCTAAACAGCCTATTGTTGATGTGGGTATGTCAAAACGCACACATAGTGCTAGCTCAGGATGTTCTGTTGGACATTAGCTGACTGGCGCGCCTTGATGCTTGGGGTTAAAACAGCGTTTTTATGAAGCAATTGGGATGGGGGTTTTTCCTCTTCCGACACCCTGTGTGGTTGTCGATGGGTTCCCGTTCATGTCAGGGGATGATAACGGAATGGGTCTGGACATATGGGGAAGGGTCTCACGCCCTGGGGGTGGGCCGCCGGGCGCGGTTCGTACCGAAACGTCTGGGTGGCGCCTTCTTTTTATGTTTTAGGATCAACACGCATATCTGCCCCTTCTCCTGGGGTTGGCAGGTCGGCGTGGGTTAGGGCACGGGACTGGTTCTGGTCGCGCTGGTCCAGGTCAGTTACACCCGTTGTCCGCCGGGGATGCAGATCTGCTGTTCTGGTACCCTGAGGGACTTGGGCTTTTTTCAGGGGGAAAAAATGCTAGGTCGGTCCGGGTGTCACAGGGTTGAGCGTTATGGAACCCTTGTTGGGTACGTTGTATTCTGCACTGTCGTAATGGCTTACGGCCGTGCCAACCTGTACGCGCCCGATCTCGTCGGATCTCGGCCGCTGTGCGGGTTGGTCTTGGTTGGTACTTGGTTGGGTGACCTCCTGGGAATACCAAGTGCGGGGTGCTGGGGCTGGTCTTCCATTTTTTACGCTCTTCTCTTGCACTTGGCGAAGAGGGGCCTGTTGGGGTGGTTTTAGCCTCCTCGGGGGACCCTGTGCTCCCCGTATCACCGGGCCCGGTCCGGGGTAATGTCTCGTTGACCCGTAGGCCCGGGATAGCCCTGTTGGAAACCGGAACGCGGGCTGCGGCAGTGCTGCAGGTGTGTTTTGGGGTTTCTTTCCTGAGGGGTTATGGGACCAACCATTGCATAGGGTAATGCCTGGGTGGTTGGTTCTCTGGTGTGTTGCTGCAGTGTCAACTCCCGGTTTCTCCGGTTGAGGGTGCCCCTGCACGTTCATGACGTCTGCCGATCGTATCAGCCTTCTCTTTGGAGGCTTGGTTATGCGACAACGCCAGCATACGCCCCTTCCGCCGGGGCGGCTGTGTTCAGCTGTCCTTTCTGGCGCCTGTCTCGTCCGCAGTCTCCAGGCTTGGGTTGACAGCCTGTTGCCTGGTCTTTTTTCCCGGTGCACTGCCTGCTTCCGTTGGTTAACTCTTGTGTGTTACGACCATGCTGTCTGCCTGTTGCAGGGCCAGTGTGCCAGGCGGTGTACTGTTGGGGAGGACAGGGCCCGCTCGGCTGAGGGGCCTTTGTCCGAATACGCTGGCGATGTGGGGGGCGGGGTCACTAGGTGCCCACCTGGTGGGGTCTTGATGCTGGCATCATGGACTTCTCCGGGCCCCCATTCCAGGGAGTCCAGTCCTTTTGGTGGGTCTGGGTCTTCCTTCGCGCTCCGCTGCTACGGCCTTGCCACGGGGTTGGGTTTGCCCTTGATCCTGTGATTCTGGGGGCAGTAACGAGGTTGTTCCCTACGTTCGTTCCCGGGTGGCATGCGGGTTGTGCGTGGGTGTAGTCGTGGGGTCAAGCCACGGTCTGCTCACCCTGTGCGTTGAGTTGCTTGAGTGCCTCTTCGCGCGGTCGGGTCCGTCGCCCTCTCGGTAAACCTCTGATAGGGAGGGTGCCCTCCATTAGGGGGGGTCGGGGGGGCTCGGCCCTCCCTGTTCTGTTGGTTGTGGGGGGCCTTCAGCGGGGTGTATTTGTCGGCCAGTGGCTCCGCTTGGCCTCCCTTTGTGCAGAGTGATGCCAAGCAGAGCCCCTAATGAGACAGAACGTTAGGTTATAACTATAACCAAGTTCTGTTAATTAGGGGTGACGCTTGGCATCCGACGGCCGCTGCAGCCCTTGACCTCACCTTGTGGTGAAAGCTTGGGAAGGAGGAGAGCAGGTGACCACACACCTGCTTATGAAGGTAAGCTGATGAGGGGTGTGGTCAGACTAATACTGGTATTAAAGGTACATTTGTGGAATTTATTCAGTGCGCGTGCACGTACGCGAGATAGTGCAGAGTGATAACAAGCGTCACCCCTAATTAACAGAACTTGGTTATAGTTATAACCTAACGTTCTAGCACAATAGACAACACGAATGTTGGACAATTATAGTGAGATGAAGGGGGCCAAGACATCAGGCACCCCTCGCCACTAGGCAGAGCCCTCTCAACAAGAGAGCCAATACTCTGCACCTACCAGCAGGGGAGAGGGGGTGACTTATGGATCCCCCGTACACCTTGGGAGCGATTTATGTAAAGTATATATGTTTTAAATGTGCACATGGACAAATATGAAGGACAAAAATTCAAAATGTTGGACATGAAGAGAGGCTTGAAGAGCCTCCTGCGGGGGGTATCTTCGTCTCTGGGGGGTGGCTTCTCCAGTAGGAGGGCTGATCCCCCTCCAAACCGCCAACCGGGGAAAGAGTGCGCTTATTGTATTGTTAGTTTATTTTCACAAACGTGTGCGGTGATGTCGGTGACATGGGAGGTACAGTGGGTTTCCTGGGGTCCTCGGCCATCGTGCCTGGGCGGTCAGGTGTCGGGGCCGGGGGGGCACCGGGCTTGGCGTCGCGGGGGGTCGGGGGGCCATTGAGGCGTGGTGCTTAGACCTTCTGCGGACCTGGGCTTGGGGCTCTAGTGGGCCGGGGGCCTGGCGGTCGGGCGGGGGTGGGTGGCGGCTCTGGGGGCTCGGCTCTGTGCATGGTGGACCAGGATATGGGGGTGTTCTATCTCTCGGGGAGGAGGGCGGGAGGGAGGGGTCTCTCACAGGGGGATCAGAGAGGCTGGGCTTTGCCCGGCGGGGCCCAGTGTGTTGGGGGGCCGATGGGCGTGGGGTGGGGCTCTCGGGGGCATGGGGAATAGCGGGCTTGGCTCGTTGGGGGGGAGTACCCTATCCTTTCCTCTACTGGGCCTGGGCCAATTGATTCAAGGGACCCGTGTGGGCCTGCCTAAGATATGGGGGGCGCCAATGGGCTCAACTCAGGGGGGGGGGGGGGGGAGTCGGGGGTGGGGGGTCAGCGTTTATGCGGTTTGACCCGGGAGAGTGGGATCCCGTGGGTTGTGGGTTGGTTGTGCGTGGGGTGGGGGGCTTGGTGGCATGGGAGGTAGCGGGCTTGGCTCGGTGGGGGGGAGTATTGCCCCTCGCCCCTCTACTGGGTCGGGCCCAATCAGATTCAAGATGCCCGTGTTGCTGAGTGCTGGACCCCGCGTGGGACGGACCTGGGATGCGGGGGAGCCCGGTTTCTAGGGGGGAGGGTGGGAGGGGGGGGGTTCCTCTTGCGGGGGTCTGGGAGGATGAGCGCAGCCGAGTTCAAGGGGCCCACATCATTGTACTGTTGTGTTATTGATGTTATTGTATATGTTGTGTTGTATGTCTATAACTGTTCAATAAAAATTAAAAAAAATAAAAAAAATAAAAAGAAACAGGCCTATAATTTGTAAAAACATTTTTTTCTCCTGCTTTATGTATTGGAATTACTGGCTGTTTTCATTTCAGTTGGAAAGGTCCCCATCCTAAAATAGATAACATATGAAAGTAATCGGATCTACAATTTCTTTGATTAGTTTTTTAATAAGAGACATGTCTATCACATTCACATCTGTAGATGTTTTATTCTTGAGATTGTTTACAATATCAATTATTTCCATATTAGATACGTCATACAAAAAGATTGTGGTTGGATTCCTATCAATGTATTGTTCTGCAATAGCTCCCCCTTGTGGAGGCTTGATCTTCCTTGCAAGATCTGGGCCAACATTTACAAAAAACGATTAAACTCCTCCACTACCTCATGCATGTTGGTTATTTCCGTTACATTTACAGAAAAATTATCAATATAGCCTGGTTTGTTATTTGATTTTCCAATTATTGTGTTTATAATTTTTCATGTTCCTTTAATATCATTTTTATTCATTTCTAGTAAGTTATTATAATAATCCTTCTTACGTTTTCTTATAGTATCTGTTCATTTATTTTTATATATTTTACATTTGATTTATTTCTGTTTAGTTCTATGCTTGATGAAATCTCTATAAAGAGTATTCTTCTTTTTACAGGCATTTGAAATTCCTTTTGTTATCCATGGTTTATCTGGCTTCCTAGTTCGTCGGCTACTTTGCTGCACAATAGGACAGAAACGATCATATAAAGTCATGAATGTATTCAGAAAGCAGCCATATGCTGAGTCCACATCAGTTGCTTCAAACACCTCAACCCATTGCTGGAGAGCCAGTTCCCTTTTGAGTTCCCCTATTGAGTCCTGAAAGGTGCCTTTTATTACACATTTTCTGAGATTCCCTCTTTGGCTGATTATTATCTTCTATTATTACAAAAACTGGTAAGTGATCTGTTATATCATTTGTCAGCAGTCCGCACACAATTCTATTATTTATAACATTAGTGAAAATGTTATCGATCAAAGTAGCAGAATGAGAGGTTATTCTGCTAGGCTTATTAATTATCGGGAAGAGGCCTAGGCTATGCATGATTGATGTAAAATCATCTATATTTGTTTTTTTGTCTGGGTTTAAAAGATTGATATTAAAGTCGCCACAAATGAATGTAACCTTTTGCTCTATGTTAGTAAGTAGCTCTTCCATCTTTTCTCTGAAATTCTCAATGCTTGAACTAGGCGCTCTATACACACAGCTAACCAAGATGTTTTTCTGCTTTTCCCTTTCAATCTCCACTGTAATGTACTCACAGAGGTCTTCAATAGCAGCACTCATGTGGTCAATAACCTTATACTTTAGTTTTGTATCAATGAATAAAGCAGTCCCGCCTCCCCCTTTGTGGATTCTGTTTATACATCTAAAATCATACCCATCCAACTCAAAAAACTCTTCTTTCTCTTGGGCAATCCAGGTCTCAGAAATTGCTACTAAACTAAACTGTGTAGAAAATTGTGTGAACATTTTTTGTACATACTCCTGCTGTTAAAGTGTATGATTGAAAATCGATTTGCATGATCTACTTCACCATTTACTTGCTCTTCTGTATAGTAGTCACACACTATATCAATATTATTAAAGAGATTGACCTCAGGGTCAATGTCTACATTGAAATCATGCATAAAGAGAGGTTAAATCATCAACAAAACAAATCCTAGTGTAACTGGTCTAAGGTCACCCCTCTGTGTCGTCGTCGTGTAGTGGAAGTGAAGACTCAGTTGTGGCAATTCAGTGTGTTTTATTTCACCTGTTGAAGACATTCAAACAGGGCACATATCAACACACTTGGCCAGCAGATGGCGTCCACAGCCTGCATAGGCTCCTTCCTTGTTCAGCCAGACTGCCTCAAGTTTAGAATCAATCACTGAAATATCCCATTAGAATAAAACAACACAATGAAATAATACAAAATAAGATATATCAAATTACCTGTTGAAGACATTCAAACAGGGCACATATCAACACACTTGGCCAGCAGATGGCGTCAACAGCCTGCATAGGCTCCTTCCTTACTCGGCCAGACTGAACGGAAGGAGGCGGGCGACAAAGTAAGTACGTCACTTCGGCAGGAAGTGACGACGGCTTCAAAATAAAAGACTATGAGTAAAAATAATAATAATAAATTAAAGTAATAACGTTAGGGAGGGATCTTTGTGGAATACAACATTAGTGTATTTTATATACCCGCTACATACTCCCCCCCTGAATTCCGCTAAAGTCCCGAACCTACAGGACACACTAACCGGGACCTCCAACACTACGTCAGAACCGGCAGACATGACACACACTAACAGGGACCTCCAACACACGTCAGAACCGGCACGGGTTTACATGAAGAAACGTATCTTCAGAATCAGCTAGAAGCTACCTGTCAAACAGGTTCAGAGAAAACAAAAGGTTGATCAGGCCCCTGTTCCTCCTAGAAACGCTTGGTGCCTTATACACCAAACCTACCCGGCCTACTCAAGTCCCATATCCTACCTGTGAGCACCTGCAGTAACACTACTTACAGTGACACATTGCAAGACTAAAGTGTACACAGACTAAACAAATATGCACTGACTACAGCAACTACAGTATACTACCCATTGACCTAGACAACGTCGGTTTCTAAGGTGTGAGCTAACTGCAGCCGCTACAGTACACTGCCCTGCAAAGGCTAACCGCAGTCACTATAGTATACTACCCATTGACCACACGGTGTGAGCTAACTGCAGCAACTACGGTAACCTGCCCTGCAACCTAAACACTTAAATACAAACACAGGACGTGGAAATCAAGGAGCGTGAGAAATAAAAAAAATAATTGGCCTCTGCACAAAGCACAGAATCCCTGTGACATGACAGAGAGTTCCCGACTCTGTATACTGTAGGGCACCAGCTCTGCACCAAAGCAGAGAGTTCCAGTGACATGACTGAGAGTTCCCGACTCTGTACTGTAGGGCACCAGCTCTGCACCAAAGCAGAGAGTTCCAGTGACATGACAACAAAATTCCAGGCTCTGCTCACTGCCATATAACCACACCACCGCAACTGTTGTCAAACAGCTAACCAAATAACAATCAACAATTCCAATTATACTAATTACATGTATTAAATCACCATCAGAAAAAAATTATGAACTCCCCTCTACGACATAGGGATCCATCCTCCTTCTCTCACCACAAAACGAGCTATCAGGAAAGAAGGGAAAAAAAATTATACATGTCCCATTAATCACAAAAGAAATTCTCCAAATGCTTCAGCACCTCTAACAAAAACAGAAAAACAAAAACTGATCACCAGTCCTCTTCAATAACCTCCACTGTCCTCTAGAACAGAGACAGAAAAATGGACATTCACTGGACATCCTCTTCTTTTTCAGAAAGAACACAATGTCCACTTTTTTCAGAAAGAACACAATGTCCTCTTCTTTCAGAAAGAACACAATGTCCTTTCAACAGTGACATCCTCTTTTTTCCCAGAAAGAACACAATGTCCTTTCAACTGTGACACAGTCACTTCGACACAACCCTCCCAAGGGAACTTTTTTTTCTTCTTCTTCCTCTTCCTCCTCCGACCTCCGGTAATCAAGCTAGCCTTGATCCTCATTCCAAAAAAAATTATAGTGATCACAGCATTTTTCCAATGACTCAGCTCCTTTTCTTCTGTGATTCTGATGTCCGCAGCAACCTCCGGTGATCAAGCTGGTGTTGATTCTTCCGATCCGGGTCACTGGTACCACTGTAACTGGTCTAAGGTCACCCCTCTGTGTCGTCGTCGTGTAGTGGAAGTGAAGACTCAGTTGTGGCAATTCAGTGTGTTTTATTTCACCTGTTGAAGACATTCAAACAGGGCACATATCAACACACTTGGCCAGCAGATGGCGTCCACAGCCTGCATAGGCTCCTTCCTTGTTCAGCCAGACTGCCTCAAGTTTAGAATCAATCACTGAAATATCCCATTAGAATAAAACAACACAATGAAATAATACAAAATAAGATATATCAAATTACCTGTTGAAGACATTCAAACAGGGCACATATCAACACACTTGGCCAGCAGATGGCGTCAACAGCCTGCATAGGCTCCTTCCTTACTCGGCCAGACTGAACGGAAGGAGGCGGGCGACAAAGTAAGTACGTCACTTCGGCAGGAAGTGACGACGGCTTCAAAATAAAAGACTGAGTAAAAATAATAATAATAAATTAAAGTAATAACGTTAGGGAGGGATCTTTGTGGAATACAACATTAGTGTATTTTATATACCCGCTACACTAGCACAATAATAGCCTATAATAATAATAATAATCATAATAATAACCATTAATCCTAATAATAAATCATCATCAGACAATTTGCTTAAAGGAAAACGCCAACATTTTGGGAAGTTAGCTTATTTGCCATCTTCCCTGGAGTTAGACAAGAAGATACATACCCTTTTCTTCTCTGTGCGTGCATTAAGCTTAGGGAACAGCCGCTCCATTAGTGTAGCTTAGCTTCATCACTGGAAGTGGGTCAGACTTGTACCCTGACGTTCCCTACAGTCACGAAATACACTCCAAAACGTTCCTGTAAACATGTTGTGACCTGTGTATTTACCACGTGGAGAAATAAAAAATAATTGAATTTGACAATTACGTTTTCTAAGCAAATATACTCTGAACAATTTTTTGCTGAACCACTCCTCTCGGGGCGCAGTCAGTGATTTCACGCATCGCAGTGATACTTTCTAACGTGACGCCGTGTTTGTTTACATTCTCATTTCATTCAAAGGATCCGAACCGATTGAAGTTTATGGATACCATGACTTAAAATCCTCTTACCTTGATGATTAAAAGCCTCCCCAATTTAGAAAACAGTATTCCCATGGCTGGTCTTGATATGCTGCTACTGTAGCTAACGAAAACAACAACCGGGCACTCAAGCAGATAACGAGGGTAATAAATTCCGGTCGGGGAGTTCCAAAATAAAAGAGCGACGTCTATAGCAGCGGAAATACGTTTATTTTGTACATTATCTAACGTTAACACAAACCTAAACTAACTTTAGGTTAGTTGTAACATTAGTTTTTGTTCATATTACCGATGGTATGGCTATATTATTAATTTGTGAGAAATCTCTAAATGTTGTGGGTTTAACCTATTAGCCCCTCCCCCTCTCCCCGTAATATAAGGAACAGGAAGTGATTTCTTTATGTCAGTAAGAGTTTAGAGACGTAACCTAGGCAGAAAAATAAAAGTGGTTTAATTTAAAACAAGTGTCTCATTCTCTGTTGCTACTTTACTGTTTGTTGGATACCATTCCCCCACATAGAGATGAATGTTGGTTTAGTGCCTCTACACTATATATAATATAATAATTATCTCCATCAGGTCGGTTCTGTCCACCTGTCTATCTCTGTCTGCAGCTAACCTCACAATAGGGCAGTTTTGGACAAGTATTTTAAGTTAATTCCTTTATATCAGGGGTAGGCAACCCTAGGCACGCGTGCCTGCATAGGCACGCGGGGGCATTTTCATAGGCACAGGGGGCAGGCAGCATTAAAAAAATTAAAAAAATATTATATATATTTTTTTTTTTAAATATTATAGTGAAATATTTTGCACTGTTGTCGCATTTATCTTGTTGAAATCCTCCCACAGGTTCTTTTTACTACCACATATTTAATTGAGACCCTTTATTTGTTTATTATTTAAATTTAGCTGGAAATGCATTGCTACATCATTCAGTAACATTTGCAGAGCCTTATAACAAAAACATTATTACGGTCACCATTGTGACCAGTGGGATTAATCAACAAATTGTATTAGTTATCTTTCTATTTCATTGAACATTGCACATGTTAAAAGCCATTTTTTTACTCACAATTTGAGTATTACCAAGTCAACTTGTGTTCTTAAAACAATGACAATAAACATAGTTTTATTAGGTTGAAATAATGTGGTTGTGTACTTATTTTTCTGTTAACTTATTATGGATTGAAAACTGAAAACCTTAATGCACAGTAACTGAACTAAGTTCTGGTAACTTATTATTATTACCGATGGTGTGTGATGTGTCCAAAAATGAATGGGCAAATGTGAGTGAAATGGTCGCACTGTATGCAGCTGTTTGTCTGCATTGCATCC
The DNA here is from genome assembly GCF_963971535.1 of Notolepis coatsorum. Classification (NCBI taxonomy): domain Eukaryota; kingdom Metazoa; phylum Chordata; class Actinopteri; order Aulopiformes; family Paralepididae; genus Notolepis; species Notolepis coatsorum. Next base: position 631,144 of record NC_140176.1, on the reverse strand, counting down.
CCCCCCCCCCCCAACTCAGATTTAGGGTTGATACAACCATCATAATAATATTGTTAATAATAACAATAACAATAATGATGTAATAATGTAAAAATTATCATTAAAAAGACCTGATTATGAGAAAAAAAATTTACGATGCATGGAATATTGTTGAGGCACACTAGTTACAACTATATTTCAAACAGGCACTCCATGTCAAAAAGGTTGCTGACCCCTGCTTTATATCATTGAAATGCATATTCAGTATGAAGTTATAGCTTTTCACCACAAGAGGGTGATATTACACAGGTTCGCTGGTAATCAGCTCTCTGGCACCTGTTAACAATATATAGACATGCCATAGTGAACCTATTGTCATTGATATACATGCATTACAATTATTTATGAATAGATTATTGTCCATTGCAATAACTTTCATATCTCATGAACCGTTCATCGTACAGACTTGTGGGAGGGGTTAATGAGTGGTGGGGGCTTCCCCTGGAAGGTTGGTGGTACCGTTCAAAACGGGCGTAAAAGCTGTTCAGCTCATCCGGTAGGGAGGCAGCAATGTTAGCGGTGCTGTTGGGTTTCCTGTTAAGGTCCGATATTGTGTGTAGTCCCGGCCACACGCCACGTGGGTCATAGCTGCTTAGCTCCTTTCCAGGTGTTGGCCGTTCCAGGGAAGCCCCAAGCAGATGGGGGGCTATCTTAGTGGCCCAACCACATGTGACTGTGGCACAGAACCCCAGACCATGGAGCACCTCCTTCCATGTCCTCTGTTAGGTGGACCCTGCACAGCAGAGGACCTAGTGTTGCACCCCCTGCATAGGGGGAGTGGAGAATCAAACAAACACACATGCTGTTGCTCTCATTTGTGTAATGAATTCAATGAACAATAATACTGTGAGACTGTGCTGCTGTATACTGTTGTTGGCCCCACTGTTCTAATTATAAAGCATTACTTCAAATGTTAATCCTTACAACTATTCATTCTATTTGATACTTTCTCATTAGCATTTTCACTGCAATATCCATTCAATTGATTGATTGATTGATTGAAAACTTTATTTAACAGATTGCAGAATGGGTACAGTACAGTACAGCTCAATACACACAATTGTTAAGGGGATGCAGACCAGAGAAAGACTTTCGTCTTGTTTACATCAGGGTCCCCCATTTTCAATTCATCATAACATATACGACATACATGACATACAGATAGACAGTACTGCTACATCTATACATTTATGACATATCAGATTTGCAAATACAGTACTGTTTGTGATACAAAAGTGTCCAGAAAAGGAGTGTATATACATTTGGCGTAGAAACTGTACATTGGAGGAGGTTGGATGGGTGGGGTGGGGTTGGGTGGGTTGGGTGAGGGCTGTACAATGATTTAAGTGCTTCTCTGTATACAAATATGGAGCTACAATTCTCACACATGAAATGATACATGCACACACATGAAATGATACATGCACACACATGAAATGATACATGCACACACATGAAATGATACATGCACACACATGAAATGATACATGCACACACATGAATTGATACATGCACACACATGAAATGATACATGCACACACATGAAATGATACATGTAGTGGTGATGGCCCTATGAAACCAATGCTCCGATACAAGCGTCAAACTCGAAACTACATTTCCCCCAAACCCTGCTGTAAAGCCTGCGTTGCTACAACAAAAGTCACGTGACCTATGACATCCGAACCAGTAAGTGTATCGTTCGCTCAGGGAATCATGTGACTGGTTTCGACACGGCGAGACTGTTTCGTAACGCGAGACTTTGTTTGCGCGGCATTCTACTCTACATAAACGCCCAAAACATTTCACTCGACCTGTGTGGTTTTGTAGTAGGAGTGGTAGTTGTTTTTGAGAGTTGCTATTGAGAGTTGTTTTTTGATCATCATGGAGCCAGCTAAGAAGAGAAGCCGTTCTCAAATGTGGGAACACTTTGATCTGATCAGTCCTAGTAAGGTATGTGTGCATTGTACTCCTTAATAATGTGTAATTCTGAGAGTGTACAAATAAGAGTAGCATTTGATTTCTATATGATTAGATATGTGTTGTGTAGCCTATTTATTATGCTTTGTAGAGACCATCAAATAATTAGTTTGGATGCAATTTGATTTGTCTACAGGTCAAGTGCTTGCTGTGTCGTCACCAATTGGCCTATAATAATAATAATAATAATAATAATAATAATAATAATAATAATAATAATAATAATAATAATAATAATAATAATAATAATAACAATACGTCCTCAATGCTGAGGCATTTCAGAGCCAAGCATGAGAAGGAGAACCAGCAGGACTCAGATCAAGGTAGGTTTTATTGACTGTACAAACATTATTACACACTCATTAACTCATTATCATTCATTAAACACACTATACAAATACAATATGATATAATAGTATCGTTCATCATGCCTTGCCTTATTAACTTTTGTTTTTCATTTGTTTGTCTGTCTTAGTGGACCGGAAGCAAGAGCTGGATGAGGCCCTTGTCAACATGGTGGTGAAAGACTCCCAGCCTTTTTCCATCGTGGATGATCAGGGCTTCAAAGAGTTTGTGGGAAAGCTTGATCCCACATACATTCTGCCTTCTAGACAGGTAGCTTACACTGTATTGCACTATCGCAGGACCTTATCTTTTACCATGATTTTGTAAACTTTATGTACATTATACCCGTTATGTCTTATTCTTATTACTTGTATTATTGCACAACCGCTGCGGGCATGACCACCCGCATTTCACTGTATGATTGTATCCCGTGACAAATAAAACTCTTGACTTGACAGGTTCTGAAGAACATGGTGGTGGATAAGTATGAGGAGGAGAAGACCAAGGCCAAGGCTCAACTGCAGGACATAGAGGGTGTGAGCCTGACTGCAGATATGTGGACCTCCATTAATATGGATGCTTATCTTGCAGTAACATGCCATTATGTCCACGAAGGTGACGCTGCAAAGATGGCCACTGTACTTTTGGGAGTGCTGCCATTCCCTCAAGTGCATACAGCTGAAAACCTTGCAGCTACTATGAGGTCTCTCATGGAGGAGTGGGGCATTGCAACCAAGGTTAGATGCCTTGTGACGGATGCTGCATCAAACATGATGGCCACTGCCAGAAATCTGCAGATTAGCCATGTTGTGTGCATTGCACATGCACTAAATCTAGTGGTAAAAAGATCCCTAGAGCAAACACCTGGCCTAGAGGATCTACGCACAAGGGCACGGAGAATAGTGACGCTTTTCAGATCCAGCACTACTGCTAAAGAGAGGCTGACCAGTGTGCAGGTGCTAATGAGTCGTCCAGTGCTGAAGGTGATCCAAGAGGTGGACACTCGCTGGAACAGCACCTTCCTGATGCTGCAACGCCTGTATGATGAGAGGCCAACAGTGGGGGCAGCACTTGCATCACTGAGAACGGATGTTAATCCTCTCTCTTCCGATGACTATGACACAACAGCAGCATGCTTACAAGTGCTCTACCCATTTTACATGGCAACGGTGGAAATGTCCCAGGAGAAGAGAGTGTCAGGGTCGATGGTGATTCCACTGATAAAAATGCTAACATATTCAACACATGAAATTCTGGGGAAAACCACCAACGTGACAGCAATACAGCTGGGACAAAACATGCTTGCAACCCTCATACATAAGTTTGATACACTTGAGAGCTCAAGCCGTTTGTCCCTGGCAACACTGCTTGACCCAAGGTTCAAAACCATCGGCTTCCACAGTCAAAACCAAGCGCAAGTAGCAAGACTGACAGGTGAATGAGCAGCACTGATGAAGCACACAGACCCATCAGCTCAACCACAACACACTGCACCAAATGTAGAAAATCCACCCTCCACAGGTAATATTATAACTAGATTATTATTGATGTACTGTACAGGACTAAATAAGTAAAAATATGATACAAATTGAAACTTTTAAGTACTAAATAAATACTGTTGTGTTTCTCTTTCAATGTCTTTCAGCCTTTAACCTGTGGAAAACTATGGACCAAGATGCTGCGACTGCGAGAAGGTCACGAAATGCCACAGCAGATGCCACTGTAGAGGTCCAGAGATACAACACTGATCCTCCCCTGGAAAGATCTGAAGATCCACTTTTGTACTGGAGCAACCACAAGCATGTGTACCCTCATTTGTTCAGACTGGCAAAACGCTATCTTTGTATTCCAGCCTCATCTGTTCCATGTGAACGGGTTTTCTCAAAAGCTGGAGAAGTGGTCAGCAAGAAAAGAAACCGTCTCAGTCCAAAAACTGTTGAAAAAATTCTATTCCTCAATACAAATCTTTGAGTCCCATAATCACACCCTGCCCTAGTTACACAAGCACAGCCATCATCATTATCCTGCACATCCCGTTTCCCAAGCACACCCTCTCCGTCCCAACTACATATATTTACACTATCAATCATACAATGAATCTCCATCCCCAGAAGGAAATAATTCAAAGTAAAAACCTGTGTGTGTGAACCTGTGGAGGGAAGATGAAGGTGTTGCATGTCAGCCTCTTTATACTCTGGGGGTGAGGGGGACTGATTTGCCATTGGGAACACCTGTTATTGTTATGATCAGATCAATTAAGTGTGAGCGCGTAACAATATATATTACAAAACAAACAATTCTAAATTGCTTTCCATCCACACAAAACAGGTTTGTTTTGCAGTTTCCTATTTCGCCAGCAGAGGGGACTGAAACGAACATTTGAATGAATGAATCCATGTTCAATACATTTGGTGAAGTGGTTCAATACTGGTTCAGTGCTTTATTTGGCCACTACTGTATTGTACCCATTCTACAATCTGTTAAATAAAGTTTTCATTCATTCATTCATTCATTCATTCATTCATTCATTCATTCATTCATTCATTCATTCATTCATTCATTCATTCATTCATTCATTCAGTGCTTACACAGGCTTTGATTTACTTAAATGCTGCTAGTTTAATGGCGGAACTAATGTTGAAGGCAAGCCCACAGTGTCCGGGGACGTTTTATGCCGACGCACGCGTGTCACAATCTCCGCGGATTTAAGAGATAGTTTCACTTCTTCTTGTAAAGAGATAGTTTCACTTCTTCTTGTAAAGAGATAGTTTTTAAGCGTCAATAGAATAGAACAATCTTTATTGTCATTGTTACAAGGTCCAGAAGATGCTACAGTCCCCATAATGTCCTCTCTTATTGCAGCAGCAGTAAGGTAGGTGTTGTTGTTGTGGTTGTTAGCTATGTGTCGCCCAAGCCATGCAGCTAAAGTGCTGCTAACTCAATGTTTACTAAGTGAGTTATTATTGCAGAAGGACTTAATGTCTTTTGTAGGTTAAGTTAATTCGTTTAACAATATTGCAAAGACATGTGACACTAAGAGTCAAGTAGAAATAAGATGGATCTATGTTGTTATTGTTTGATCTGTGATTTATTGTATTTCATGTATGTGTTTCACAGTTCTCACCGTCGGGATTGTAAAGAAATACCACCAGTGCTATAAAGAACGTGTTGCTGTCATCATCGCATACGAGGGAATTACACTAGGGCTGCATAGTCTTCGGTGAGTTTGATTTGATTGATTGATTGATTATTTTATTAACAGATTGCAGAATGGGTACAATACAGTACGGCTCAATACACACAATTGTTAAGGGGATGCAGACCAGAGAAAGACTTTCGTGACAAAATGGCGTCCAAGATAATAAAAAAAGTCAACCAACTAACTAGATTCTTGTACCGGATCTCCTCTCTGGTAAACAAGAATACCCTGAAGACTCTGGCAGGAGCACTCATTCAAGGGTACTACGACTATGCTTGCACCTCATGGTACCAAAGCACCTCAAAGGCGCTAAAAACAAGATTACAAACATCACAAAACAAACTGGTCAGACTTCTACTTGACCTTACTCCTAGAACCCACCTCACCCCTGCCCACTTTGACAACCTAGGATGGCTTAGAGACTAGTAGACGACAGAGTACAGCAACTTGCAATGGGCCTGGTCTACAAGATACACTACACCACTAAGGTACCCATGTACATGCCAAAATACTTCCCAAAGGTCAGTGAATACCACGATCACACCACCAGAGGGAGCTCCACAAATCATGTTAAACCCAGATTCGTCTCAAACAAGGGACTAAACACGTTTCGCAATTATGCCACATCAATGTGGAACGCCCTACCCAAAGCTGTAAAGGAATGTGAATCCCTACCCACATTCAAAACCGCTCTTAAAGAGCACCTACGGGAGGCTGCAATTCGAAACTGGCCACAGTAAATGCCCAAAACCCCCACCCCCTCCTAATGTACAGTCTCCTCCCCACCGTATGTTCTCTCCCCACCGTATGTATATTTCTCTCTCACCCACCCACCCCCTCCTAATGTACAGTCCCCTCCACATATATGTATACTCTCTGTCAGGATCTATGGGTAACAGTACTGTATATTTGCATATCGTATATGTCACAAATGTAACACTACTAAATACCTGTATGTCATGTATGTCCCTATGCCATAAATGTCATGATGTCATGTATGTTGTGTATGTCATAAATGTCACTATGAATTGAAAATGGGGGACCCTGATGTAAACAAGATGAAAGTCTTTCTCTGGTCTGCATCCCCTTAACAATTGTGTGTATTGAGCTGTACTGTAATGTACCCATTCTGCAATCTGTTAAATAAAGTTTTCAATCAATAGTAATCCCTGTTGAAACGAGGCGAAGTGTTCCACTTGTCTGACGCCTCCCCGGCTGCTCTGCGTCTCTACAAATCGTAGCTCCAGTTCTGCAGACCCCTCTCTGATTGGTTGAGCTCCATTTCTGCAGCCCCCTCTTTGATTGGTTGAGCGAAGCCCCTCTCTGATTGGTTTAGCTCGTCATGCGGTAAAAGGCGGATGTAATGTTATCATCTCAAGAAGATAAAAATAAATGTACTACCAGATTCGCGTTCATAACGTTATTTCGCGTGACTTCGCGGTTTATTCTAACCCTCTGCCAAGAATCTTCGCAAACTGCATGCTACCATGTCCTCCCTCCTCACTCCCCCCCCACCCCCCCCTCCCTCATCTTTCTCTGCCGAAGACTTTGCGATCTTCTTTGAGGAAAAAGTGGAGAACATCCGCAGCTCCTTCTCCCAACCCCCACCCATTCCAAATGCTGAATCGAGAACCTCATCCTTCACTCTGTCATCTTTCTCTCCCATTACAGAAGCCGAGACCCTGACACTGGTAACGTCGAACCGTCCGACTACATGCCAGCTGGACCGGCTACCTTCCCCACTCCTCCAGACCATAGCACCAGACATCCTCCCATTCCTAACTGCAACCATCAACTCCTCACTCAACTCGGGGGTGGTCCCCACCTCCCTAAAACAAGCCAGAGTCACGCCCCTCATAAAAAAACCATCCCTGAACCCTACCGTCATAGGCAACTACCGTCCTGTCTCTCTTCTCTCCTTCCTTTCTAAAACACTTGAACGTGCTGTATCCAACCAACTTACTGCTTATCTCTTACAGAATGACCTCCTAGACCCTAATCAGTCAGGCTTCAGGACTGGTCACTCCACAGAGACAGCCCTCATTGCGGTCACAGAGGCACTTCACTTAGCAAAAGCGAAAGGCCTCTCCTCTGTCCTGATTCTCCTAGATCTATCTGCAGCCTTCGACACAGTCAACCACCAGATCCTCCTCGCGGCCCTCGCAGGAATGGGAGTGGCTGGCTCTGCGCTGACATGGTTGTCATCATACCTCAATGACCGCTCCTACCAAGTGTCATGGAGAGGGACCCTGTCGGCCACCCGCCCCCTGCGGACGGGTGTCCCCCAGGGCTCGGTTTTAGGACCCCTTCTCTTCTCCCTCTACACTAAATCACTGGGTAACATTATCACGTCTCATGGCTTCTCCTACCACTGTTATGCCGACGATACTCAACTCTTCCTCTCCTTCCCTCCCTCAGATATCCACGTCTCTGAGCGGATCTCGGCCTGTCTGTCCGACATCTCCGCCTGGATGACGACCAACCACCTCAAACTGAACCTAAGCAAAACAGAATTGCTCCACCTGCCGGCCAAATCCTCCCCCCTGACCGACCTTTCCATCACAGTCGAGAATGCAGCTGTGACCGCGTCCCCGACCGCCAAGAACCTTGGTGTTGTCCTCGACGACCAGTTGAACTTCTCTGCTCACATCGCAGCGACAACCAGAACCTGCCGATTCCTCCTGAGCAACGTCAGAAGGATCCGCCCCTTCCTGACAAAAGAAGCCACCCAACTCCTCGTCCAATCAACAGTCATCTCCCGCCTCGACTACTGCAACGCACTGCTCGCTGGCCTCCCGGCCACTGCCACTAAGCCTCCTCAACTCATTCAGAACGCAGCGGCCCGCCTGATCTCAAACCTACCGAAGTCGGCCCATGTCACCCCACTTCTTAGGGACCTGCACTGGCTCCCCATTGCTGCACGAATCCGCTTCAAGGCCCTCGACCTAGCATACCGTGCGGCAAAGGGAACTGCTCCCGCCTACCTCCGGTCAATGGTCTCTAACTACACACCCTCAAGACCCCTACGCTCTGCATCTTCTGGCCGCCTCAGACCTACTCCTATCCAAGCTCCGGGAGGGTCATCAAAGAGAAGTCGCCTATTCTCAGTCCTTGCCCCACAATGGTGGAATGAACTACCCACCCCAGTTAGGACAGCCGAAACACGTCCAATCTTTCGCCGTCGACTAAAGACGCACTTCTTCAACCATTATCTGAATTAAAAAAAAAAAAAAAAGAAAAAAAACCTAACCCTAACTAACCATACTGTCATGCACTTGTCCTAATAAACTAACCTACACTGTAGCACTCAACACTTTGATGAACATTGTTACTCAGCTGATAGAGTTGTGCCCTTCCTGATGGCTTGTCGTACAGAACTTGTAAGTCGCTTTGGATAAAAGCGTCAGCTAAATGACTAAATGTAAATGTAAATGTAAATGTTATTCATAACGTTATGCACATTTCACAACACAGCCAGCTGTCAGAAACTGTACATTGTTTTTTTTTTTTTTTATTGATCTTTTTCCCAGGGCTCGAGACTAACGATGTCCCGTCGTCCCGGGGACGATCAAATATTGATTTGGGACGAACAGAAATCTTTTTTGGGACGCAAACGGGACGGAGAGGATTTAATTCTTTTCACAGGAAATGTCAATGAGCCGACTGTCCGGCCTGGCCGTGTGGCAATAAAAGAAACTTGAACTTGAACTTGTCAGTGCGCGCATATATATATATGAATTATTCTACGTTAATAAAACATACCTGGTGATCAACTACAGTTTGCTGTAAACATTATATGTGTGTAGTGTTCTGATAACGACAGCTGCAGCGGGAGCTGGCTCATGCTGGATTTGCGAATAGCATGCAGCTGCAGAGCCGCAGAGCGGGGCCGCTGTGCCTGCACAGTGCAATACTCCAATTCAGCCATTGGCAATTCAGCCGTTGGGTGGGGGGCGCTGTTGAGCGGGCCTGTGACCGGACCTGAAAGCGCCCCTGGCTCTGCGGCTCTGCAGTTGCATACTATTGGGATTCGTTGGGAGCAGCACGGAGTCTCGACTCGGGACTTATTTTATTTTATTTTAGCAGCAGTTATCAATATCGACCAGGAGGACAGCGCGATCTAAGGGACATGTTTCATTACTAGTCAAGTGTCATTACTTTAGTTATCAAAGGTGGAATCTCTGGACGCAATGAAATTATATAGTTTAAAGCTAAACTACGTTTTTCTTTCTTGTTAGAAGAGGGATAACTTATTCAGTTAGATTTGATTTGATCTTTATTTATCTCTAACATTTTCAACCATAAACACACACATTTGTAATAACAAAAAAAACTAAAACGAAATAAAATACAAATACATTAAAATATATTTTCCTATGGAAGGAATAATCAACATGGCTCCAATTGGTTGACTATAACAGCACCTTGACCAAATATCCCTATACTAGCACCCTGTTAAACACTTTTTTTTTATATATATATATTTATTTATTTTTAATCATAATTATTCTTGTGAAATCTTTCCACCTCGGAGCCTTTTGACTAAATCAATTTATTCTCCCCTTCTCTGAATGGTGTTTCTTATGGCAATAACAACTATAGACGACAAAACCAAAGTAAAGAAACGGCATTTGATTTTTGGGACGGTTACATTCACTTTGGGACGGTTAAAATTGTATTTCGGGACGGTTCTGGGACGGTGGTGAAAAAAGTTAGTCTGGAGCCCTGCTTTTTCCCCCTCCATTTTCCTCCGATTTTCTCCCATCCCAATGTTAGTCGTATGCCAATTCCCAGTCCCTTCCTGGTCGCTGCGCACCTACCCCCCACAGTCGGTCTGGGAGAGTGGAGGCTACCACGTGCTTCCTCCGACACACGTCCAGCCAATCACCGCTTCTTTTCACCCGGCAGCGCGGATTCTCATCGAGAGGGCGTAGCGTGTGGGAGGACCACACTATCCCCCTCAAGTCCTATCCGCGCTTAGCAGGCGCCCCGACCGAACTGTAGGAGTCGCTGTTTACAACGACCCGGACCCACCCCGCCAGCTTCTCCCACCCTCTAATACAGCCAATTGTATTAGTGCAGACGGCCAGCCAAGCTGGTGACAACCCCGGAGCTGTGAGCTTGATTCGAACAGGCGAATCCAGCTCACAGCTCCGGGGTTGGTGACGAACGCAATCTCCGCTCGGCCACCTAACCGCCCTAGAAACTGTACATTGTAACGTTATAGGTTTATTCACATAACGTTATTTCACGTGACACGTTCAACTTGTTTACACTCCCCACTTACTGAAACTGTACCATGACGCACTCCCCACTTAACCCAGTTAATGCCTTAACTAGACAGTTACAATGTAACATTTAGATTAACACAGTTAATGCCTAACTAGACAGTTACAATATAACATTTAGATTAACACAGTTAATGCCTAACTAGACAGTTAACAATATAACATTTAGATTAATTAACCCAGTTAATGCCTTAAGAGAGAGAGGCTGGACTTCCGGTTTAACGTACTATGGAGTGACACGCAGATTTAAGAGCTCCGGCAGAATTGCCTAATTATATAATCTAAAGTCACCCTTTCAAGAAGACGTTTTTACTAGTATTGAATATAATACACCCGTGAACTAGACAGTTTTTGTTTGGGCTTCAAAATGCCTCCAAAAGTTACTAAAATACCGTGTATAATATCTCAGTCGCAGCAGAAAATAACGCAATGTGGTGCGGCCCCGCTCTCACGTGAGCCTTCGATCCACTCTCTCCCAGTGGATACCAGGGAGTCAGAAGCCGCAGCCTTCAAGTTGGACATTCTTGCAACTGTGCGCAATGATATTGCTGAAATCTTTAAAGCTGAGTTGCACTCGGCTCTGGGAAATGACCTAGTAACCATCAAATCCGAACTACAAGCCATGAACACTGAATGGTCAGCCAAGATAACAACTTTACAATCTGAGGTAACGTTGATAAAAGGCACAGTGGCAGGAGTGGAAGACGCGCTAACCACATGCACCGACGACGTCGCCATTTTGAAGGAGAAAGTTGAACATCTTGTCAAAGAACTGATTAAAACAGAAGATAAATGTGAAGATCTCGAATCTAGGTCTCGTCGCAACAACATACGGATTGTTGGCGTTCCTGAAGGTACAGGCTCCCCCCTCACGACTGCAGCCGTCTCCAGGCTGCTTAAGGAGGCTTTCAACATGGAGAAGGAACCTGTGTTGGACAGGGCGCACCGTACACTCCAGGCCAAACCCCGACCGGGGGAGCGACTCCGACCGGGGGAGCGACCTCGCACAATTGTGGCCAGACTACACTACTTTTCAGACTGTGTCGACATCCTAAAGAAAGCAAGAGAGACGAAGAGGATCATGTACGAGGGGGTGTCCATCTCCGTTTTTCCAGACCACACCGCCAAGATAGCACGGGCGAGTGCAGCGTTTAACGAGGTGAGAAGCCAGCTCCGAGAGGTGGAGGGGCTCCGTTTTGGAATTCGCCATCCAGCCCGCCTCATCGTTACCTATCGCGGCAAAGAGAGTCAGTTCGACACACCTGAGGAGGCTGCAACTTTTGTCAAATCGTTGAACAGAAACGGGGACTAGACTGAATTAAAGATGGGACTGTTTTCTATTAGTTTCCACGGACTGATTGGTGAGTCAACGACATATTCGGGCCAACTATTTAAGTTGTATAAAAGAAGAAAAATGAAAGCCTCAACTTGTGCTCGCTACACATAATAGGATGTCAGTCAACTGCTATTTTATTTTTTAGATTTGAAAATTCCCCACGTTGCATTTTTAGATTTGAGTGGTACAGTGTTTATCATTACTGTGTAGCTGCTGCCACCGCGACCAGGTATGGTGTAGGTCAATACAACAGTCATTTTCTAAACATTAGAGTTGGGTGGTACAGTGTGTATTTTTATTTTTGTTGTTATTATTATTCTATGGCTGTTCGGGCCGTGGGGGTGCGCTCTGCCCGCGGTCCGTCGCGGTCCGCGGGGGGAGACACTCCTCCGCCTGCGGGTGGTGTGGGGCCGTGCCGTACGAGGGCGATCAAGATACCACTTATTCCCTTATATCTGAAAATGTACCACGTTTATTTAAGTTGTAGGGTGTTTTCATCATTACTTTCTGTAGCTGCCGTCCCCACGACACACATAGTGTGATGTCGGTTAGTGCCAGATGTTTTTTGTATCTGGGAACTGACCACGTTTAATTTACATTTATAGCACATGGCCAAGGGGGTCGGGGGTAAACACTAGATTTAAGATGCCCTAGAACTGTGAAGGGAACACGTTCTATATCTGAAAATTGACCATGTTTAATTTACATTTATATCATATAGCCATAAAGCCGTAGGTTGAACAATAGAATTAAGTTGTAATAAGATCTTATCATTACTCTTTGTAGCTGTTGTTCCCACTACACATAGGCGAGAGGTTGGTCAATACACCATTTATTCACTATACCTGAAAATTGACCATGTTTGATTTACATTTATATCATATGGCCATAAAGTCATAGGTTAAATACTGGATTTAAGTTGCACTGTACTCTTACCATTGCTCTTAGTAACAGTTGTGCCCCTAATCGTATGGTTTGAGGTTGGTCAATATACCATATATATATGTATAATTTGTTTTATACCTAATCACGCCTGATTTAAACATCTACCAATTTTCTCCTATTTTTGAAAATTGGCAGGTTCAATCTGCATTTATACCCTATGACCATACATGTTGTAGGTTAAGCACTAGATCTAAGTTGCACTGTATTCTATGTTTAATGAGGTTGACATTGGGAGGGGGGATATTCCAGAGCCTGAATATTCTTTGTAATGGGTGTACCCACTACATATAAGGTCTGGTGTCGGTCAATAACCAGTGGTTTTCTATTTTTGAAAGTTGACCATGTTTAATTTGCATTTACATCCAAGGACCATAAAGTCATAGATTAAACATTAGATAAAATGATCCTTTATTTTGACTCGGGTTGCACTGTATTCTAGGTGCCTAATATTTACATATAACCCTGCTGAGCTATTTTTGTTTTGTTTTTGTTAGCCATGGTTATAGCCGTAAGTATCACTGAAGGGAAAGGCTCCTGTTGGAGTCAGCACGGTTGTTCCCATCATTCGGGGATGGAACACTTGATGTGCGGGGGGAGGGGGGAGGGGGGTGGGAGGGTTTGCTTTTGTTTTTGTTTTATGGTACTCTGTTATTCTTATACACTCTGTCTGTTTGCTGTGATTGACATTTTAGCGTGTGCTCTTCTAGGTCCGATGCACGGCAGTCTAGGTTGGTACCCTTCCCTGGTTGGGATACTATTATACACTCTGCAACTATTATTATGTATGATGTCTGACCCACTAACAACTGACAATGACTAACACAAAGGTTTCGGTGGGACTGGGGAACACAGTCAGATTCTTCTCATGGAATGTGGGGGGAATAAATGGGCCGGTCAAAAGGGCTAGGGTCTTCTCCCACATAAAAAAATTGAGAGGCGATATTATATTTCTTCAAGAAACACATTTACGTACCACTGACCAGGGGAGACTCGCTAGACCATGGATCGGTCAGATTTTCCACTCTAAATTTGAAATTAAAACACGAGGGACAGCCATACTGATAGGCAAGAAAGTACAGTTCACTCCCGTTAAGACTGTTTCAGACCCCAATGGTCGCTATATAATGGTAACTGGCTCACTATATCAGACCCCAGTGGTCCTTGTGAGTGTGTATGCACCTAACTGGGATGATGTTAACTTTATAAAGAAACTGCTGTCCTCACTTCCCGACTTAGACACACATCACTTAATACTGGGAGGAGATATCAACTGTGTAATGGACCCCCACCTTGATAGATCGAGTACCAGGACTGCTGTGCCCTCAAAGATGTCTCAAACATTGTCCACTTTTATGAATAACAATGGCTACATTGACCCGTGGCGATTTCTGTATCCTACAGATAAACAATTCTCTTTTTTTTCTCATGTGCATCACTCCTACACACGCATAGACTATTTTTTCTTTGATAAGGCCTTATTACCGTCTTTGTCCTCAGCTAGCTATTCTGCTATAACTATTTCAGACCACGCCCCCGTAACCTTTGAACTTATTTTCAAATCTAAACCCAAAGAGGCCCGTTTCTGGAGACTGGACTCTACCCTACTGGCATCTGATGAATTCTGTAACGTGGTATCTCAAGCGATTGACCTATTTCTCGAGACAAATAAAAATGACGAAACCTCACCCTCATTATTATGGGAGACACTAAAGGCAAATGTTAGGGGCACAATTATTTCATACACCGCACATGCTAACAAACAGCGTCTCGAAAGGCAACAACAATTGGAGACTCTGATTACAGATCTTGATCGTCGCTATGCCGTGGCTCCGACTCCGGAACTTTATAAGGACCGGCTTGGCTTTCAGACGGAACATAATCTTTTATCCACCAAAGAGGCAGAACGACTGTTGCTTAGAACAAGGGGTGCCCTATATGAGAGTGGGGGCAAGGCGGGTCGACTTCTGGCCCAACAGCTGAAGAGCAGATCAGCCTCACAACTAATACCACAGATTCGCGATAGTTCAGATTCACTAACAACGGATCCTAAACAAATTAATGACGCATTTGTGTCATTCTATTCACAGCTCTACACATCTGAAGCGCCCAAAGACACCTCTGTAATGCTAGATTTCTTTTCAGGCCAAGTTATTCCCAAAATTTCTCCAGAAGATTGTCAGGACTTAGACCGATCGCTACAACTAAGTGAGGTTGCTGCAGCTATTAAAAAGATGCAGAGCGGAAAATCTCCAGGCCCAGATGGCTACCCTGTAGAATTCTTTAAGACATTTTCAAATCAATTGGCCCCTTTATTATTAGAGATGTTTGATGACTCATTACAGAAGGGTACTCTGCCACCTACTCTCACGCAGGCCTCCATCTCTTTACTCCTTAAGAAGGATAAAGACCCCATAAACTGCTCCTCTTATCGAGCTGTGTCTCTTCTTAATGTGGACAATAAAATATTAGCTAAAGCGTTGGCATGTAGACTAGAGGCTGTTCTCCCCACAGTAATATCTGAGTACCAGACAGGCTTTATAAAGAACCGCCATTCCTTTACAAATATTCGTAGACTGTTGAGCATTATTGGACTACCAAGCTCTCAAATAGTCCCGGAGGTAGTGGTTTCTCTGGACGCGGAAAAAGCCTTCGATAGAGTGGAGTGGGACTATTTGTTCTTTACATTAAAACAGTTTGGATTTGGGGAAGAAATGTTGGCGTGGATACGCTTACTGTACACCGCCCCCCAGGCATGTGTCACAACTAATGGCTTCAGTTCTAAGCCCTTCCCACTCACACGTGGGACACGCCAAGGGTGCCCACTGTCTCCATTGATTTTTGTGGCGGCCATTGAACCCCTGTCCATAGCTCTTAGAGCTGAATCCTTGTTCTCTGGCATTAGGAGGGGAGGTAGCGAGCATAAAGTATCTCTTTATGCAGACGATCTATTGCTCTACATATCAGACCCAATGGCCGGTATCCCAAATATTTTGTCTCTTCTAAAGGTTTTTGGAAGCTTTTCTGGCTACAAATTAAACGTACAGAAAAGTGAATGCTTCCCAATTAATGATCTCGCCCGGAATATTTCCCATCGCCTTCCATCTTTCCAGATAGCGGATACTGGTTTTAAGTACCTGGGCATTAACATCTCCCAATCTCTTTGCTCTCTTCGAAAACAAAACTTTACCACATTAACAACAAAGGTAAAGGCTGACTTACAGAGGTGGAATGGCTTACCCCTGTCCTTAGCTGGCAGAGTACATTCCATTAAAATAAATGTATTACCCAGATATTTATACTTATTCCAAAGTCTTCCCTTATTTCTCCCCAAAGCATTTTTTCTTGATCTGGATAAGATGATCTCTTCATTTATCTGGGAGGGCAAAACACCAAGAATAAAATTATTCTTGCTGCAAAGGGATAGGAGTCAGGGAGGAATGGGCCTACCAAATTTCATGTTCTATTACTGGGCCGCCAATCTTCACAAAATTGTCTTGTGGACGAGTGAACCGGACAGCAGCTGGGGTCAACTTGAGGCCAGTTCTTGCCCAACATCTTCCCTTCAAGCTTTAGCTTGTGGTGAAATGCCACTGTCACCAACAAAATATAGTAAGAACCCAATTGTTGTTTCCACATTAAAGATATGGGCCCAGATGAGAAAGATATGCGGGTGGACTAAGCTCACTATGTCAGCACCCATCTGTAATAACCACCTTTTCTTACCTGCTACACTGGACTCTGGGTTCGCTAGATGGAAGAAAGAGGGACTAATCACTTTGAGTGACTTATACATAGATGGTGTATTTGCAGAATTTGGGGACCTATGTGACACATATAACTTACCTCACTCTGACCGGTTTAGATATTTCCAGATTCGGCATTTTGTGAGGACCCATTCCCCTACGTTTCCACAGTTGCCCCCTCCATCAGGTGTGGAGCGTTTTCGACACTCGGCTAGTATGGATAGGGGCCATGTTTCATATCTCTATGATACCATACCTAGAAAAGACACGGCCATAAACAGGATTAGGTCGGGGTGGGAGACTGAACTAGGGGTGGCCTTCTCGGATGAATGGTGGGGGGACGCACTAGAGGGAGTTAATACCTCTTCCTCCTGTGCCAGACTTGGCCTTATTCAGTTTAAGGTCCTTCACAGAGTCCATTATAGCAATGCCAGATTGGCTAAAATATATCCCAATGTGACGGACAACTGTAACAGATGTGCACAGTCACCAGGGGATCTAACCCACATGTTCTGGTCCTGCTAGAAATTGATAACATTCTGGAAGTTCTTTTTTGATACCATCTCGGAGGTACTGGAGATTACTATAGTGCCCTGCCCCCAAATTGCTATCTTTGGGATCCCCGAGGAGGATGTGATCTTGACCAAAAAACAATACAATGTAGTGTCCTTTGCCTCACTGATTGCCCGCAGGAGGATACTCTTGCATTGGAAAGCAGAACCTCCCCCATCATCCAGATTATGGCTGAATGATGTGATGTCATTCCTAAAACTGGAAAAAATTTAATTTACAATTCGAGGATCAGCTGATAAATTCTACACACATTGGCAACCGCTAATCTCATATGTAGATAGAATAGATCCGTTTCCTCCTGACTGAAGTTATGTCGAGTGCCATGTAGGGGGGGGACAGTTTTCACTGAGTGGGCTTACCTGTTGATTGGGGGTGTTGGGGACAGTAGGCGTGTATTTATTTAATCTCCCACCTCACGTATTTAGGGTCATGCGACCTGGCTGGTGTATCGGACCTGGAGTTGCACTTATGTTTCATTATATCCATAGCAAATATACTTATCCTTTAAGAGTACCATATTGCTGTTAAAGTGGATCCTAATGTCACATTTTGTATTTGTCTTGTTTTATTTTGTATGTATTTATTTACTTTTGTACTGTCTTTTTTATTTTTCTGGGTGGGGCGGGAGGGAGGGATATTCAGTAAGGAAACAACAAAGGACATGACATCTGTATGCAGGATATGAATGTAAATGTAATCTTTGAATAAAAAACTTTGTTTATAAAAAAAAGAGAGAGAGGCTGGTGGTCAAGTCAAGAGTTTTATTTGTCACAAGTTGTTTATTTGCATACAAGTTTACAATGAAATGCGGGTGGTCTTGCCCGCAACGATGTGCATAATACAATAGTAATAACATATAATAGAATCCAATAGAACGACATTGTGCAATAAAACAAGTAAACAGAGTAGGGCATATCGGTATATGTACATAATGTCACTTCGGATTGCTACGACACATCTCTACTGCTTGTGACCGGCTGTGGTGCGTTCCAGACTTTACTCCTGTTGGGAAACTATAGCGATGGTCTGTGCTCACCACACTTTTCTTCGGCCTCCCCGCAGCGAGCCAACATAACATAACATTATATTTGCGGCATTACATTTGCGACATCTTTTTCTTTTCTTGGCTGCTCTCGTGTGTTTTCTCCACTTCCCTGCCTCCTCCCCGGCTGCTCTCGTGTGTTTTCTCCACTTCCCTGCCTCCTCCCCGGCTGCTCTCGTGTGTTTTCTCCACTTCCCTGCCTCCTCCCCGGCTGCTCTCGTGTGTTTTCTCCACTTCCCTGCCTCCTCCCCGGCTGCTCTCGTGTGTTTTCTCCACTTCCCTGCCTCCTCCCCGGCTGCTCTCGTGTGTTTTCTCCACTTCCCTGCCTCCTCCCCGGCTGCTCTCGTGTGTTTTCTCCACTTCCCTGCCTCCTCCCCGGCTGCTCTCGTGTGTTTTCTCCACTTCCCTGCCTCCTCCCCGGCTGCTCTCGTGTGTTTTCTCCACTTCCCTGCCTCCTCCCCGGCTGCTCTCGTGTGTTTTCTCCACTTCCCTGCCTCCTCCCCGGCTGCTCTCGTGTGTTTTCTCCACTTCCCTGCCTCCTCCCCGGCTGCTCTCGTGTGTTTTCTCCACTTCCCTGCCTCCTCCCCGGCTGCTCTTGTGTGTTTTCTCCACTTCCCTGCCTCCTCCCCGGCTGCTCTCGTGTGTTTTCTCCACTTCCCTGCCTCCTCCCCGGCTGCTCTCGTGTGTTTTCTCCACTTCCCTGCCTCCTCCCCGGCTGCTCTCGTGTGTTTTCCATCTCCTCTCTGAAAGTAGCCTCGCCCTCGATCCGCTCCACAACACATCTTCCTGAATGACTGACACACGCTTTGTGTGTTTCTAGTGTAAAGTGTCTCTGTGACGGAACTCTACTGGACCAAGGCTTTCTACTCAAACATCTGGATCAGAATCTTCTTCTTGTGGAACCAGACAGCAGACTGGACACCACAACATCTGTAAGTACAAACATGTAAACATTGTTTCCTCTTATTGCTCCTCCTTGCAGAAGCGGCTCGAAGGGAGCCTTAAAGTTTTATTATCACATACGGTACAAGTAGATTACAGTGAAATGCTTGGTTCTGTATGAGCCTCCTGAGGTTGGGCTTCATACAGTAAACATGAACCAAATCAACACAATCTGGACGGAGCTCAACGAGGCGCACAGCGCGGCGCCATCTTGTTGACGTTCATCCTCAACGACTTGGGTCATAAAGGAGAAAAGAGCTGCAGACGTAGTACAAGAGTTTTACTGTTTTACTATTGATCGTTAGTTTGTAATGTGTTGTTCAGATCAACATAAGCATAATATATCTAAATAACTTAGTTAGTTAACACCAGTGTTGTGCTAGTTACTGAAAAATAGTAACTCAGTTACTTTACTAGTTACTTCATTTCAAAAGTAACTCTGTTACTTTACTAGTTACTTACACCCAAAAGTAATGCGTTACTGTGAAAAGTAACTATTTAGTTACTTAAAAAAAAAAATTGCTCCCATGCCCTTACAGATACTCAAAATCGGTTGATCAACTTGACAGTTTCCATTCACATCACTGTGGTCTATACAAACACAAATCTGACACAAACACAAATGTTGTCCCGAGTCCCGACGTAATAAGAAATGCGCCGCTTAGGTTGAAGGAACAGCCTTGATGTCGCTGGAGCGTTTCATTATAACGTCTTGCAACGTTGTTTAAGATATCAATCGTGAATTGCAACGTTAGAATAGTTAGGATATCAATTGTGCATGAAAGGACTATATTTATATTGTTTGATTAGTATTGATGAGATTCCCTGGCAGATTCGTACAGTCAAAATCCGTTGATCAACTTGAGTTTCCATTCATTTGCATTCACATCACTGCACTCACCAAAGTCTGCGGTGGTCAAGATGTAACGTTAGTCCAGCCCCTCAAACATTTTCTTTATCTCATTTCCATGTTGTATATTCTCTCTCCAAGTAGTTGGAAAAAGTGTTCCGTCCCATTTGCTGTGTGTCGCCTGGTATCATGCTAACTACTGTAGATCCCTGAAAGCGGGTGGCTTCGGATGAGTCCTGGTCGTTAGCGTTAGACTCCTACAGTTCGGTCGGGGCGCCTGCACAGCGAGGGAAGGATCTGGAGGGAGGTAGTGTGACCTTCCACACGTTACACTCTCCCAGTGAGAGTCTGCGCTGCCAGGCACATGTGTCGGAGGAAAGCATGTGACAGTCTCCGGCCTCCCGGACCAACAGTAGGGGGGGGGGGGGGGGGGGGGGGTGCGCAACAACCAGGAAGGGGGTTGGGAATTGGCATAACGACTAACAGTGGGATGGGAGAAAAAATCGGAAAAAGGAGGGGGGAAAAAGACAATAATAAAAATATAAAAAACTATGCCCCAAAACTATGGAACAAACTACCCCAAAACATCAGGGAAGCCAACTCGCTAGACATCTTCAAAAGACAGCTTAAAACCTATCTCTTTGCTCAGGCATTTCAATGAAACATCAGGGATATCCTGACACAAATTGTACATACCTGCACTATTCTTACCCTGCCTACTTTTATACACTGCCTATCAAATTCATGTGTCGGTTCTATGCAAATTTGATCTCACTACCTCCTACTGTATGCACTGTAATTTTAAGATAACTATTTTATCACACTTTTTACTTCTTACTGATGCACTGCTCTGTTGTATGTTAAATACCCTGTTGTATGCGCATTGCCCCACTGTCGGCCTAGGGAGGGTGTACAACTACCACATGCCTCCTCCGATACATGAGGAGTCAGCCAGCCGCTTCTTTTCACCTGACAGCGAGGACTCTCACTGGGGGAATGTAACGCGTGCAGAGGTTCACGCTATTTCCCCGATCCACCTCCCTGCTGAACAGGCGCCCCGACCGACCAGTAGGAGTCGCTGTTTACAACGACCAGTACAATTACCCTGCCGGCTTCCCACCCGCTAACGCTGCCAATTGTGTTAGTAGGAACGACTGATAGCTGGAATCGATCCCAGAGTCTCTGCGGTGGTAGGCGAGGGCATTCTCCACTGCGCTACCCAGCCGCGCGCAACTCCTCTTGTTTCTATGTAAACTCTGCGAGCAACAGGTCCAATAAATGCGTCTAACATGCTTGATATCCTCGCCATTCCTATGCCCGTTGCGGTTAAAATCC
Source organism: Notolepis coatsorum (assembly GCF_963971535.1). Classification (NCBI taxonomy): domain Eukaryota; kingdom Metazoa; phylum Chordata; class Actinopteri; order Aulopiformes; family Paralepididae; genus Notolepis; species Notolepis coatsorum. The sequence goes on along the minus strand of NC_140176.1, from coordinate 609,530 downwards.
TTAACTTAGTTGCTAACTAAGCTAAGCTAGCTCACAGGCATACATAGGGATGCCCCCCGAAACCCGGTTCTAAATGGGAACCGGTACTAAATTAGAAAAGACCAGAGTATTGATGAGCTCCGACGGTTCTGACAGTGGTGTCAGGAGAACTGCCTCTCCCTGAACGTCAGCAAAACAAAAGAGATGATTGTGGACTTCAGGAGGTCGGGGGTCAAGGACTACAGCCCCCTCAGCATCGACGGGGCACCGGTTGAGAGAGTGAACAGTTTCAAGTACCTCGGAGCCCACATATCCGAGGACTTGACATGGACCACACACATTGACAGTGTTGTGAAGAAGGCACGACAACGCCTCTACTTCCTCAGGCGCCTAAGGAAGTTCCAAGTCAGTCAGAAGATCCTTAGGAACTTCTACTCATGTACAATAGAGAGCATCCTGACTGGCAACATCACCTCCTGGTTTGGGAATAGCACTGCACAAGACCGTAGCAGACTACAAAGAGTGACACGTTCAGCCGAACGCACAATTGGAGGGGGGCTTCCCACCCTCCAGAACATTTACAACAAGCGGTGCAGGGGGAAGGTGAAGAGAATCATCAAGGACTCCAGCCACCCGAACAACTGCCTCTTTGAACTGCTGCAGTCAGGCAAGCGATACCGGAGTCTTAAGGCGAGCACAGAAAGACTCCGAAGAAGCTTCTATCCCCAGGCCATCAGGCTGCTCAACGAACAATAAACACTATGCAACAACCATCAAATGCACATAGCACACACACCCACACGCACACACTCACTTAAACAAACAACACACTGCAGCACCCACTCTCCACACTTTAGATCACACAAACACACTTTATATTTATTGATAAAGGATTTGCACTACAACTCGTACACCTACTGTAAATTGTACCTAAATTGTACCTCATCCCATTTCTGCTTTGCACTATATAGTATTGTATATTAGTACACCGCATAGCATATTGTATATTATATGGTAACTCAGTTACGTCTATTCTGCATCGAACATTGTACATATGTCTATACTGAACACTGTGACCTCATTTTTTACTTCTAATTTACATGCTATACTATGTTATTTTATTTCATCTTGTCTTGCACAGTCTCTGGAGCGTAACAGTAAGAAGCATTTTGTATAAAAGTATTCTGTACTTCTGTATGACATCTATTAAAGAGACTTGAGAAACTTGAAACTTGCTATCGGTATTCGAGAAATTAGAGTTTTATTTTTTTCGAGGAATTTAAACGTCGCAAACTAATCTTGTTCTCCTCTCTCGGTATTTTGTATTTGTATTTATTGGTTTAAAATACAGAGACAGTGCATATTAAGGAACATTTGACTGTAAATATGCCAGTTTAGCCAAGTTGGCTAATTTTCAACTGTAGTCTCTGGGGCAGGTGACATGAGCACAACAATAATTAAAACTAGGGATGATCCGATCACGTGATCGGGATCGGCGTCGATCACATGCTTTTCAGAGGATCGGGGATCGGGAAAAAATAATAATAAAAATCGGCAGTCAAAAAAAGAGAAATTTTATTCAACAAACATGACCATGTCCACGTCTTAAACTCATACGGAGGCCTTAGTTTTGGTTTTAAATTACATATAATATATCATCATTAATGTATTTATTGTCACACAGAGCAGAATAATTGTCCACAACAAACACATTCCCCTTTAATTTATACCGTTGCAACAAACACATTACCTTTAATTTAGACCGGCTACACGCTGTCAACAACAGTACAACACGTCGCTCCCGAAACACGGTTAATATCCACTGACTTGAGCAGCTAGACTTAATGTCAGAGGTTTGGAACTAAGCATTTTAAAATAGAAAGTCAAGCCAGTTGCAATGTTTGCAAGGAGGACAGGCTGGAGGCGAAGTTTTCAGACTAACTTTTCACCTGGAGGATAACGTGACTGAGGATTATCGTCGGCGTTTCAGACCAGAATGGACCATTACGTAAGTCGAACACTGAATGTATACTAATGTGCAAACATATATTGAAACTTTTAATATTTCTCATATGAAGCAGAAGCACATTTCTCAGGGTGAATGTAATAACAAACGCCTCCGCGCTCGCGCCCCGGACTATAGGCAACAGATGGGCTTGTCTCGCTCTGCCAGTTTCTGACAAAAATGCGTCCAAATTGATTACTAATGTGAAAGATCGGATCGGAAACGATCGGATCGATGGATATTTTAAATCACATGATCGGGATCGGATCGGAAGCAAAAAAGGCGATCGGGACATCCCTAATTAAAACATAGTACAATAATTAAAACACAGTAGGAATCAGTATAGGCCACAATACACTAAAATACATACAAACAAATACATTAAAATACAACCCCTCAGTTAAAAAACATAGTACAGTAATTAAAACACAGTAGGAATCAGTATAGGTTACAATACACTAAAATACATACAAATAAATACACCAAAATACAACCCCTCAGTTAAAATGGTCGCACACTTGACCATCTCTCAACCATGATTTTAAGTTGGTTTTAAATGAGATGTAACTTTGATACTCCCTGAGCCGTGTTGGCAGGTGTGGGCTGCTCTCACGGAAAAGGCTGTCTGACTAAAAGCAGACCTCCTGTTTGGGACTACACAGTCCCCTCTGACTACAGACCTGGTATATCTATCAGCAGATGCTTTCTGTTTTATGAAAGTACAGAGGGGGGGAGGAACCAAGCCATGTAGGATTTTATAGGTAAGGCAGGCATCTTTGATCTTTGTCACACGCGACTCGAGTCGCTCACACTGTGCACATCCGGGTACTTGAGAGGTGCTGAAGCGCACAGACAGAGAGCTCTGCTTTCATCATAGCGGAGAGAACGTAACGTTCGAAAAAAGCATGCATAGCGCGACCTGTGTAACAACTGCTATATTAAAACACTTTGGCTGCCATGGGTTAAATTCATTATCAACCGTAGGTTGCCGGCTCTATTTGTCTATAGAGAAAGTCCCATTCTTTGCAGGGCTATAACTTTTTAAATTCTATTGCTACATTGCCATTATTAGGGCCCATTCAAAGTCCTATATGTATTGTTCATTGTGTAGCAACGTTAAACTTTTTCATTCACATATTCATAGTAAAGTATGGTCTAATGTATAAGTATGTTTTCATCTCTTTCTGCAGCTTTCTCCAGAACGTGATCTATAGCCCCAAATACATTATATTGATGATGCAATACAGTTTTATGGCAATCTGCGCGATATAAAAAATTCCAACTAGACGTACTTCTAGAAGTTACTACACGTCATCTGATGTTGACGGATGGGCTAGGGGGCGTTTATAATTCCGTGGGCAGCGTTATACCAATCATCTAATGTGGGTCAAATGTTGATAATAGCAGTTAGTATTGAAGACGGTAACTTTACACGCTAAAACTCACCCCAGTCTCCGCGCGCCGTTGGGCGATCATCGTAGAGTAGACATTTTATCATTATGGGATGTAGATTTACCCGGTCCATCTCCAGCTTGTATAATGGTATATACGTCCAAATCATGTTGTTTATCGAGTTATTGGCAATCGATCGCTATGTAGTGTGACGAGCCAGAGTCCCGGGACATGTACCAAGTGCCCGGAAGTAATACGGCCGTCCAGCACAACCTCTACGGCACTTCCTGTTAAGCCACCAGATGGCGCTCCTGAACCGCCAGAGAGCTCAGTGGGTCCTCCTGGTGGATCTCAGGCCAGCGGAGGGGACATATGAATCCGATCCCAGATTTTTGAAATATTGATATTAAAGACGCTGTAAAGCGTCTTCGGCAACTTGAGCATGGCCGGGAATGACGTGCTTAAGCGTTTCCCGGCACCCAAAGTGTTAACGTTAGCAAGATAAGCATGCATAGCGTGACCTGTGTAACGTTAAGTAACTTGTGTTCCGCGGGGAAAGACTGTTCATCACTGCATACAACTTGGTTTAATCCAAACGTCCATTCAGAAACTTTGTATTATGAAATAATTCTGGGATGTCTGACTATTTCCCTATCCATTGGTGCGAGTTCAGCTGACACTGTTGACACACCCACTACGCAAAGCGTGCGAACACACACACACACACACACACACACACACACACACACACTGCTCCGGTCATGCATCCACTCAACTCATGGAAAATACAGCATCAGGCTATTGTTCTAAAAGTATCTCTACTAATAAAATGGAGTATTGAAACGTTTTTAACAGCTGGGTATTGGGTGGGACATTATGATTTAAGAACTTTCTAAATAAAATGGAAAGTCCCAAAATAGTCAATTTATCTGACTGCTTGTATTAATTGATCAAAAAGTAGCCATGTGCAGTAATATAGTTATATAAAAGAATAATAAAGCAATTAGGGATGCCCCGATCACGTTTTTTGCCACCGATACCGATCGTCTATGAGCCATATCGGCCGATATCGATCGTTTTCTGGTATAAAAATATATATATATATAATTCTTGTAAAAATAAAATTATAAAAAATATATATTATATAATCATACTTGTAGTTGTATTATCTGCGAGACATCGCCACCACGCAACAAGTCAAAATGTTCGCTATCTGCAAACGGCTCCACTTTCTGTGTGTACTCGAGTAGCCTCCAGCTACGGCCAGGATTCTCCGGCGCTGCAGCTGGACCCTATAGGTATAAATCACATTCAGCATGCCCTCAGCTCGAATACGCATCGAATCAATGTTATAAGACATTGATATCAGGAGCTATTTGTAGCTACTGCTAGCCGGCTAGATAACGTTAAGACAACACCTCAGTGAACTATTTAGTTTACTGGACATTCCATATAGAGCTAACGTGAGCTAACGAGTCAACGGAGGTAACTTATCATGCACTCGACTATTGCTGGAGCATTTGTTGATATCAGCAGCTATCGGTAGCTAGCCAGCTAGATGCCGATTCTGTTCTTAATTAATTGTTTTCAGGCGGCTGGGTGGCGTAGCGGAGATTGTGCTCGTCACCAATGCAAGAGACTCCGGTATCGAATCCCAGTCTCAGCATTGCCTTCGACTTGGACGTCGTACTGGCTCAGCGGGTGGAAGTCGATGGGTGGGGATTGGACGTTGTGGACAGCAACGCCAGTGTTTCCCCTGGGTTTTTTTTCAGGGGGGGTGGTAGGGTTAGGGTTAGGGTAAACTAAACTAAACTACTAGTGTTGTCGCAGGGCGCACGTGTCACGGATACGTGGTGTCAACAGTGTGGTCATAGACGCGCGCAGTAAGCCGGTTGTTAGTATCGGTGCATTTCTCTACACTGAGCTGAAATGAAACGATTGCACATAAATTAGGTAAATAAATATTAACAATATTTATTTACAACACATAAATTAACTTATTTACAATTATACATACAGTAATGACAACACACATACAGTATGAACTATTTACAATACAGGGACAGTGTTTCCCACAGGATTTTATGAGACTGTGTGGTGGGTGAACCTCTGACCCTCTAGGGGGGTCTGGGGGCATGCTCCCCCGGAATTGTTATTTTTTTGTACATTTTAAAGTTAAATGCATCAATCTGGTGCACTTTGAGAGCAAAATAAAGAGGCCAGATCTATGATGCTCAAAACACAAAATCGACTAGATTGCAGTGCTTCCCAATCCTCTCCTCGGAGCACCCCAGCCGTTCCATGTATTTGTTAAATTCCACCACCAGCACACCTGATTCAACTTAACAAGCCCTTTATTAGTTGAACCAGGTGTGCTGGTGGTGGAATTTAACAAATACATGGAACGGCTGGGGTGCCTCGAGGAGAGGTTTGAGAACCACTGAGCATACAGTACATTTGAGCCATCAAAGAAATGAAGCAAAAGTGGTTACCTGTGTTGAACTGGTTTCTTTTTTAGAAAATATTAAAATATACTGGATTACTATTACGACTACTACCACTGCCAATACTACTGATACATCCCTATTGGCAATGTATCAGTCTAGGTAATTAATGGGAAACACTGAGGGAGGCACATACAACACTCATAACTATTTACAACCAGTGTCAGAGCGAGCGCACTCAAGTTGTTTGGAAATTCTGAGTGCACACCGGACGCTCTGACCGAAGAGTCAGTTTATCAGAGCGGAGCAGATTTTCAGAGTGAATTTATTAACTCACCTTCTTAACTAGGGCCCTATGAAATTTTAATTTTTTCCTGTTTTCGGATATGAATTTGACTGTTTTCGGATTTCTTTGTTTTAAATTTTTCGGATTTCTCATTTAATATTTTTTCCTTTTGTATTTAACCAACTAACTTTAATAATAGTACATCTGCAAACAGTGCCAGTGTAGTTCAATGTTCAGTGCCAGTTAGGTTATGAGGTTTCTTTTTTTCAATTAAGTTCAGTTCAATGCAGTTCAACTGCCAGTGCAGTGCAATAACTAAATAATAATTAAATTGTTAAATAATACAAAATAATAATTTGTTTAAAAGAAATCAAGAAAAAAACTGTAAAATGTAATTTATTTCAAAGAGATGTCCTTTAACACATTGGTTGCCAACAACGAGATTTCTCGTTATTGGCCGCCATGCGTTGGTTGCCAATAACGAGATATCTCATTATTTAATCGTTATTTCTTTTATTAGCGATATCCATTCATTTTTCATCCGTCCAGCCTGACGTTATCATTGGGAATGGCTCTGAGCTCAAAGGGCAAATACCGCCCCTTATCGTCTCCCGGATGGTAATGCACATCATTGGATTGAGTGAAAAAGTGCATCAGAGAAAAACTCCGGTCCAGGGTTTCCCCATATCTGGTAAGCAGTGTCTGTTACCAGATTCACCGCAGAGGCTCGGAGCAGCTTTCGATTATGCGTTTCGGACTATAACGTTGTATCAATAAACGCGATCAATATTTGGAATGGCGATCAGGAATTGGATTCATCTTTTTGCAGAACATCTGATCTGAGGTAAGGAATCTATGTTACCAGTTTTGGGTTAATCAGAGTTGTTTTAGGCGCTGAGCGCGGCACGAATAAATTATTTTTAAGCCCGCTTTTGTATCGTGCATAAGAACACAAATACTCTCGATAATCTAGCGTTTATTTGAAAACGATTCATAAATCAGCCGGAAAATGACAACGTGTTTTGTGTATTCCAGTAAAGGGCTATTATCGCGGAATTTCTCTGAAATTACTACAACTCTCCGAAACTATACTCTTATTCAAAGCGGTATAAAACGAAAATGTACTGATAAAAAAACAATCTGTTTCGTACATGTTGAATGTGTTAAAGGTTCCTGCTTCTCCCCATCTCTGGCTGACATCACCCTTGTGATACATGATGGTTAGGGTCTCTGGCTGACATCACCCTTGTGATACATGATGGTTAGGGTCTCTGGCTGACATCACCCTTGTGATACATGATGGTTAGGGTCTCTGGCTGACATCACCCTTGTGATACATGATGGTTAGGCCTTTGTGTTTTCCTCAGTGAGGGATTCTCTTTTGTCGGTCAGCAGCGTTTTGTACTGAAGCTTCTCTCTGTATAATTATTTTTTAAATATCAACATTATCTGGCCATCCTCAGTAAATACTATCAAACTTTCCAAAGACCAGAGTTGGGACTGGCATGCACACACACACACACACACACGCACAAAGGGAGAATGGCTTATATGAGCTATATATATATATCAACTTATAGTTTATTTTTATAGTGTAATGTTATGAGCTATATATATATATCAACTTATAGTTCGTTTTTATAGTGTAACGTTACTTGAAGGAGAGAGAGAGAGAGACTGAGACTTGTTACGCGCAACGCTAGTCAGTCTCGGAATGGATTTGGTAGGTTTTTTTCTGCGTCTCCGTAGACCGTGCCGCACCACCGTTTTAAAGTCTTAGTGAAGATTGATTTATATGAAAACCGATTTATGTATAATTTAGCTAACTCACCAACGTTACTGTGATTAAAGCAAACTTTAATAAAAAAATTATTTTGTATTTTATTTTTTTATTATTTTTTAAACAAACACATAAACAAACATGACAACATAAAATTTGATATACAAGCATTAATTAACAGTGCACATCCAATGAAATTACCATTTAAATAAATGTCTTATAGAAGATGTACCCCTAATACCTGCTATCTAATACCCTACACACATATGCTCCTGCTCGCTACCCCCCCCCCCCGGACCCCCACTTGGATAATCCATCCATTATCATTCGCTCCTAACCAGGCACTACAATTATATGCTAGCTTTTATTCTCTCCACCACTTCTAACCACATTGTCATTTTGGATTCATTGAGACCCAAAATCCTTGCTGTAGATATTTCTTGATAAATCACATTCGAGATATGTAAGAATCCAGACCTTCCGGCAAATTTTTTCCGGTTGAAACCATCGTGATGCTATCAGTTTTTTAGCCGCTGTGATACCCAATCTCTTTAGCTGTATAGGTACTGCATACTCAAAAACATCATTCAGCAGTAATACAGAGGGGTGTACAGGTATATTCAGAGTTAAGAGATTTGATAATTGCTGGGTCACTTCTTTCCAGAATATCTTAACTGGTGGGCAGTCCCAGTACATGTGCATAAATGTACCCGCGTCCCCATTTGTACATAAGGAGCATTTGGAGTCTTGTTTAAGACTCATTCTGTTCAGTCTTATAGGAGTAAAGTATGTCCTATGGATATAGTTAAGATTGATTTGTTGATGGTCCGGGTTCCGTGATGCAAGTCGAACATTCGCCCAGGCTTCTTGCCACTCAAAATCTATTTCCAGGTCTGGTATATCCCTCCTCCAAATAGAGTCTAGGTGGAGGGTTTCATACGAGGCCGTTAGTAATTGATGATAAAAATCTGATACAAAACCTCTCTATGTCTCTCTTTCATAGAAGAATTTGTGGTATCTGTGGTGTACAATTGGTATGTCTAATGGAACACCGTGAGACTTCAAACATAACAATAACTGTGCGTAAAAATAATATGTGGAACTGGTGAGATACATTTTTTTGTGTATTTCCTCATAACTACAAAAACCCTGTTTGTTGAAAACATCCCCTAATGAGTGTATGCCTTGCTTTTCCCATCTAGGGAATCTTATAGGTCGTTTTCCAATCAGGAGTGCATTGTTATTGAATAAGGGAGTATGATTATGCCATTTATGTGGGTTAGAATATTTTTTTTGTGTTTCACGCCATATCCGCTATGTCCTGCAGTCTATGTGGAAGATAAGTATTTACATTTGTTTTATTAATTATTTTTTTATTATAATTTTTTCAGGGGGGGCGGGGGGTCCCGTTAAGGCAATGGCAGGGGAAACACTGAACTCCTACAGGTCGGTTGGGTGACGCCTGCACAGCAGAGACAGGAAGTATCGGGGGCAGCGTGAGCCTCCCACGCGCTACTCCTCGCCACTGAGAGTCCGCGCTGTCCGGTGAAAAGATGCAACAGGCTGCCTCCTCGTGTACCGGAGGGGACACGTGATGCAAGGATTCTATCCTCACTAGAACCGACCAGTGGGGGGCATAGTCTAGCAACGTTCAAGACAGGGGAGGGGAGAATTGGCAATATGAAATTGGGATGGGAGAAAACATTTTAAATAATGAGAAAAAGTGGATCATCTTTATTTTTTTTATTTTCTTGCAAAATAATCAAAAAGAACCGATAAGAGTATCTATAAAGTACCGAACTGCTAAGCAGTATCGATAAGAGTAGTAGTATCGATAAAATCCTAACGATCATACCCATCCCTAGGCACACAGGAGAAATCAGTTCCATGGAATGAGAAAAGGGGGGGGGCTCTCTTTCTCTCTGTACGTTCAATGATGATGATTATTATGAAGTAGCCTAAATGTACACTATAAAAACGAACTTGATAGTTCATGATAATAAATAATTCACTTCATTAGCAAAAATATTGTAAAATCATTACCTCATTGACTGCCACGCTCTTTTCCCATCTTTACTCAATGGCGCCAGCGTTATTGACCATTTTCGCAATGTTTGCGGACCCATCATGTGTTCTGTATTATAGCTATGGAGACAATAGTATGGCTCATTTGACAGGCATTAGAGTGACTCCACGACACCAGTTCCATTAGTGAGGAAAGGGGGGTCAACTCGAGTCAACTACGGCATCCAATAGACTCAAACTCAAACCTACTACATCATGGTGGTGGTGGCTGAGCCTCTCTCGCTCTCTACGTTAAAGGGGAACTATCTTATAAATGGCCTTTTTCAGTGTTTAGCATTGTTTCCTAGCTATGTGGACTTATATTAATATGATCTATGTCTCTAATTCTCATATTGGCGCATTCTTCCAAATTCTCCTCTCACAATATTCACCCTCACTGAACTGAGTCATCTGAAAGTGTGCTGATTTGTGATGTCAGAGAGACTCCGCTGCATGTTAATCATCAGGCCCCACCGTGGTTTAGGAGCCCAGGCTCAAAACGGCTTAAGATCTTGAGGTAGAAAAATGCTGTTTTTGAGGACTTGATTAGAAATACAAAACAATGAATAAAAAAAAAAAAACATTACAGAGGTGTTCTCACAGGAATTGTGTAAAAGTGCCCAAATAGTGAAAGAAATAGTAAAATAGTTCCCCTTTAAATGATTTAAAGTAGCCAAACATTACGCTATAAATACTTACTGGATAGTTCATGATATAAACATTTAATTTCATTATCTGAAATATTCTAAAATCATTAACCTGTTGAGCCCTAGCCCTATTTTCTGAAAATCCGCCTAAAATACATACCTAAGTAAATGGAAGATTGCTCCACTTCTACAAGGTCCATTTGCATGTTCTTGGTATATAGGAACATCTAGGTACCTGGGGGTATGTATCCCCAGTGTCAGAAATATTGTGTCTGTTACTAGGCTTGAGTAAATTGTGATGAAACAAAGGAGAATATAAATTATAATTTTCTTTGCATCTTTGCCGGTGAATAACACCATGTTATAATTGTGCCGCATCCGACCTCCCTCACTGAGCTCATTCAGCACCTTCTTGAAATCAAGTGTAAAAAAATCTAAGCAAATTAATAAAGGGAAGAGGATTAAACAGAAGGATTTGTAGTATTGCTATACAAATAAAGTTATATTATACAGTAATAAATTATAATCCATTTGAATTATACATTCAAAATTGAATTATGAACTATAAATTACCTTATCAAGTTCAAGTTTCTTTAATAGTTGTCATACAGAAGTACAGAATACTTTTATACAAAATGCTTCTTACTGTTACGCTCCAGAGACTGTGCTAGACAAGATACGTATGAAATAAAATAGTATAGCATGTAAAATAGAGGTCACAGTGTTCAGTATACATTTACATTTAGTCATTTAGCTGACGCTTTTATCCAAAGCGACTTACAAGTTCTGTACGACAAGCCATCAGGAAGGGCACAACTCTATCAGCTGAGCAACAATGTTCATCAAAGTGTTGAGTGCTACAGTGTAGGTTAGTTTATTAGGACAAGTGCATGACAGTACGGTTAGTTAGGGTTAGATATTTCTTTATTTTATTTTTATTTTTTATTCAGATAATGGTTGAAGAAGTGCGTCTTTAGTCGACGGCAAAAGATTGGACGTGTTTCGGCTGTCCTAACTGGGGTGGGTAGTTCATTCCACCATTGTGGGGCAAGGACTGAGAAAAGGCGACTTCTCTTTGATGACCCTCCCGGAGCTCGGATAGGAGTAGGTCTGAGGCGGCCAGAAGATGCAGAGCGTAGGGGTCTTGAGGGTGTGTAGTTAGAAGATGCAGACTGTAGGGTCTTGAGGGTGTGTAGTTAGAGACCATTGACCGGAGGTAGGCGGGAGCAGTTCCCTTTGCCGTACGATATGCTAGGTCGAGGGCCTTGAAGCGGATTCGTGCAGCAATGGGGAGCCAGTGCAGGTCCCTAAGAAGTGGGGTGACATGGGCCGACTTCGGTAGGTTTGAGATCAGGCAGGCCGCTGCGTTCTGAATGAGTTGAAGAGGCTTAGTGGCAGTGGCCGGGAGGCCAGCGAGCAGTGCGTTGCAGTAGTCGAGGCGGGAGATGACTGTTGATTGGACGAGGAGTTGGGTGGCTTCTTTTGTCAGGAAGGGGCGGATCCTTCTGACGTTGCTCAGGAGGAATCGGCAGGTTCTGGTTGTCGCTGCGATGTGAGCAGAGAAGTTCAACTGGTCGTCGAGGACAACACCAAGGTTCTTGGCGGTCGGGGACGCGGTCACAGCTGCATTCTCGACTGTGATGGAAAGGTCGGTCAGGGCGGAGGATTTGGCCGGCAGGTGGAGCAATTCTGTTTTGCTTAGGTTCAGTTTGAGGTGGTTGGTCGTCATCCAGGCGGAGATGTCGGACAGACAGGCCGAGATCCGCTCAGAGACGTGGATATCTGAGGGAGGGAAGGAGAGGAAGAGTTGAGTATCGTCGGCATAACAATGGTAGGAGAAGCCATGAGACGTGATAATGTTACCCAGTGATTTAGTGTAGAGGGAGAAGAGAAGGGGTCCTAAAACCGAGTATAGACATATGTACAATGTTCGATGCAGAATAGAAGTAACTGAGTTACCATACAATATACAATATACTATGCAATGTACTATTTCCCCAAGGGGATCAATAAAGGAATATCTTATCTTATCTTATACAATTCTATATAGTGCAAAGCAGAAATGGGATGAGGTACAATTTAGGTACAATTTACAGTAAGGTGTACGAGTTGTAGTGCAAATCCTTTACCAATAAATATAAAGTGTGTTTGTGTGATCTAAAGTGTGGAGAGTGGGTGCTGCAGTGTGTTGTTTGTTTAAAGTGAGTGTGTGCGTGTGGATGTGTGTGCTGTGTGCATTTGATGGTTGTTGCATAGTGTTTATTGTTCGTTGAGCAACCTGATGGCCTGGGGATAGAAGCTTCTTCTGAGTCTTTCTGTGCTCGCCATGAGACGCCGGTATCGCTTGCCTGACCGCAGCAGTTCAAAGAAGCAGTTGTTCGGGTGGCTGGAGTCCTTGATGATTCTCTTAGCCTTACCCCTGCACCGCTTGTTGTAAATGTTCTGGAGGGTGGGAAGCCCCCCTCCAATTGTGAGTTCGGCTGAACGTGTCACTCTTTGTAGTCTGCTTCGGTCTTGTGCAGTGCTATTCCCAAACCAGGAGGTGATGTTGCCAGTCAGGATGCTCTCTATTGTACATGAGCAGGGCTGTACACTGCGACGAGATGATCGCGAATTGCCCCTTTAATTGGCCGTTGCGATTGGTAAATATTATCTGGGGGCGGGCTTGCGAGTAGTGCTTTCAAGCCTTACATTCGCATTTCACTCCTAAATTATTCAAGGCGTGTGATGACGCGATGACGTCACTCACGCGAGCTGAGCAGTGAGCACTCAGCAGGTATGATCAACGGGAACAATCGACTGAGCACTCACTCTGATAGACTGGCTGACTGTCTGATTTAGCTATGAAGAAAAGTAAAGTTAGTATTGCTTCATATTTTCGACGCGTTCGACCTCCTATAGTGAGCCGAACTGAACTGAACTCAGACACACGGAGAGAGCTGCGGCGTCTGCTGCTCCTCCTCCTCCAGCCCTCCCGCACCCGTGGCTGTTGTAAACACTAGTCTCTAGTGGGACACTGGGACCTCGGTGAGCCTGCCAGCCGGCTAGCTACTGATAGCTGCTGATATCAACAAATACTCCAGCAAGTCTAGTAGTGCATGATAGCGCTCACTGTTCAAAACGAAACGTCCCATTAAACTAAATAGTTCACTGAGGAGTTGTCTTATATAGCAGTAGCTACAGATAGCTCCTGATATCAATGTCTTATGAGTCGATGCGTATTCGAGCTGAGGGCACGCTGAATATAGTCGATAGGGTCCAGCTGCAGCGCCGGAGAATCCTGGCCGTAGCTGGAGGCTACAGTATAGGGTCCAGCTGCAGCTCCGGAGAATCCTGGCCGTAGCTGGAGGCTACTCGAGTACACACAGACAGTGGAGCTGGTTGCATATAGCGAGCATTTTGACTTGTTGCGTGGTGGCGATGTCTCGCAGATAATACAACTACAAGTGTGATTATATAATATATATATTTTATTAAAAAAAATTATATAAAATTCTTTTTTTTCTTTTCTTTTTTAAATAAAAAACAATCGATATAAATAATGGTAAATTGTTATTTAAAAATTTGCCCCTAAAAAATATTTTTTGCCCCTAAATTTCTCATTTAGGGGCAAGTGTGCCCCTAGTGAAAAAGCTTAGCGTACAGCCCTGATGAGTAGAAGTTCTTAAGGATCTTCTGACTGACTTGGAACTTCCTTAGGCGCCTGAGGAAGTAGAGGCGTTGTCGTGCCTTCTTCACAACACTGTCAATGTGTGTGGTCCATGTAAAGTCCTCGGATATGTGGACTCCGAGGTACTTAAAACTGTATCGCCAATAACATTGTTATGCACTGCAGTGCAATACAATTTTTAGTAAAATGTTATAAAATAATGCAATAGTGCATTCCAATAAAATAGTTCTCAGTCAGTGGATGAATAATGAATAAAAGAAGAAACTACCAAAACCCGAGATATCTCGGATTTGGCGTCCAACGCATGGCGAGTTAACCCGGGATATCTCGGGTCTGGCGCCGAATGTGTTAATACAGCAAGGTCAGGGAACAAACTTAACTTTTTGACTTACCAGCCATTTGGCTGGTAGATTTTAAAAACTACCAGCCAGGCAGATTTTTTACCAGCCAAAAATTAAAAATAGCTTTTTAGTATATCGCCATGTGTTATTATTACTATATAATACTCTCATATGCTATTTTCAATTAATATCATAAACAACATAAGGAATATTAGCATAATTTTGAGTGGACTGAAGGAATGAGTCAGCGTTAATAGTTTTAAATGCAAATAATTTATTGAAACATAGAAGTGGGGTCGGACACACACACACTGTTTCAACTCACCACCCCCGCATCATATTGTAGTCTAGTCTGTCTTCAAACTTCCACTCCTCTCGAAACCTTTTTATATTTGAATATCAACATTATCTGTGCATCCTCAGTAATCCTGAGTTTACTACAATATACTCCTCTCCTGAGTCCTGACTAGTGACTTCATCGTCTTTCCAAACGCACGCACACACACAGAGAAAGGGAGAGTGCCCCCCCCCCCCCCCCCATTTCCCTTTCCCCAGTCCACACTGTCTGCTGTTCTCTATGGCTCTGCCGCTGATCAGGATTAGCTTGTTAGCTTACGCTAACATAACGTTCATTTCGGGCGATGTGGGCATAAAGGAATGGCGACGATGCAATGCATGTTAGATGTATTTGACCCGTTGTGAGAAGAAGAAAAAACCACAGACTTATTTCGGCTGGCAAAATAGGCGCACTGCTGTGTAGCTCTGCTCTCAGGGAACAAACTTAACTTTTTGACTTACCAGCCATTTGGCTGGTAGATTTTAAAAACTACCAGCCAGGCAGATTTTTTACCAGCCATTGGCGGTTGGCTGGTACTTATTTTGTTCCCTGAGCAAGGTGCACCGTCGAGAAAAATATAGGATGAATACAGACAATTCTAGGGTCTTTTATATCGATTTCAGTGAACTTGGCGTAGAAAAAGAGTTCCTAAAGATGTCTCGTTGCTATGGCATTTCAAATGGAGTAGGCTATCAACCAGCTTGGCAACACAAACGAATGACTTATTAGTCTAATTTAACGTACCCCATAACACATTCCTGGCCAACCACGTATATATACGTGTTACCACTCGGTTTTGCTTTTATTCCATTTTAATATCCTACTCAATGTCACGGAGCTGTATGTTGGCTGGAAACGGCATATCCGGACTCCGAAAGTGCAGTACCGGCCAGATCCTGGTATTGGCACTGTCTCGATAATGCAGTTTCCCTTGTTGCAGACGGGGTGTCACCTTTTTTTCACTCCGGGTTAGCTTTTCTGTTAGCCTGAAGCGAGGGCTTCAACCGATCGCCTGGAATACTTATTGCGACGCCGAATTCAGTATGCAGTAAAGTAGGGCTGTCCCGACTAAGGATTTGGATAGTCGATTATGATTGGCCGAAATTAGCCGATAGACTATTAGTCGACTATGAAATTTAAATTATTATTATCATATTTTTTGTATCATTCCATTTGGGCTGTGGGGGTGCTTAATGTCTGAAGGAGTCGACTGAAGGCTTCTTGTTCTCTGCAAAAGCATGCAATTGGTCCACTGATTGATACATCTTGATATTTGTCTAGTCTAGTGTGTTCATTAGATGGGTGAAATCCTCTTTCAGTGCCTCTGTGCCTGTTTTCTTAGGCAGTTAGCCTCTGGTATGTGTGCCATTAGCGTTAGCCACACTTCTATCCCTCTTTTCCTTTGGATAATAATTTAATAATATATATTTTTTTGTATTAGACTAAGAGGTTGGCAGTCGACTACGGCACCTTTGGATCGATTAGTCGACTATTCGAATAATAGGGGTCAGCCCTACAGTAAAGAAATATAGCATCAGCCAATGGACATATCGATCTACCAGATGGCGATCAATAACTGGGAAATTCTTTTTGAAATCCAACCGGCCACAGGTAAGATCGATTTGATGTCAATTTCAGCTTGATCTGGCCTTGTTCTCATAGCCATCCACCCGGTCAACGTATGATGTTGCAATAACGAATGCTGTTATTGGTAATCAATAATCAGAAACGACTTCCCCCACCCCCCCCCCCCCCCTTTCATGCATTCATGGTGGACCATGATACCGATCATATGCATTTTGATTTTTAACTGTAGCTTGTGTAGGGCCGAATCGATTTAACGTTATTAGCTTAGCGCCCTATAACTAGCTTTGCAGGAATTACCCTAGACCAGGGGTCAGCAACCTTTACTATCAAAAGAGCCACTTTTCCCCCGTCCCACAAAATAAAATGCTCCGGGAGCCGCACAACCTATTTACCCTTAAAATGAAGATAACAGTGTATAACGTTTTATATATCCCCAAGCATACCCCACATTTAGCATAAAACGCCTGACAATTGCATACCCAAAGTAATTTGCGATTTATTATACTTTATACTTATAGCACACAGTTTGTTGCATTAATGGGATTATAAAGCAACAAAAAGAAAAATGTTGACTTTTTATTGCTGTTTTTACCTGTTATAACAAAGGAAACCCTCAAACTCTTATGAAGAGGAGAAAAAATGCTGGCTGTGTAGACCTATTTTTAAATAAAACACAGAAGAGGAGACAAAACACTGGTGTCTGTAGACCGACTTTGAAATAAAACCCTGAACTATGCAGCTCTATTAGAGTCCTTCCCTTATTTGTGGAAAATCTATAAAATAAAAAGTAAATTTTTCGTTGTTCGCAAATTTCGCACCACATATCAGGCATACAGGTAAGCCTGCATCGTTAGTCGTGAAAGCAAATTAATCTGTCCACGCTGAATTAAACCCTCTATTTTCCTCAGACTTTCCTTTTTTTGGATTTATCCATGGTTAGCTTACTGGGGGGTTGGAAACTCTAGATTAGCCACTTGCAGACGGCAGGGAGAGGCGCAGGGTGTGACGTACTGTATATTTTAGTTGATGAAATATTTTAGTTGATGAAATATCTTTTCATTTCAGTGTCACAGTATGACATCGATCTCCAAAATAAAATAAATAAAAAAAAGATTTGAAATATATATATTTTTTGGGGGGGGGGGGGGGGGGAGCCGCATGCAGCCTTGGAGCCGCAGGTTGCCGACCCCTGCACTAGACCAATCCCATATAACGTTCATATTCACGACGCTATAAAATGGGAACGTATTTGTGAAAAATTAATTTCTTTATGGCATATTGAAGGGAAGGTTTATACTGTCAATTGACAATGGACACATAGCAATAATATAAAATATAGATTTAGCTCTACAAACAACCTCACGCACAGTGAAAACTTGTAAGGATATTTATATTCTCCTTTGGTTCATTACAATTTACTCAAGCCTAGTAACGGACACAATATTTCTGACACTGGGAACACAAGAACATGCAAATGGACCTTGTAGAAGTGGAGCAATCTTCCATTTACTTAGGTATGTATTTTTAGGCGAACTTTCTGAAAATATGGCTAGGGCTTAAGCGGTTAATTGCTCCCCAGAACAACACAAACTAGGAACAACAATGATATTGTTACAAGGACAGATACAACCACAATGTCATATTGCAGGCAACTGCCTGTTGGGTTTTTATCTCAGTATTTTATTAGTGTTGGCCAGTTTTAAATTACCGCACTTGGAGCAGATTCACTTTTAAATCACATCAACAATTACATTTGGAGCATAAAACATATTGAGAACTTGAGAAATACAAACTGAACGAATGCAAAACACACTAAATCTGACCTCTTCATTGGTGTACTTCTCTCTTCTCCAGGTACAATTGCTGCATTGCTCTCCAACAACAAGCAGAGAGATGAACGAGTCAAAGCCTCACTGCTGTGACCAGTGTGGAAAGAGCTTCATCAATAAGTCCACTTTGCTAAAACACCAGCGCATTCATACAGGAGAGAAGCCCTATAACTGTGACCAATGTGAGAAGAGCTTCAATATATCTGGAAACTTAAAGACACATCAGCGCTTTCATAGAGGAGAGAAGCCTTACCACTGTGACCAATGTGGAACGTGCTTCAGTACCTCTGATGGCTTAACTAGTCACCAGCGCGTTCATACAGGAGAGAAGCCCTATAACTGTGACCAGTGTGCGAAGAGCTTCAGTCAGGCTGGAACCCTGAAGATACACCAGCGCATTCATACAGGAGAGAAGCCTTACCACTGTGACCAGTGTGAGAAGAGCTTCAGTTCCTCTGGAGAATTAAAGATTCACCAGCGCATTCATACAGGAGAGAAGCCTTACCACTGTGACCAGTGTGAGAAGAGCTTCAGAATCTATGGACACTTAACGTCACACCAGCGCATTCATAGAGGAGAGAAGCCTTACCACTGTGACCAGTGTGAGAAGAGCTTCAGAGAGTCTGGACACTTAAAGATACACCAGCGTATTCATACAGGAGAGAAGCCTTACCACTGTGATCTGTGTGAGAGGAGCTTCAGCACCTCTGGAGAATTACAGATACACCAGCGCAGTCATACAGGAGAGAAGCCCTACCACTGTGACCAGTGTGAGAAGAGCTTCAGTACCTCTGGAAACTTAAAGAAACACCAGCGTATTCATACAGGACTGAAGCCTTACCACTGTCACCAGTGTGAGAAGAGCTTCAGTCAATCTGGAAACTTAAAAACACACCAGCGCAGTCATACAGGAGAGAAGCCTTACCGCTGTGACCAGTGTGAGAAGAGCTTCAGTACCTTTGGAAACTTAAAGACACACCAGCGCATTCATACATGAGAGAACCTCACACCAGTGAATTCATACAGGAGAGAAGCCTTGCCACTGTGACCAGCATGGGAAGAGCTTCAGATAATCTCAAGACTTAAAGAAGCACAAGTATATTCCAGTATATTCATTCAAGTTTCAAACCCTAGAATTGTGTAGAAATCTGGTTAAAGACTCAACATACTTAACCTGGTCATGATTTCTACAACTTTTCTACTTTCTTGACTTTGTGTGTGAGCACAGCGGTGTCTTGTGTTTATTATTATTTCATGAAATTGGGGCCATATCTTCATTTTACATATATTTTCATTATGTCAAAAGATTATGATTTGAAACGCTCTAAAAAAAAGTTAGTCATATAGGGTACCTCCCATGTCCCTATCGTCCATTTTCATCCCATCCACTTCCATGTTAATAAAACCGCAAGTCTAAAAAAATATATATCTCTAATCTCTAATTTTCACATCATATATCGATAAATAAACAGAATAATTACACCAGGCATGCAAAAAAAAACAATACATACCTTTTAGTAATAGATTAGTACTAACCAGTGCTTACTAACGGCTATTTCTGACCGCTATTTCTGACCGCTATTTCTGACCGAAATAGTCAACCTTTCTTTTTTATAATGGCAGATTCTTATTCACAGGAATTTTGTCAATTTTTCACACGCTGTAATATGGTGTCTAAATTTTATAGAAATATGATGAATATGGATATGAATATGAATTTTTTTCAATAAAAACAGACTTGGTATCAAACGAACACGAATATAAGTGGTTAAAATTCGGAAATATTTGTAATTTGTTACAGATATCTTGAGATTGGGCTATTAATGTTAACACTTTAATCGCCGATGACATGTTTAGACGTCATTCCTAGCCATGCTCATTCTGCCGAAGACGCCGTAACTCGTCTTTGATATCAATATTTTAAAAATCTGTGATCGAAATCATATTTCCCCTCCGGGGCCCTGAGATGTACTGCAAAGCTCCACTCAACTCTAGCGGTTCAAGAGCGCCATCTGGTGGCCGATCGGCAGATCGCCAACAGGAAGCGACTCGTCAGACCGGACGTGCTCATCCATATGTGGTCCGGGCACTCGATATCGTTAGAGAGACTCCGTCTTGACACAGTGAACATTGATCGGTGCAAATAACTCGAAAAAACAACATGATTTGGACGTATATACTATTATACAACCTGGAAATGGATCGGGCATTTCTCCATCCCATAATAGAAAAAATTCTGTTCCACGCTCATCTGCCAGCGGCGCGAGGAAGCCACGGTGAGTTGCAGCGTTATATTCTAACGTGTTCCATATAAACTTCTATGATGATCATATGACCCACACTGGATGAATCATCTAACGCTGCCCACGGAATTATAAACGACCCCCCGCCCATCCGGACATCATCAGATGATACGTAGTAACTTCTAGAACTACGTGCAGTTGAAATTTTTTATCTGGCACAGATCGCTATCAAACTGTATTTCATCATGCATATAATGCATTTAGGGCTATAAATCACATTCTGAAGAAAGCTGCAGAAAACGATAAAAACATACTTATACTTTAGTTTAGACCGTATTTTAGTATGAATATGTGAATGAAAAAGTATAACATTGATACACCCTGAACAATACATATAGGACCTTGAATGGGCCATGATAATGTCAATTTAGCAATACAATTTAAAAAGTTATAGCCCTGCAAAGAAGGGGAACTTCTCCATAGACAAATAGAGATGGCGAGGGATGGTAAATTATGAATTTTAACCATGGCGATCAAAGTGTTAATCATGGGGATTTTTTTTTTAAATAGTAAACAGTTAAAATTATATGGCTTTAAACATGATGTATCATTTCATCTCTTAAGCCCAGTGAGTGTCAAAATCCTTAGGAAGCCACAAGGGTTAAGCCCGAGCCGTCTGGTACCGGTACAAGATTGATAAATAATAAAAAAAAAAATTGACCTAGGGGGCGGTTAGGTGGCGTAGCGGAGAATGCGTTCGTCACCAACCCCGGAGCTGTGAGCTGGATTCGCCTGTTCGAATCCAGCTCACAGCTCCGGGGTTGTCACCAGCTTGGCTGGCCATTCACACTAATACAATTGGCTGTATTAGAGGGTGGGAGAAGCTGGCGGGGTGGGTCCGGGTCGTTGTAAACAGCGACTCCTACAGTTCGGTCGGGGCGCCTGCTAAGCGCGGATAGGACCTGAGTGGGATAGTGTGATCCTCCCACACGCTACGCCCTCTCAATGAGAATCCGCGCTGCCAGGTGAAAAGAAGCGGTTGATTGGCTGGACGTGTGTCGGAGGAAGCACGTGGTAGCCTCCACTCTCCCAGATGATCTGACTGTGGGGGGTAAGTGCGCAGCGACCAGGAAGGGATTGGGAATTGGCATACGACTAACATTGGGATGGGAGAAAATCGGAGGAAAATGGAGGGGGGAAAAAGATCAATAATAATAAAAAAAATTTGACCTACTTTTTCTCCTCCTTTTTCTGTTATTTCTTTTTTCCCCCGACCGGCTCTGCAGATCTACCCTCGTCTGTGGAATCGATAACATGCAATACCGGCCAGATCCTCTTAG
Organism: Notolepis coatsorum; assembly: GCF_963971535.1. NCBI lineage: Eukaryota > Metazoa > Chordata > Actinopteri > Aulopiformes > Paralepididae > Notolepis > Notolepis coatsorum. The sequence goes on along the minus strand of NC_140176.1, from coordinate 587,586 downwards.
GGGCGCCATCGCTCCACTGCAGTATGCCCTGTGAGCGAATGTAAAACTTTTTTTTTTCTTCCAATGGAGTTTCATAGTACCCGGATCCTGAACTAGCACAATGTACTGTGGATCACGTTTCGAATCGCAGATTTCACCATGGAATAATGGGATTTATCATCAGCCAATGGACATATCGATCTACCAGATGCGATCGATAACGGGGAAATGCCCGGGGGTATCCCACGGGCTCGCGGTAAGACCTTTTTCACCTAAATTACAGTCAGATCAGACCTTGCTGTGAGACTCAAGCAGTCGATCAGTGAATGTGGCTAGTTACACGGACACTGTATTGGTAATCAATAATACTAAACAACGTCCCCCGCCCCCCCCCTTTCATGCATACATGCTCTGGGACAGCACGGATCATATGCTGAGTTATTTCATTAGCATATATAAAACGGAAATGCCGTTGAATATAACGTTAGTAGCCATTAGCTCCATAACTAGCTTTCCAGAAAATATGAGACAAAATCTGCGATAAAGCTTATATTCACGGCGCTATAAAATGACAGCCTACCAATGCATTTTTTCTTCTTCTTTAAGCCATTTTGAAGGGACGGTTTATGAACTCGATTGACAATGAGAATGGACAGATAGCAATACTATAAAGTATAGATATACAGATGAATCTTTTCAGAATCGGGTCCCTTCTGCCACTCCAATGTCACTTCGATGTCAGTTTAGAACTAGCACTAGGTGTTAATTTTCTGCAGTAAACAAAGCGAGGGTACTTAACTCAAGTGCTTAAGTAAATTTTCTGCAGTAAACAAAGCGAGGGTACTTAACCTAAGTGCTTCCCCAGGGAGGGGGTCGGGGACTACTGCCCTCAGACCACCAAGATCATTTTTATATGGGCAGTCTGACTTGGGCTACTGTACCATATATTAGTGTTGCAATGCATGATAAATAAACAGTGAAAAAAGCTAAGAAATTGGATGGGGCTGGGACATTTGGGACGAATAAAAATGTAAGATGAAAATCTTTCCAGCCTGTGGCAGGCAGTGGAGGTGTGAAATCCAGAACAATAGAAGTCACAAAGTGGAGTGGTGGAGTAGTGGTAGAGTAGCAGTAAAAGCTGGACTTCTAAGGGCTTCTACTGTAGCTCTACAAACAGGGTCACGTCTGTTTACATTCCCCGGTCCTCTAGCCACTACTAATTAGACTAAAATGGTTAATATAAAAAAAAAATATATATATATTTTTTTATTTTTTCGAGTAATACACGATCACTCGAGTATAGCATGCGATCAATCGATCTGGATTTTTCTTTAAAATGCCCATCCCTAGTGCATACTAAGGGCTAAACATCTGTGCAAAGTGTCGGGGGCTTTTCTTTCCCCCTTAACTGATTTTCGAGGGCATTTGGGAAATTTTCTAGGGCATTTTGCCCCAAGCCCCCCTTAATTTCGAACCCTGCCTCCCTCCCTTTACCTTTACTGGATTTTGCCAAAACGAATCCTGTTGTAAAACAGTCCCTTAAAATCTGGACCAAAATAAGACAAAATTTTGGATGGCAGGGGAATTCACTCCTTGCTCCTTTATGTGCGAATCACCACTTCCATCCGTCATTACTGGATGGCTCCTTTCATGTATGGACTTGTAGTGGTATCACACGAATGAAAGATCTCTATATTGATGGGGTGTTTCCCTCTTTTGAATTACTACGCAGGAAATTCAACCTGCCTCAGACCCATTTTTTTTTAGACTTTTACAAATTCGCAACTATATTAGATCCAATACAACCTTCCCTGATGTGCCTATTAGAACCCAGATGGAATCATTGTTTTCAGTGAACCCCTCATCTAAAGGGGTAATATCACACATTTATAATTATATGTCTGACCAATCTGATACATCCCTAGATTATCTAAAGGCCGCTTGGGAGGAAGATCTGGGCATTGATTTATCGGAGGAGCAGTGGATAGAGGCACAGCAGGGAGTGCATACAGCATCCATATGTGCCAGGCATGGTCTTGTACAGTTCAAGGTGTTGCATCGTCTCCATCTTTCCAAGGTCAAACTTTCTAAAATGTACTCTAATATTGATCCTCTGTGTGACCGTTGTGGGATCCTCCCTGCCTCATTGGGGCACATGTTTTGGTCTTGCCCAAAATTATTACAGTTCTGGAGTTCTATGTTCAAAACATTGTCTGATATTCTGGGACACGAGATAGATCCAGACCCGGTGTTGGCCCGTGTTTGGAGTACTGGGAGAGGACAGCCCTCTTAGAGGACCCACTTCTGCAGTGCCAAGGTTCATAACCCTTCTAGCACGCAGATTAATTTAGCTGAACTGGAAACGGGCACAACCCCCCACCTGCGCTATGTTGATCAGAGACGCTATGCAGCACCTTAGACTGGAGAAGCTCAGATTCACTTTTAGGGGTTCTATTGAGAAATTCCATAAGAATTGGCAACCCTTCATTGACTACGTTGAAGCTAGACAATGAACCTTATAACTGGAAACCAAAGCAACTTGGTAGTACCCGTCAATAAATAGGTAGAGCAGCTCTGTACTAATGATGTTAAGACAAATGTTAGTTGTGTTTTTGTATGTGTCTCCTATGTGATTCCGTGTATACATGTAATGGTAGTACTGTTTGAACCTGTCAATTGTAAAATGTAAAAGAAAACTGAAAATGCCAATAAACAGAAGTTTTAAAAAGAAAGTATATTTTCAGCACCACGTTTGTTTACCAATGATTTGAAGTGTTATATGAATACATATGAGTTTATAGAAATCTCAGCGCATTGAGATGGAAACCAGCGTATATAGACGCGAGCACATGGGGCAACCTAACTTGAGTGTAGTCTTTTGAAAGAAGAGACCCAGGGCTTTCGAATGTCATAAAACGACACTTCCTAGCTCACACCAGCCAGTCAATCATAATAATTTTTTTTATGTCAGGATCATATCTCACGGGTCGAACAAACCTGAACGTTATTGCCATAAAATATAGTTATATTTTATATATTAATTAGTGGTGGGATTTGATCATTTTTAATCAAATTAATTCGAGACTTTATAGTTAATTAATTGAAATTAATCGCATATCAATATTTGATGCGAAAAGCAATTTTTTTTTTAATTCAAATGGATTTTGGTATACAAGTGAAAAAAGTAGTAGAACGCACTCACCTCACTAGACTTGACACTGGGTGCTGTAACCTCTGATATCATACAAAAAAATAGGGAAACAATGTCCAGGCACGCACTCCAGGTTTTTCCAAATTTATTGGCAGCCTGAAATCATATGACGTTTCGGTGTGAACACACCTTCTTCAGAATGGCTTGCATGAAGCATGAAGGGTAAGTGACCCAAGTTTATACAAGTCAAACAGGAAGTGACAACATAGGAAGTGACAACACATTCCAACAAGGGATCTGCAAATTAAAAAATACAGAATACCACTTACAAGCACAACCTTTTCAGAATTATGTAAATCAAAAAGAAGCGTGTAAATCAAAAAGAAACATGTAAATCACAAAGAGATATATCTATATATATTTTATACAGAGTAAACTACTGAACTATAAACATAAACACTTATGACCCATATAAGCCATCTTTCAATTATAAATATAAAGAATGATGAATGAAAATAATTAATAAACAATCGAATGAAATTAAATAATCAAATTAAACGGGTCAAAACATTTTCCTCATTGAGGCCTCTAGGCTCTAAACCAGGGGTGTCAAACTCATTTTCACAGAGGGCCACATCAGCATTATGGTTGCCCTCAAAGGGCCAAAGACCGTATAAATGTTAATTTAATGTAAAATAAATGTAGCTACACATTTACATATTGTTAAACATGGTGTTTCTGTATTTATTACTTATTCAAGTTGTTACAAAGGGTCAGATTAAACCGAATATATATATTTATTACTTGAGATATATTGTATAGTATTTGTATATCGTCTGATATCCCTTGTATATTCTTTGTACATATACACGGAATATCCCTTTACCTAGTACAGACCATAATATTTCGTTCTCCTATTGGACAGCGATTCCCTAGGCGCCACGGCCATACCCCCAATGTCTAGTTCAAAGTCACCGCCAAAGACATGCCTGGACATGACCGGCTCTGCGCAAGAATACGAGACAGAAATGAGGCTGGTACTAGATTGTTCACCTAACGTATAAATACGGCGCAGGTGAAGCAGTATGTTACCCAATAAGTTGAAGCCTCACACCACGATACAACGTGCTGTGAAGTGGGCCCGTTTTGCCCCAAAATAGAGCCTTGAGACCGCGTGCGAATTGATAGCTGAAGTGTCAGAGTTTGACGCTGTACCGTCGAGTTCGACCTATTCTATTATTTCAGTAATAGTCTATTTATGTATAGTGTATCGTGCGGCTACCGTTCTACAGTGACCAGCATTGCCAACGCTTCCTCGTACCAGCTAGTGTGCTTATCCAGGCTGGGCGGCTTAACCTGGTGCCGTCATCCGAGGAGCCCTAGACGAGGACCGTGTGGATATGTACACTGGATAACCTACACCGACGACTACAGAGCCCTTTTCGGCTGGATTATATTTGCTTTGGTCCTGTAGCTGATGGAGCGGAGAATCGTCTACACCCACAATTGTGTGGGATTTACCCTGTGAGGAGCAACGTCGAGCCCGCCTCTAGGACGCCTGAGGCTGGCTAGCTTTCTTCCATGCGGAGCTGCATACCGGAGAATAGCTGTTGTTCGTCTGCGGATCAAGAGATTATTGCACTGTCTCCTGTACCTGGAGTCTCCTTATTCTTCGTTGACCCAGACTTTCGTTACCGACAAATCCTCTCCCCTGCTGGCCTACAACCGGAGGGACCCTACTAGTATCTCCCGCTGCCCTACTAGTGTACCATAGATATAATTCCTATGATACAGGTGGTATTCATTATCTCCTGCGTAATATTCTAATGGACTTACGCTCTTGACCTATTCATGCACATTCTTCGCCTTACAAGCGCGACTCTAAGTAAAGTAATGTAATATAATCTTATTGCTGCTAATAAATATTCTTCTCAACGAGTACTTGTGTGAAACCGTGTTATTGTGGATGTGTTCATCTCATATACCTGTGTACTGTATGGCCAGTAGTAATGTACATAAGACGGTAGTGGTTTAATGATACCATACTTATTCAATACAGTCAGGGAATTGTACCCCTCAGTTACACAAGTTATACATATTGCATATTAATTTGCATAAATGTAAAAATATATGTTAGCTTATGTTATTTTAATAAATAATTTTTGTTTATCAGAACCCCATATTACTCCACCAATCAATGATCAAACCATTCAAGTAAATAACAAAGAAGAATATCATCAAATACAAGCTATGACATTAAGTTTGTTCAAAACCTTTTTGTCACAGTCAAGAGGGGCAGAACTAACAACTGTGAGCTGCAAAGAACACGTGGGACAGATGTAGCAGATGTTACAAAAACAAATGGCTGCACACAACCTTGCAGAGGCCATACATCCAACTAATGGAAGATAGTTTAATTAACAGATTGCAGAATGGGTACAGTACAGTACAGCTCAATACACACAATTGTTAAGGGGATGCAGACCAGAGAAAGACTTTCGACTTGTTTACATCAGGGTCCCCCATTTTCAATTCGTAATGAAATTGCTATTATGTGTCTGCATGAACACACAACTGTAACTGTACTCAAAAATAACAAAATAAGGGTTGTCTCAGTTCACAACTATATTGGTCAAGTTTTGGGTGGGACTTGTTTGCGTCCCTACAGCTTCTTATTCAATTGAGCGAGATGCTCGGTTATGTCACACAGCCAGTTTGCATCTGACAGTTCAGACAATATTTCTTCAACCCTTTGTTACCTATTCCGCCTGGATCTTTTTTGTATTTTGGGCTGTAAAATTGTCAAAGAATGTCTGAGGAGTAAGTGCTTTTGGCTTTTTTCCTTTGTTACCTCAGATGTTCAACATACATGTACTGTATGTGTAAGAATGTGTAATAACTAAGGCTGTCAAAGTTAAAGCTTTATTAACGCATTAATCCACAATTATTTTAACACTGCTATTTTTTAACCCAATATTAATGTAAAAAAAAAAATCTTTTTTTTACCTGAGCTCTTGGGGGGCCACATCAAATGACGTGGCGGGCCGGATTTGGCCCGCGGGCCGTGAGTTTGACACCTATGCTCTAAACAATCCAGAAAATGAATATAAAAGCTTTCCGTTTGTAGCAAGAGCCTGTCTCTGTCGCCGCCTCTTGGTGGTCTCAAGACTTGCTCTATACCCATGTATTTTAAGCCAGAAATATCATGTCTTGTTTTTCCAACATAGTAAAGGTTGCAAGGACATTTAAGCAAGTAAACCACAAAATCAGAATTACAGGTGATCCGGCCTCTAACAGCGATACTGTACTTGGTTGTAAATAAAATGTCTCTTTAACACTTTAATCGCCGATGACGTGTTTAGACGTCATTCCTCGCCATGCTCATTCTGCCGAAGATGCCGTAACTCGTCTTTGATATCAATATTTCAAAAATCTGTGCTCGAAATCATATTTCTCCTCCGGGGACCTGAGATGTACAGCTGAGCTCCACTCAACTCTCTAGCGGTTCAAGAGCGCCATCTGGTGGCCAATCGGCAGATCGCCAACAGGAAGTGACTCGTCAAACAGGAAGTGCTCATCCATATTTCGTCCGGGCACTCGCGATCATTAGCAGGACTCTATCTCAACACACTGGATAATCAATCGCTCGCCCTAACTCAATAAACAACGTTATTTGGACGTATATAGTATTATACAACCTGGAAATGGTTCATCAGGATCAACATCCCATAATCTAAAACTGTCTACTCCAAGCTGATCGTCCAACGGCGCGAGGAAGATACGGTGAGTTTCAACGTTATTTTCGAACGTCTTCTATACTAACTGATCTGATGATCATATGACCCACACTAGATGAATGGTATAACGTTGCCCACGGAATTATAAACGCCCCCTCGCCCATCCGGTCAATATCAGATGATATGTAGTAACTTCTAGAAGTACCTCCAGTTGAAATTTTTCATCTGGCACCGATCGCTACCAAACTGTATTTGATCATCAATATAATGCATTTGGGGCTATAAATCAAGTTCTGGAGAAAGCTGCAGAAAACGATAAAACCATACTTATACTTTAGACCATATTTTAGTATGAATATGTGAATGAAAAAGTATATCGTTGCTACACCCTGAACAATGGATATAGGACATTGAATGGGCCATAATAATGTCAATTTAGCAATAGAATTTAAAAAGTTATAGCCCTGCAAAGAAGGGGAACTTCTCCATAGACAAATAGAGCTGGCTAGGGATGGTAAATTATGAATTTAACCATGGCGATCAAAGTGTTAATCATGCCATGACATTGGGTACAAGATAAACATGGAAAATTGCCATTTGGAATATTAGCCATAAAATGGGTAAATTTTTTGGGAAAATCTGTTTTAACTATTATTTGGATCAGAGACGGGGGCGGGGACACTCTCATTGACGGTACACAGTGTGAGAAGAGCATTTATGTATAACAGGACGCATACTTAAGTCCTGTGCTAACCAGCTGCCCCTGTGTTCACCACCATATTCAATCGATCCCTGGCGGAGTCAGTGGTCCCTGCCTGCTTCAAGATGTCTACCATCATCCCTGTACCAAAGAAACCCTCCCCAACAGGTCTCAATGACTACAGACCGGTGGCACTCACCTCTGTGGCCATGAAATGTTTTGAGAGGCTGGTCAAGGATCATATTTGTGCCTCCCTCCCCAGTGATATGGACCCTATGCAATTTGCATACAGGCCAAACAGGTCCACTGATGATGCGGTCTCCCAAGTACTGCACAGCACCCTCTCTCACCTTGACCGCCAGAAGGGGGGCTATGTGAGACTGTTGTTCATTGACTACAGCTCAGCGTTCAACACCATAGTCCCCACCAGACTGGTGGACAAGCTGATCGAGCTGGGTCTGAGCTCCGCTCTGAGCGCCTGGATACTGGACTTTCTGAGCGAAAGGCCCCAGGCGGTCAGGGTGGGGGGTCAGACCTCCAACACCATCACCCTGAGCATCGGGTCCCCCCAGGGCTGTGTTCTGAGCCCCCTGCTGTACTCACTATACACACGCGACTGTGTGGCCAAGTTCAGCTCCAACTCCATAGTGAAGTTTGCGGATGACACAGTGGTGGTGGGGCTGATCTCGGACAACGACGAGAAGGCCTACCGGTAGGAGGTTGAGGTACTGGAACGCTGGTGCCAGGACAACAGCCTGCTCCTGAACATTGGTAAAACCAAGGAGCTGATCGTGGATTTTAGGAGGAGACAGCAGCAGACGCACACACCACTGAGGATAAACGGGGCTACCGTGGACAGGGTGAGCAGCTTCAAGTACCTGGGGGTCCACATCTCAGAGGATCTGACATGGACAACACACATAGACTCAGTCGTAAAAAAGGCGAAGCAGCGCCTCTACCACCTGAGACAGTTAAGGAAGTTCAGAGTATCTGGGAAGATACTCCAGTCCTTCTACTCCGGAGCTGTAGAGAGCATCTTGACTGGAAACATCACTACCTGGTTTGGAAACAGCACGGCACAGGACAAGAAGGCCCTACAGAGAGTGGTGCGCTCAGCCGAGCGTACCACGGGTATTGCACTACCAACCCTGCAGGTCCTATACAACAAGAGGTGCAAATCCAGAGCCTGCAGGATCATGAAAGACCCTCACCACCCCAACAACAGCCTGTTCATGCTGCTGCGGTCAGGCAAACGCCTGCGAACACCAGTAACTAGGACAGAGAGACTTCGGCTCAGCTTCTTCCCCCAGGCCATCAGAGCCTTGAACACTAAACTCTCCACGCACAAGCACACATACAACACACACACTGTACACGCTCACACTAGCAGCCACTTTAACATGAGCACACACACACTCAGGCTGCACACGCTCACACGTAAGGTCACTTTACAGAAGGAAAGGTCACTTTAAGAGTAGTATAGTAGAGCTTAAGATTGTATAATATAGCATTGTATAGCAGTGTACATAAAAGACCCAGTGCCTCATCCGTAGCTAACAGTGTATTGCACTATCACAGGACCTAGCATGTCCTACCATGCTCTGTAAATAACTCATGTACAGATACCGATATGCCCTACTTTGTTTACTTGTTTATTGCACAATGTCGCTCTTGGTTGGATTCTTATTATATATTATTACTTGTATTATGCACATCGTTGTGGGCGAGACCCCCCGCATTTCACTGTATACCTGTATGCCGTGACAAATAAAACTCTTGTATCTTGTATCTTGTAGTATCGTTATAGCGTGGTCTGGGGTAATTCACGAAGGGCTGAGTCAATTCTACTATACGTCAATTCTACTATAAAGGGCTTGACATTAACTTTTTGAGTCACTTGTCCTTCGGACAAGTGGCTCAGATATTTTACTTGTCCGAAAGCTAAACTTACTTGTCCGAAATGTGCTTGTGAAAAGAAAGGCCTATTAAAAAATAAATAAAACACTTTACTGACTGAGATTTGGACAATTATTATGATTTAATAACTTAAACACAGTGTGTGTGCATTTGTGTGTGTGTGGTATATACTGTATGATCAGTCCTCCAGCTCATCTTCACTCCCCATCAGCACCAGCTCATCTTCCTCATCTCCCCTCTCTCTTTGAGGGGCCACCTGCGGGGCCCCGGTGTTGCTGACCAGTCTGTCTGACACACAGCTCCGTAGGCACAAAAGGCATATACAATCATAATAATTAGACAAGTAAGGTTAATAATCAATTAAAACATGTACAACGTGATTGACAAAGGTTGGAGATCAAGGTTTTAAACTCTGCAACAGAGAGAATAATCTCAAGCTTTAAAGACCGTTGGAGTTCATTCCATGTCGCAGGGGGTCTCAAACTTTTTCACACCGCCACCCCATTTTATTTAGGATTTTTTTTGGGCACCCCACACTTAATGTATCGCGTAATTTCAAATGTGGAATTAAGGAATATCAAAATAAAAGCACACATTGTTGAACTTGATCATGCATATTTATTAGAAAATTGTATTACAGCACTATGTTATCAATACTTATTACATGGCGTTTTCACATTCGCCGAAATGCTTGCTTGTGATTGGTCAATAGCCCCCCGACAGCGGTCATTATAATGACCGCTGTGGGACAATAATGACCGCTGTGCGCAGCTGTTCGCAATCAAGCCCCACTGACACACACTGTTTCAGTGCAATTAGACACTGCTGGTGTTCTGCTGCCGGCGATGACAGGGGGCGGAGCGACGAGCGGAGCCAGAACGCAGCCAGAACCAGTGTTGCGAGTCGATGTAAAATGAATTAGGTATATTGTTAGTAAGTTAGCCATGTAATAAGTGGGATAATGTATAGCTATACTCGGTCATTGTCGCAAAATAATTGACCTTCACTGACGTTTAAAACACCTCGCCGAGGCGGCTCGGTATTTTAAACTGTGTCGGTCAATTATTTTGCGACAATGACCTCGTAGCTATACATTATCCCTTACACATTTATAAAACGAGGCATATTTAGCCAGGACATGTTGCCAGAACATTAAAAAAATATATATATTTAAATTTTTTTACTTGCCAACACGTGACCCCACTGTCACTTATCCGCGACCCCATTTTGGGTCGCGACCCGTAGTTTGAGAACCACAGAGGCATCATAAGGACCAGCCAGTCACTAGAACGGGTTCGATAGGTACCAGAATTCCATTCCAATAATGATGTAGTATAAGGAGGTATGTTACCAATAAGGGCCTTAAAAATGAACAAATAACTGTTTGTTGCGCCTCTCCATCAGCGACGACCAACCAACCTTCTCATAAAGGACACGGTGATGAGTGTCGTATCATCATTAATGATGAATCTGAGGGCAGAGTGATGAGTGTTGTATCATCATTAATGATGAATCTGAGGGCAGAGTGATGAGTGTTGTATCATCATTAATGATGAATCTGAGGGCAGAGTGATGAGTGTTGTATCATCATTAATGATGAATCTGAGGGCAGAGTGATGAGTGTTGTATCATCATTAGTGATGAATCTGAGGGCAGAGTGATGAGTGTTGTATCATCATTAGTGATGAATCTGAGGGCAGAGTGATGAGTGTTGTATCATCATTAGTGATGAATCTGAGGGCAGAGTGATGAGTGTTGTATCATCATTAATGATGAATCTGAGGGCAGAGTGATGAGTGTTGTATCATCATTAATGATGAATCTGAGGGCAGAGTGATGAGTGTTGTATCATCATTAGTGATGAATCTGAGGGCAGAGTGATGAGTGTTGTATCATCATTAGTGATGAATCTGAGGGCACAGTGATGAGTGTTGTATCATCATTAGAGATGAATCTGAGGGCAGAGTGATGAGTGTTGTATCATCATTAGTGATGAATCTGAGAGCAGAGTGATGAGTGTTGTATCATCATTAGAGATGAATCTGAGGGCAGAGTGATGAGTGTTGTATCATCATTAGTGATGAATCTGAGAGTGATGAGTGTTGTATCATCATTAGTGATGAATCTGAGAGCAGAGTGATGAGTGTTGTATCATCATTAGTGATGAATCTGAGAGCAGAGTGATGAGTGTTGTATCATCATTAGAGATGAATCTGAGGGCAGAGTGATGAGTGTTGTATCATCATTAGAGATGAATCTGAGGGCAGAGTGATGAGTGTTGTATCATCATTAGAGATGAATCTGAGGGCAGAGTGATGAGTGTTGTATCATCATTAGAGATGAATCTGAGAGCACAGTGATGAGTGTTGTATCATCATTAGTGATGAATCTGAGGACACAGTGATGAGTCTTGTATCATCATTAGAGATGAATCTGAGAGTGATGAGTGTTGTATCATCATTAGAGATGAATCTGAGGGCAGAGTGATGAGTGTTGTATCATCATTAGTGATGAATCTGAGGACACAGTGATGAGTGTTGTATCATCATTAGTGATGAATCTGAGAGTGATGAGTGTTGTATCATCATTAGAGATGAATCTGAGAGCAGAGTGATGAGTGTTGTATCATCATTAGTGATGAATCTGAGGGCAGAGTGATGAGTGTTGTATCATCATTAGTGATGAATCTGAGAGTGATGAGTGTTGTATCATCATTAGAGATGAATCTGAGGGCAGAGTGATGAGTGTTGTATCATCATTAGTGATGAATCTGAGAGTGATGAGTGTTGTATCATCATTAGTGATGAATCTGAGGGCACAGTGATGAGTGTTGTATCATCATTAGTGATGAATCTGAGGACAGTGATGAGTGTTGTATAATCATTAGTGATGAATCTGAGAGAGTGATGAGTGTTGTATCATCATTAGAGATGAATCTGAGGACACAGTGATGAGTGTTGTATCATCATTAGTGATGAATCTGAGAGTGATGAGTGTTGTATCATCATTAGAGATGAATCTGAGAGAGTGATGAGTGTTGTATCTATCATTAGTGATGAATCTGAGAGAGTGATGAGTGTTGTATCATCATTAGTGATGAATCTGAGAGAGTGATGAGTGTTGTATCATCATTAGAGATGAATCTGAGAGAGTGATGAGTGTTGCATCATCATTAGTGATGAATCTGAGAGAGTGATGAGTGTTGTATCATCATTAGAGATGAATCTGAGAGAGTGATGAGTGTTGTATCTATCATTAGTGATGAATCTGAGGGCAGAGTGATGAGTGTTGTATCATCATTAGAGATGAATCTGAGAGAGTGATGAGTGTTGTATCATCATTAGTGATGAATCTGAGAGAGTGATGAGTGTTGTATCATCATTAGTGATGAATCTGAGAGTGATGAGTGTTGTATCATCATTAGTGATGAATCTGAGGGCAGAGTGATGAGTGTTGTATCATCATTAGTGATGAATCTGAGAGTGATGAGTGTTGTATCATCATTAGTGATGAATCTGAGAGTGATGAGTGTTGTATCATCATTAGTGATGAATCTGAGAGCAGAGTGATGAGTGTTGTATCATCATTAGTGATGAATCTGAGAGAGTGATGAGTGTTGTATCATCATTAGTGATGAATCTGAGGACAGAGTGATGAGTGTTGTATCATCATTAGTGATGAATCTGAGGGCACAGTGATGAGTGTTGTATCATCATTAGTGATGAATCTGAGGGCAGAGTGATGAGTGTTGTATCATCATTAGTGATGAATCTGAGGACACAGTGATGAGTGTTGTATCATCATTAGTGATGAATCTGAGAGAGTGATGAGTGTTGTATCATCATTAGTGATGAATCTGAGGGCAGAGTGATGAGTGTTGTATCATCATTAGTGATGAATCTGAGAGCAGAGTGATGAGTGTTGTATCATCATTAGTGATGAATCTGAGAGCAGAGTGATGAGTGTTGTATCATCATTAGTGATGAATCTGAGGGCAGAGTGATGAGTGTTGTATCATCATTAGTGATGAATCTGAGAGTGATGAGTGTTGTATCATCATTGATGAATCTGAGAGTGATGAGTGTTGTATCATCATTAGTGATGAATCTGAGAGCAGAGTGATGAGTGTTGTATCATCATTAGTGATGAATCTGAGGGCAGAGTGATGAGTGTTGTATCATCATTAGTGATGAATCTGAGAGTGATGAGTGTTGTATCATCATTAGTGATGAATCTGAGGGCAGAGTGATGAGTGTTGTATCATCATTAGTGATGAATCTGAGGGCAGAGTGATGAGTGTTGTATCATCATTAGTGATGAATCTGAGAGTGATGAGTGTTGTATCATCATTAGAGATGAATCTGAGGGCAGAGTGATGAGTGTTGTATCATCATTAGAGATGAATCTGAGGGCAGAGTGATGAGTGTTGTATCATCATTAGTGATGAATCTGAGAGCAGAGTGATGAGTGTTGTATCATCATTAGTGATGAATCTGAGGACAGAGTGATGAGTGTTGTATCATCATTAGTGATGAATCTGAGGACAGAGTGATGAGTGTTGTATCATCATTAGTGATGAATCTGAGAGAGTGATGAGTGTTGTATCATCATTAGTGATGAATCTGAGAGCAGAGTGATGAGTGTTGTATCATCATTAGTGATGAATCTGAGAGCAGAGTGATGAGTGTTGTATCATCATTAGTGATGAATCTGAGAGCAGAGTGATGAGTGTTGTATCATCATTAGTGATGAATCTGAGGGCACAGTAACAGACAGAGTCCAGGTATATACGGGTTGAGGTTGCAGCCTATATATTACATCACCATAGTCCAGCACTGATAATGAAACTGATTCCACAACTCTCTTCCTACTAATCAAAGGAAATCTGGTTCTGTACAGGAAGCCAATTTTCTGTCGCAACTTGGAGGCGAGGTTGTCAACATGGAATTTAAATGTACATTTCTCATCGAGCCACACACCAAGATATTTATATGCAGTGACTCTCTCGATGCTAGAACCACTCACGGTAGAACCTGTACGTGTAAACCATCATATTCAATATTTCGGGCTCTAGAAAACAGCATATATTTTTGTTTTACTAGCATTAAGAACCAATTTGAGTTTAATAAGAGCTTCCTGGGGGGTAATAAAGGAAATAATAATAATCATAAGGAACATGTCACCATGTAGTGCAGGGGTCAGCAACCTTAGGCACACGGTAGCTTAACCATTGGCACACTAGCAATAAGTGTGCAAAAGAGGAACCTTTTTTCTAAATGTGTGCCCTCATCTGCCTGTTATATACGGTAGTTTCATTGATGTATCAAAAGTAGTGCTGTCAATAGATTAAAAAAATTTAACTAATTAATCTCACAATTTTCTGTAATTAATCTAGATTAAAATAGCATTTTCTACTTAAGACCGAAGCTTGTAACAGATATTTACTTGAGTAAAATCATGGAATTAATGTCAAATCAACACAAAGAAAGTACATTTAGATTCAAAGACTATTTTAATAGCTTTCTTTGAATACAGTGTCTCTCCTGTGAAATGCAAATGTTCAACAAATCCATCAACATCATTGACTCAGCTAGACCTCTTTTTTATATCCGCCGCGCTAAGATTGAAGATTTTTCACTCCATAGATTAATCTAGATAAATTTATTTTAATGCTTTAAATCATTTAAATTAATCTCCAAAGTTAAAGCATTAACTTTGACAGCCCTAATCAAAAGATATCAGAGCCAAGTAGGGGTGGGTCTTCGCAGGGTGCAGGTAAGGGGGAGATGACCTTGCTGGAGCGGCTTGGCAGATGATGGCAGGTCGCTAGCTGAGAGAACTACAGTAAAGGTGCAGGCGGTCAAGCCCTCGTGGAGCGTGGGGGTTTGTGTTTCAGATGGACCATGCGTCACAAATGTCTTGAAAATGTTGTTCGCCCACCGTAGAGTGTTATTAAGAGACCAAACATGAGACAACGTTCAAGGATGAGGCAGACGAGGCTTTTTAAAATGTAGAAATTGGCACTTTGTATCAAAAAGGTCGCTGACCCCTGGTGTAGTGCGTGACCCTGGTGTAGTGCGTGACCCCTGGTGTAGTGCGTGAGGTCGCTGACCCCTGGTGTAGTGCGTGAGGTCGCTGACCCCTGGTGTAGTGCGTGAGGTCGCTGACCCCTGGTGTAGTGCGTGAGGTCGCTGACCCCTGGTGTAGTGCGTGAGGTCGCTGACCCCTGGTGTAGTGCGTGAGGTCGCTGACCCCTGGTGTAGTGCGTGAGGTGGCTGACCCCTGGTGTAGTGCGTGAGGTCGCTGACCCCTGGTGTAGTGCGTGACCCCTGGTGTAGTGCGTGAGGTGGCTGACCCCTGGTGTAGTGCGTGAGGTGGCTGACCCCTGGTGTAGTGCGTGAGGTGGCTGACCCCTGGTGTAGTGCGTGACCCCTGGTGTAGTGCGTGAGGTGGCTGACCCCTGGTGTAGTGCGTGAGGTCGCACTTTTATAGTTTCCTTGGAAATAGCTGTGATGTGATGAGATGGGATGTGATGAGATGTGATGAGATGGGATGTGATGAGATGGGATGAGATGGGATGAGATGGGATGTGATGGGATGTGATGGGATGGGATGAGATGGGATGTGATGGGATGAGATGGGATGTGATGAGATGTGATGGGATGTGATGGGATGTGATGGGATGGGATGGGATGTGATGAGATGGGATGTGATGAGATGGGATGTGATGGGATGTGATGGGATGGGATGGGATGGGATGGGATGAGATGGGATGTGATGGGATGTGATGAGATGTGATGGGATGGGATGTGATGGGATGGGATGGGATGTGATGAGATGTGATGGGATGGGATGTGATGGGATGTGATGGGATGGGATGGGATGAGATGTGATGGGATGGGATGTGATGGGATGAGATGTGATGGGATGGGATGTGATGGGATGAGATGTGATGGGATGAGATGGGATGGGATGTGATGGGATGTGATGGGATGAGATGGGATGTGATGAGATGTGATGAGATGTGATGGGATGTGATGAGATGGGATGTGATGGGATGTGATGAGATGTGATGGGATGAGATGGGATGGGATGTGATGGGATGTGATGGGATGTGATGTGATGTGATGGGATGTGATGAGATGGGATGTGATGGGATGTGATGAGATGTGATGTGATGGGATGGGATGTGATGAGATGGGATGTGATGGGATGGGATGTGATGTGATGGGATGTGATGAGATGTGATGGGATGAGATGGGATGTGATGTGATGGGATGAGATGGGATGGGATGAGATGGGATGAGATGGGATGTGATGGGATGAGATGTGATGGGATGTGATGGGATGGGATGTGATGGGATGGGATGTGATGGGATGTGATGTGATGGGATGTGATGAGATGGGATGTGATGGGATGTGATGAGATGGGATGTGATGAGATGTGATGGGATGAGATGGGATGTGATGGGATGTGATGGGATGTGATGAGATGAGATGTGATGTGATGGGATGTGATGAGATGGGATGTGATGGGATGTGATGAGATGGGATGTGATGAGATGTGATGGGATGAGATGGGATGTGATGTGATGGGATGTGATGAGATGGGATGTGATGGGATGAGATGGGATGTGATGGGATGAGATGAGATGGGATGTGATGGGATGAGATGGGATGAGATGTGATGAGATGTGATGGGATGTGATGTGATGAGATGAGATGGGATGTGATGAGATGAGATGAGATGGGATGTGATGGGATGTGATGAGATGAGATGAGATGTGATGGGATGTGATGTGATGGGATGTGATGAGATGTGATGAGATGGGATGAGATGGGATGAGATGTGATGAGATGTGATGGGATGTGATGTGATGTGATGAGATGTGATGTGATGGGATGTGATGTGATGAGATGGGATGTGATGTGATGTGATGGGATGAGATGGGATGAGATGAGATGGGATGAGATGAGATGAGATGAGATGTGATGGGATGAGATGAGATGGGATGTGATGTGATGTGATGTGATGTGATGTGATGAGATGAGATGAGATGAGATGAGATGAGATGTGATGGGATGTGATGAGATGTGATGGGATGGGATGTGATGGGATGGGATGGGATGTGATGTGATGTGATGTGATGGGATGAGATGTGATGTGATGGGATGTGATGTGATGTGATGGGATGGGATGTGATGTGATGAGATGGGATGTGATGTGATGGGATGAGATGAGATGGGATGTGATGGGATGAGATGGGATGAGATGTGATGAGATGTGATGGGATGTGATGTGATGAGATGAGATGGGATGTGATGAGATGAGATGAGATGGGATGTGATGGGATGTGATGAGATGAGATGAGATGTGATGGGATGTGATGTGATGGGATGTGATGAGATGTGATGAGATGGGATGAGATGGGATGAGATGTGATGAGATGTGATGGGATGTGATGTGATGTGATGAGATGTGATGTGATGGGATGTGATGTGATGAGATGGGATGTGATGTGATGTGATGGGATGAGATGGGATGAGATGAGATGGGATGAGATGAGATGAGATGAGATGTGATGGGATGAGATGAGATGGGATGTGATGTGATGTGATGTGATGTGATGTGATGAGATGAGATGAGATGAGATGAGATGAGATGTGATGGGATGTGATGAGATGTGATGGGATGGGATGTGATGTGATGGGATGGGATGGGATGTGATGTGATGTGATGGGATGAGATGTGATGTGATGGGATGTGATGTGATGTGATGTGATGGGATGTGATGTGATGAGATGGGATGTGATGTGATGGGATGAGATGAGATGTGATGTGATGTGATGTGATGAGATGAGATGGGATGGGATGTGATGTGATGGGATGGGATGGGATGTGATGTGATGTGATGAGATGTGATGTGATGTGATGTGATGGGATGTGATGAGATGAGATGGGATGGGATGTGATGGGATGTGATGAGATGGGATGGGATGAGATGAGATGAGATGAGATGGGATGGGATGTGATGAGATGAGATGTGATGTGATGTGATGGGATGTGATGAGATGGGATGGGATGGGATGTGATGGGATGGGATGTGATGGGATGGGATGTGATGTGATGTGATGAGATGGGATGTGATGAGATGGGATGTGATGGGATGTGATGGGATGTGATGAGATGGGATGTGATGTGATGGGATGTGATGGGATGTGATGGGATGTGATGGGATGTGATGAGATGGGATGTGATGGGATGTGATGTGATGGGATGAGATGGGATGTGATGAGATGAGATGGGATGTGATGAGATGGGATGGGATGTGATGGGATGTGATGAGATGTGATGAGATGGGATGTGATGGGATGGGATGTGATGGGATGTGATGAGATGTGATGGGATGTGATGGGATGTGATGAGATGGGATGTGATGGGATGGGATGGGATGGGATGTGATGGGATGGGATGTGATGAGATGTGATGGGATGTGATGGGATGTGATGGGATGGGATGTGATGGGATGGGATGTGATGAGATGGGATGTGATGGGATGTGATGGGATGTGATGTGATGAGATGTGATGGGATGGGATGGGATGGGATGGGATGGGATGTGATGGGATGGGATGTGATGAGATGTGATGGGATGGGATGTGATGGGATGGGATGTGATGAGATGGGATGGGATGGGATGTGATGGGATGGGATGTGATGAGATGGGATGGGATGGGATGTGATGGGATGGGATGTGATGAGATGTGATGTGATGGGATGTGATGGGATGTGATGTGATGAGATGTGATGTGATGTGATGGGATGTGATGGGATGTGATGTGATGTGATGGGATGAGATGTGATGGGATGGGATGTGATGGGATGTGATGAGATGAGATGTGATGAGATGGGATGTGATGAGATGTGATGGGATGTGATGAGATGGGATGGGATGTGATGTGATGAGATGGGATGTGATGAGATGAGATGAGATGTGATGAGATGAGATGTGATGGGATGTGATGTGATGAGATGAGATGAGATGGGATGTGATGAGATGTGATGTGATGGGATGTGATGGGATGTGATGAGATGGGATGTGATGAGATGGGATGTGATGGGATGTGATGAGATGGGATGTGATGTGATGGGATGTGATGGGATGTGATGAGATGGGATGTGATGGGATGTGATGGGATGTGATGGGATGTGATGGGATGAGATGTGATGGGATGTGATGGGATGTGATGGGATGAGATGTGATGTGATGGGATGAGATGGGATGTGATGGGATGAGATGTGATGGGATGAGATGTGATGGGATGTGATGGGATGGGATGGGATGTGATGTGATGGGATGTGATGGGATGTGATGTGATGGGATGGGATGAGATGTGATGGGATGTGATGGGATGTGATGTGATGTGATGGGATGAGATGGGATGTGATGTGATGTGAGATGCCAACACCGTACAGACATTCAAGGCCTCGCTTAAAACCCACCTTTTGGCTCTGGATGATCACTGAGTTACTTTGCTGTTGTGTTGTGTGTCTGAGGTGTTCTCATGTTCTCTGTCTGTCTGTCTGCCTGGTTCCCTGTTTCTTTGTCTTGTCCATTTATTCATATTCTTTTTTCCCCCGGGCTGCGCCCCGGACCCATGTAAAAATTGGCTGGGGGGCGCATTATAAATGCAAATATCATATCATATCATAGGATAGGATAATGATATGATATAGGATGTGATGTGATGTGATGGGATATGAGGCACAGGAGGCCAAACTTTGCTGGTGTTTGTCGCCACCTAGCGGCTTGAAACAGCAGCGTTATAGACGGTAGTGTGCAAGTTGTGGCCTTTTTATTATAGGGCGTAATATGTCTGGTTTGAGTCAAGGAAGCAAGCAACATAGATATTTGTAGATTTATCTTAGATAATATTATTTGTAATTTTGAGCTTTTACTGGAAAATGTGTTTTTTTGGAGTTCTAAGGATTGACATACTGTATGGAAAAGTGTATTTCATCATCAATGTCATATATTTTTTTCAAAGTTTTGGAGACTGCCTCCAACCCCACCACCTGGAGCCAACAGTTAGTCTGGGTGGAATACGCCTATAATTCAATACCAGCCCCCGCTCTTTCCAGAGCACGAGGTAGAGGTCGGTGTCCCATCAGCCCGGGAGTTTGTCCGTCGCTGTATCCGGACATCGAAGAGGGCTCGCTCCAGTCTGCTCCGCCCTGTCGCCCGTTATCAACGGCAAGCTGACCGTCCTCAGTCGGACTCCAGCTCCCCGCTACCGTGGCGGCCAGGAGGTTTGCTTATCCACACGAGACCTGCCTCTCAAGGTGGAGTGCCACAAGCTGGCACCGAGGTTCATCGGTCCATTCCGGATCAACCGGTTAATCGACCGCTCCTCTGCCACGTTCCCTACGGGACGGGTACATCCTACCTTCCACGTCTCCCGGATGCGTGAATACTTTCGGCAACCAACAAGCCCTTCCGCGTTGCTCTGATTGGCCGAGCGTGCGCATGCAGTAACACAACAGTGAACACATAGTTGTAATGCATCTGTCAGTCGTACTTAACTATGTGTTCACTGTTGTGTTACTGCTTCTCGGCATAAGCCCCATAATAAGACGGTCTCTGGCTTCGTCCAGCGGACACCATGGCGAGCTCAGCGATGCCGCTCGCGGCAGCATACTCTCCCCGCTGTTGAAAGCCTTATTGCAGCACGGAGGGTCGTGGACCCGCAATGAAGCCTGAGTCGCGCAATTTTTTATTTGTTTGTCATGACAAACCAATTACATAATCCAACATATGTGTAAAGAAACAACATATTCCAGTTAACAGTATATTTTTTTAATGATTCGTTACGGTATAAATTAGGTTAACTGGAGCTTAGTATTGCTGCCTGGCTGAGGGGCTTGTCGCGGCTCATGCGCATGCGTTGCACGCGCTCGGCCAATCAGAGCAACGCGGAAGGGCTTGTTGGTTGCCGAAAGTATTCACGCCTCCCGGATCAAGCCAGTCTCCTCTTGTCCCCAGTCCCCTCCTACCCCCCGCTCCGCCACCCCCCCCCCCCCCGGATTATCGATGTCCATGACCATGCCGCCTGGACTGTCTGGCGGCTACTGGACGTGCACCGTCGGGCAGAGGGTTCCAGTACCTCGTGGAGCGCCGCTGGATCCCACAACGGCTGATCCTAGATCCGTCCATCGTGACCAGCTTCCACGAGCAGCATCCTGATCGCCCTGGAGGTGCGCCAGGGGGGGGGGGGGCACTGTCATGGTTCCTGCCTGGCAGTGCTTCCTTCCTCTCTCTCTGTCTCTCTTCCCGCTTCTCCCGCTTCTCCCGCTCTCATTATGTCAAGTAGCTACAGGTGTGGTGTCAGCAAGGCAGCTGATCTGAGGTCTGTGGGCATAGGTACATCCTGGTATATAACCCCGCCCCAGACGTGGAGAAGCTGTCAGATCGTAATCTCTTGTTACCCGGTAGTCACGTTATTTACTGCTCGTATTTAGGTGTTATGTTTCTCGTCTGGATGGATTTATGTTCCTGGATCTCATGTTCATTCGACTCTCTCTAACTTTTTTTTTTTTATCCACTTTTTCTCCTGTGAGAGTGGGAGTGTGTGTAAATGTGTGTGCGCAGTCGGGAGCACTCCATATCACTGTCAAAATATCTTTGCGCACACTCCCACGCGCGCACCCATATTCCGATCCGTGCAATAACATTCACAGGGGTATATATTGTCACTTGAAACAAGTTACCCATGCATTGTCCCGTGGGATTATGCCCCCGCGGCGAAATTAATTAGTCTCCCCCTCTATGTCTCTATGTCTCTCTCTGTCTGCCAGTCGCAGACTGTGTGGGTGACTGTCACTCAAAGCGTTATGGGCAGAGCCCAGCACAAACGGCATGAAATCTTGAAGTGGAACATTTTTGCTTTAGAGTACTTGATTAAAAATATAAAACAATTAATGTTTTAAATACAGATGTGTTCCATAGACTCACAGGAATTGTGTAAAGTTGCCCAAATAGTGAAAGGAATAGCATGTCCCCTTTAAAAACATAGGCAATTAAAAAAACAAGGCATAAAAACATAGAAAAAGGGATAAAACACATAAGGCATGTTATAAAAAGGTTAAAACTAAGAGAAGGCTTGGGGGAGCTCCAGTAGCTCACCGCATATCTCGGCGCTATCTCTGCGTCGGGGAAAACCGTGCTGCGTCACGGATCTGGTGGACTCCGAGTTCGATTCCCGGACCCGCCGTCATTTGCCAGAATGTCTTCCCCTGCTCTATATCCCGTTTCACCCTGTATCTGTCGGTCATGCTTGACCAGAAAAGCGATAAACGCTAAAAAATAAAGCTAAAAAAAAAAAAAAAAACTAAGAGAAGGCTTTGGTGAAGAGGTATGTTTTTAGTCCTCTTTTAAAGGAAGCAGTGGTCTGAGGTGGTCAGGGAGGGCGTTCCACAGGCGAGGAGCAGCCCAGCAGAAGGCCTGGAGCTTGGTCCTGTGGTAGCGGCGACGGAGACAGCTCGACGTCGCGGAAGCCTTCTGACTCCACCGGCAAGGACGGGAGGCGGAAAATGGGGTTGGAGAATGGACCTCCCCTCTGCCATCTCTCTGCATGTTGAGGTCATCAACCGCAGGGCCTTCCCGAATAGGCCAGCGTCGGAGAGGGCGGCCGTCAGAAGAGGAGCTCTTTTCTTCTCTGGCACACGGGCCTGCTCCAGCCAAAGGTGACGCTGGCCCAGGGTGGCCAGGGCGCGCACTTTCCCCATGGCTATGGCCAGCACCTGGGAAAGGTGCAGGACAGCTCCCGCAGCCTGGGTGATCTGATCGCATTTCACCTCGTTCAGATCCGTGCCGCCCGTCATTATCCCCGATACAAATCTAGCCAGGTGGGCGATGTTAGACGCCGCAGCCAGCGATTGTGTACCAGCGATGAATGACTGGTCACCCCAATAAGCCAATCGCCTAGCCGATTTCCCCTGGAGGACCGGCTTGCATAGGGGTTCCCACACCATATCCGGACAGAGGAGCGCGGCCATCGGACTGTCAAGCCGAGGCACGCCCTCCCCCATACCTTTGACTAACCCCGACACCCGCGTAACTGGTACGTAGGCGGGAGTTAGTCCCATGATGTTGGACACCGCCTGACCCCGACGAACATAGGCCCCCATCGATGGGAAAAATGGGTAGACAACGTCCACCCCTCTCACTGGGGGACGCTGCCAGGGATGGCCTATGAGGTCATCAGGGACAGGTGCAGGCAATGGCAGCGGCAGCGGCATGCCGTTTGCGGCGGCGGCTACCGCCATGAGCTCGGGAAACAAGGCCTGCAGTTCCCCCTGCGAACCTTCCTCCACCGACCCCGCATCCCTCACATGCAGCAGGCTGCGACTGGTCAAGGAGCCACAGTCTGATGTGGCCGACAGTAGGGCATCCTGCTGATGAGGCCAAGGTGGTTCCTCGACATCCTCGAACAGGGCGCCCCATGGAGCCATTTCCCCCCCCTCCGGGGTCTCCTGAGGAGGGATACTCTCCTCCACGGGGCCATCATACAAAAACCCGTCCGCCTCGTCCATGAAGTCCTCAGTCTCCATTGGAAATCCAGAGCCGGACGCATCTTCGCTGGTCTCCAGCAGTTCCCCAAACCCAGGCCGTTCGCGCCTGCACGCTACCATCTTGCGACGTGAACGGGCAGACGTGAAAAGTTTGCGTCGCAAATCCTCTGGCTCCAAGACAACCCCCCGTTCACCAACGGGCGATTCCCCGGAACCAGACGGCACCGACTCCTCGGCTCTTCGGTGAGGCAAACTATCCACCGGCAGCCTCCCGGGCTGGGTCGGCAACCACGAAAGTGGCAACAGCCCAGCACCAAGGCGCACGACGAAGGCGGGAATGGAGAACCGCTGGTGAAGAGTAGGTCTAGCGGGTCTACTCTCCGCGGAATACATTATGACCCAACTTTTTCTTGTACAACAGATGTGAGAGAAGAAAAAATTAAGCACAATGTAAACTCGTCACAACTCTTTTCAACTAACAACACGTCAAGTGGGGTACTACCAGGCACTTCCTTGTGGTGAAAGCGAGAAGGAGGAGAGCAGGTGACCACACACCTGCTTATGAAGGTAAGCTGATGAGGGGTGTGGTCAGACTAATACTGGTATTAAAGGTACATTTGTGGAATTTATTCAGTGCGTGTGCACGTACGCGAGATAGTGCAGAGTGATGCCAAGCAGAGCCCCTAATGGAACAGAACTATCCTTATGGCCCTTTTTTGGAGTATAAAAAGTGGTTGTAGTGTAGAATTATAATTGTTTCCCCAGACTTCAGCACAGTAATTTAAATATGGTAAAACTAGTGAACAGTAGAGAATGTAGAGTGATTTTCTATCCAGAATATATTAATTGAAGAGGTGTGTTTTCAGTTTCAGCCGTCTGGCTGTGGTGGGAAGCAGGGCCGTGCAGAGACCTGTAGAGGGGCAGGGGCAGAGACCTATAGAGGGGCAGGGCTACACCAGGGCCGTGCAGAGACCTGTAGAGGGGCAGGGCTACACCAGGGCCGTGCAGAGACCTGTAGAGGGGCAGGGCTACACCAGGGCCGTGCAGAGACCTGTAGAGGGGCAGGGCTACACCAGGGCCGTGCAGAGACCTGTAGAGGGGCAGGGCTACACCAGGGCCGTGCAGAGACCTGTAGAGGGGCAGGGCTACACCAGGGCCGTGCAGAGACCTGTAGAGGGACAGGGCTACACCAGGGCCGTGCAGAGACCTGTAGAGGGGCAGGGCTACACCAGGGCCGTGCAGAGACCTGTAGAGGGGCAGGGCTACACCAGGGCAGAGACCTGTAGAGGGGCAGGGCTACACCAGGGCAGAGACCTGTAGAGGGGCAGGGCTACACCAGGGCAGAGACCTGTAGAGGGGCAGGGCTACACCAGGGCCGTGCAGAGACCTGTAGAGGGGCAGGGCTACACCAGGGCCGTGCAGAGACCTGTAGAGGGGCAGGGCTACACCAGGGCCGTGCAGAGACCTGTAGAGGGGCAGGGCTACACCAGGGCCGTGCAGAGACCTGTAGAGGGGCAGGGCTACACCAGGGCAGAGACCTGTAGAGGGGCAGGGCTACACCAGGGCAGAGACCTGTAGAGGGGCAGGGCTACACCAGGGCCGTGCAGAGACCTGTAGAGGGGCAGGGCTACACCAGGGCCGTGCAGAGACCTGTAGAGGGGCAGGTGCTAACGTTTTAAAAAGGGCACATGTATCAAGATATTAGAACACCGACTACAGCGTAACGTAACCAGCCAAACTATAGCATTAGCAACCAATATTCAGAGAATGTAACACGGAATCTTACAACAAACTGCATCATACTATATGATTACGTGTTAGAATAGTTTGGGATTTATCAAAATGTATTATAATTATTATTATTATTTTTTTTTTATCCACTTTTTCTCCTCCTGTTTTTCTGTGTTTTTCTCCCATCCCAATTTAGTCGTTATGCCAATTCCCCCCTCCCCAGACTAAGCGTCTGTCTACCACCGCAGAGACACTGGTATCGAATCCGGCTGTCAGCGGTGCCTCCGGCTTGGCCGGTCGTCATACTGACACAACTGGCAGAGTCAGCGGGAGGGAAGCTGGTGGGGTGGTATTCTGGTCGTTGTAAACAGCGACTCCTACAGGTCGGTCAGGGCACCTGCACAGCGCTGCCAGGTGAAAAGAGGCTGCTGGCTGTCTCCTATGTCTCGGAGGAAGCATCTGATAGAGTTCAGGGCTCCCTAGACCGACCAGTGGGGGGGCACATGCGCCCAACGACCAGGAAGGGGGGGGGGGAATTGGCATAACGACTAAATTGGGATGGGAGGAAAATACAAGAAAAATAGGAGGAGAAAAAGTGGAAAAAAAAAAGAAACATGATACACTAAAACAAAGACATGCACAAACGGCAAAGTCAACTACAAATTGGTTGGTGGAGGGCAGGGGGCAGGGGCTGACCTGGGAAGGCTGTAAGAGGGTGTGGCACCTAGGGTGCGGCCTCCTGAGGCATGGGCATTTACAGTGATGAGTCCATGGTACCGGAGACTTACCTGATGTTTGAATAAATAAGTCAAGTGAGAACCAACATCTGCCTTGAGAGTCGTCAACAACGAACAACACGAAGGAGGGTTCGTTACAATATATTGACCAAAAAATGCGACATTGAAGATAATACAACATGACCTCCATGTAACCCACTAGAGAAGCCCCTCCCTCACCAGGTGTCTCTGTAACAACATGACCTCCATGTAACCCACTAGAGAAGCCCCTCCCTCACCAGGTGTCTGTGTCCCTGTAACAACATGACCTCCATGTAACCCACTAGAGAAGCCCCTCCCTCACCAGGTGTCTCTGTAACAACATGACCTCCATGTAACCCACTAGAGAAGCCCCTCCCTCACCAGGTGTCTCTGTAACAACATGACCTCCATGTAACCCACTAGAGAAGCCCCTCCCTCACCAGGTGTCTCTGTAACAACATGACCTCCATGTAACCCACTAGAGAAGCCCCTCCCTCACCAGGTGTCTCTGTAACAACATGACCCCATGTAACCCACTAGAGAAGCCCCTCCCTCACCAGGTGTCTCTGTAACAACATGACCCCATGTAACCCACTAGAGAAGCCCCTCCCTCACCAGGTGTCTGTGTAACAACATGACCCCATGTAACCCACTAGAGAAGCCCCTCCCTCACCAGGTGTCTGTGTAACAACATGACCTCCATGTGACCCACTAGAGAAGCCCCTCCCTCACCAGGTGTCTGTGTAACAACATGACCCCATGTAACCCACTAGAGAAGCCCCTCCCTCACCAGGTGTCTCTGTAACAACATGACCTCCATGTGACCCACTAGAGAAGCCCCTCCCTCACCAGGTGTCTGTGTAACAACATGACCCCATGTAACCCACTAGAGAAGCCCCTCCCTCACCAGGTGTCTCTGTAACAACATGACCCCATGTAACCCACTAGAGAAGCCCCTCCCTCACCAGGTGTCTCTGTAACAACATGACCTCCATGTAACCCACTAGAGAAGCCCCTCCCTCACCAGGTGTCTGTGTCTCTGTAACAACATGACCTCCATGTAACCCACTAGAGAAGCCCCTCCCTCACCAGGTGTCTCTGTAACAACATGACCTCCATGTAACCCACTAGAGAAGCCCCTCCCTCACCAGGTGTCTCTGTAACAACATGACCCCATGTAACCCACTAGAGAAGCCCCTCCCTCACCAGGTGTCTCTGTAACAACATGACCTCCATGTAACCCACTAGAGAAGCCCCTCCCTCACCAGGTGTCTGTGTAACAACATGACCCCATGTAACCCACTAGAGAAGCCCCTCCCTCACCAGGTGTCTGTGTCCCTGTAACAACATGACCCCCATGTAACCCACTAGAGAAGCCCCTCCCTCACCAGGTGTCTCTGTAACAACATGACCTCCATGTAACCCACTAGAGAAGCCCCTCCCTCACCAGGTGTCTCTGTAACAACATGACCTCCATGTAACCCACTAGAGAAGCCCCTCCCTCACCAGGTGTCTCTGTAACAACATGACCTCCATGTAACCCACTAGAGAAGCCCCTCCCTCACCAGGTGTCTCTGTAACAACATGACCCCATGTAACCCACTAGAGAAGCCCCTCCCTCACCAGGTGTCTCTGTAACAACATGACCTCCATGTAACCCACTAGAGAAGCCCCTCCCTCACCAGGTGTCTCTGTAACAACATGACCCCATGTAACCCACTAGAGAAGCCCCTCCCTCACCAGGTGTCTCTGTAACAACATGACCTCCATGTAACCCACTAGAGAAGCCCCTCCCTCACCAGGTGTCTCTG
The DNA here is from genome assembly GCF_963971535.1 of Notolepis coatsorum. Classification (NCBI taxonomy): domain Eukaryota; kingdom Metazoa; phylum Chordata; class Actinopteri; order Aulopiformes; family Paralepididae; genus Notolepis; species Notolepis coatsorum. The sequence continues at coordinate 559,231 of NC_140176.1, read as the reverse complement.
TAACAACATGACCTCCATGTAACCCACTAGAGAAGCCCCTCCCTCACCAGGTGTCTCTGTAACAACATGACCTCCATGTAACCCACTAGAGAAGCCCCTCCCTCACCAGGTGTCTCTGTAACAACATGACCCCATGTAACCCACTAGAGAAGCCCCTCCCTCACCAGGTGTCTCTGTAACAACATGACCTCCATGTAACCCACTAGAGAAGCCCCTCCCTCACCAGGTGTCTCTGTAACAACATGACCTCCATGTAACCCACTAGAGAAGCCCCTCCCTCACCAGGTGTCTCTGTAACAACATGACCCCATGTAACCCACTAGAGAAGCCCCTCCCTCACCAGGTGTCTCTGTAACAACATGACCTCCATGTAACCCACTAGAGAAGCCCCTCCCTCACCAGGTGTCTCTGTAACAACATGACCTCCATGTAACCCACTAGAGAAGCCCCTCCCTCACCAGGTGTCTCTGTAACAACATGACCCCATGTAACCCACTAGAGAAGCCCCTCCCTCACCAGGTGTCTCTGTAACAACATGACCTCCATGTAACCCACTAGAGAAGCCCCTCCCTCACCAGGTGTCTGTGTAACAACATGACCTCCATGTAACCCACTAGAGAAGCCCCTCCCTCACCAGGTGTCCCTGTAACAACATGACCTCCATGTAACCCACTAGAGAAGCCCCTCCCTCACCAGGTGTCTCTGTAACAACATGACCCCATGTAACCCACTAGAGAAGCCCCTCCCTCACCAGGTGTCTCTGTAACAACATGACCTCCATGTAACCCACTAGAGAAGCCCCTCCCTCACCAGGTGTCTCTGTAACAACATGACCTCCATGTAACCCACTAGAGAAGCCCCTCCCTCACCAGGTGTCTCTGTAACAACATGACCCCATGTGACCCACTAGAGAAGCCCCTCCCTCACCAGGTGTCTGTGTCTCTGTAACAACATGACCCCATGTAACCCACTAGAGAAGCCCCTCCCTCACCAGGTGTCTGTGTAACAACATGACCCCATGTAACCCACTAGAGAAGCCCCTCCCTCACCAGGTGTCTCTGTAACAACATGACCTCCATGTGACCCACTAGAGAAGCCCCTCCCTCACCAGGTGTCTCTGTAACAACATGACCTCCATGTAACCCACTAGAGAAGCCCCTCCCTCACCAGGTGTCTGTGTAACAACATGACCTCCATGTGACCCACTAGAGAAGCCCCTCCCTCACCAGGTGTCTCTGTAACAACATGACCTCCATGTAACCCACTAGAGAAGCCCCTCCCTCACCAGGTGTCTGTGTCTCTGTAACAACATGACCTCCATGTAACCCACTAGAGAAGCCCCTCCCTCACCAGGTGTCTCTGTAACAACATGACCTCCATGTAACCCACTAGAGAAGCCCCTCCCTCACCAGGTGTCTCTGTAACAACATGACCTCCATGTAACCCACTAGAGAAGCCCCTCCCTCACCAGGTGTCTGTGTCTCTGTAACAACATGACCTCCATGTAACCCACTAGAGAAGCCCCTCCCTCACCAGGTGTCTGTGTCTCTGTAACAACATGACCTCCATGTGACCCACTAGAGAAGCCCCTCCCTCACCAGGTGTCTCTGTAACAACATGACCTCCATGTAACCCACTAGAGAAGCCCCTCCCTCACCAGGTGTCTCTGTAACAACATGACCTCCATGTAACCCACTAGAGAAGCCCCTCCCTCACCAGGTGTCTGTGTCTCTGTAACAACATGACCTCCATGTAACCCACTAGAGAAGCCCCTCCCTCACCAGGTGTCTGTGTAACAACATGACCCCCATGTAACCCACTAGAGAAGCCCCTCCCTCACCAGGTGTCCCTGTAACAACATGACCCCCATGTGACCCACTAGAGAAGCCCCTCCCTCACCAGGTGTCTCTGTAACAACATGACCTCCATGTAACCCACTAGAGAAGCCCCTCCCTCACCAGGTGTCTGTGTCTCTGTAACAACATGACCCCATGTAACCCACTAGAGAAGCCCCTCCCTCACCAGGTGTCTCTGTAACAACATGACCTCCATGTAACCCACTAGAGAAGCCCCTCCCTCACCAGGTGTCTCTGTAACAACATGACCTCCATGTAACCCACTAGAGAAGCCCCTCCCTCACCAGGTGTCTCTGTAACAACATGACCCCATGTAACCCACTAGAGAAGCCCCTCCCTCACCAGGTGTCCCTGTAACAACATGACCCCCATGTGACCCACTAGAGAAGCCCCTCCCTCACCAGGTGTCCCTGTAACAACATGACCCCCATGTAACCCACTAGAGAAGCCCCTCCCTCACCAGGTGTCCCTGTAACAACATGACCCCCATGTAACCCACTAGAGAAGCCCCTCCCTCACCAGGTGTCTGTGTCCCTGTAACAACATGACCCCCATGTAACCCACTAGAGAAGCCCCTCCCTCACCAGGTGTCTGTGTAACAACATGACCCCATGTAACCCACTAGAGAAGCCCCTCCCTCACCAGGTGTCTGTGTAACAACATGACCCCATGTAACCCACTAGAGAAGCCCCTCCCTCACCAGGTGTCTCTGTAACAACATGACCTCCATGTAACCCACTAGAGAAGCCCCTCCCTCACCTGGTGTCTCTGTAACAACATGACCTCCATGTAACCCACTAGAGAAGCCCCTCCCTCACCAGGTGTCTCTGTAACAACATGACCTCCATGTAACCCACTAGAGAAGCCCCTCCCTCACCAGGTGTCTCTGTAACAACATGACCTCCATGTAACCCACTAGAGAAGCCCCTCCCTCACCAGGTGTCTCTGTAACAACATGACCTCCATGTAACCCACTAGAGAAGCCCCTCCCTCACCAGGTGTCTCTGTAACAACATGACCCCATGTAACCCACTAGAGAAGCCCCTCCCTCACCAGGTGTCTCTGTAACAACATGACCTCCATGTAACCCACTAGAGAAGCCCCTCCCTCACCAGGTGTCTCTGTAACAACATGACCTCCATGTAACCAACTAGAGAAGCCCCTCCCTCACCAGGTGTCTCTGTAACAACATGACCCCATGTAACCCACTAGAGAAGCCCCTCCCTCACCAGGTGTCTGTGTCTCTGTAACAACATGACCTCCATGTAACCCACTAGAGAAGCCCCTCCCTCACCAGGTGTCTCTGTAACAACATGACCTCCATGTAACCCACTAGAGAAGCCCCTCCCTCACCAGGTGTCTCTGTAACAACATGACCCCCATGTGACCCACTAGAGAAGCCCCTCCCTCACCAGGTGTCTCTGTAACAACATGACCTCCATGTAACCCACTAGAGAAGCCCCTCCCTCACCAGGTGTCTGTGTCTCTGTAACAACATGACCTCCATGTAACCCACTAGAGAAGCCCCTCCCTCACCAGGTGTCTCTGTAACAACATGACCTCCATGTAACCCACTAGAGAAGCCCCTCCCTCACCAGGTGTCTCTGTAACAACATGACCTCCATGTAACCCACTAGAGAAGCCCCTCCCTCACCAGGTGTCTCTGTAACAACATGACCCCATGTAACCCACTAGAGAAGCCCCTCCCTCACCAGGTGTCTGTGTCTCTGTAACAACATGACCCCCCATGTAACCCACTAGAGAAGCCCCTCCCTCACCAGGTGTCTCTGTAACAACATGACCTCCATGTAACCCACTAGAGAAGCCCCTCCCTCACCAGGTGTCTGTGTAACAACATGACCCCATGTAACCCACTAGAGAAGCCCCTCCCTCACCAGGTGTCTCTGTAACAACATGACCTCCATGTAACCCACTAGAGAAGCCCCTCCCTCACCAGGTGTCTCTGTAACAACATGACCTCCATGTAACCCACTAGAGAAGCCCCTCCCTCACCAGGTGTCTGTGTAACAACATGACCCCATGTAACCCACTAGAGAAGCCCCTCCCTCACCAGGTGTCTCTGTAACAACATGACCTCCATGTGACCCACTAGAGAAGCCCCTCCCTCACCAGGTGTCTCTGTAACAACATGACCTCCATGTAACCCACTAGAGAAGCCCCTCCCTCACCAGGTGTCTCTGTAACAACATGACCTCCATGTAACCCACTAGAGAAGCCCCTCCCTCACCAGGTGTCTCTGTAACAACATGACCTCCATGTAACCCACTAGAGAAGCCCCTCCCTCACCAGGTGTCTGTGTCTCTGTAACAACATGACCTCCATGTAACCCACTAGAGAAGCCCCTCCCTCACCAGGTGTCTCTGTAACAACATGACCTCCATGTAACCCACTAGAGAAGCCCCTCCCTCACCAGGTGTCTCTGTAACAACATGACCTCCATGTAACCCACTAGAGAAGCCCCTCCCTCACCAGGTGTCTCTGTAACAACATGACCTCCATGTAACCCACTAGAGAAGCCCCTCCCTCACCAGGTGTCTCTGTAACAACATGACCCCATGTGACCCACTAGAGAAGCCCCTCCCTCACCAGGTGTCTGTGTCTCTGTAACAACATGACCTCCATGTAACCCACTAGAGAAGCCCCTCCCTCACCAGGTGTCTCTGTAACAACATGACCCCATGTAACCCACTAGAGAAGCCCCTTATTTTCATGTAGTTGTGGACAGCAGCTAGCGAACAAAGTCTTTATTTGTTGCAAAATATGATACTGTAACGTTCCACATTATTGACGACTCACCGACTCAGGGGGGTTAAAACTCTACGGCGACGCTGATATCGCGGGTGCGATAGAATGACGTCAATTGTTTGACGTGGTCTGCCTGGGAATTGTAGTCTTTTTCCAGGTTTTTTTTGACGTAGGAAGTTACTCTAGACCGGAAGTTACACGCTACTTTTTATTTGGTGTTGATAAAACAATAAATAACTGAACCAGGATAATTTCAATTCGATGCTAAATAAACGTTTACGCATGCGTAAAATGTGCCAGATAAAATTTTACAGGTGTTGCATTTTTATCAATATCTTGGCCATTTCTTGTGCTAGAATCAAACGGGAAAAACTGGACAGAAGTGCAGAGAGAGGCAGAAGTTGACTGCTAGAAAAGAAGAGTAGAAGAAGAACGAAAGTGAGAGATAATCCGTTCACAAGATCATTTCTGAGGAACACACACGTTTTTCCAGCCAGCAAAACTTTAGCTTTAGTAGTTCGACTTATAATAGTATAGTAGCAGTAGTAGTAGCAGTAATAGTAGTAGTAGTAGTAGTAGTAGTAGTAGCAGTAATAGTAGTAGTAGTTAGTAGTACTAGTAGCAGTAGTAGTAGTAGTAGTAGTAGTAGTAGTAGTAGTAGTAGTAGTAGTTTTAGTAGTAGCTATCCGGTGCTAACATGAGGCGAGGTGAGCGTGTCTGCTCTGTGCCAATCTTCAGATGATTCAGATGTTGACGATCCATCTTTTGTAGATGACAACAACGAGAGGTAAAGACACTTATTTTGGACATTTATTGCTTTTGTTTAGTCAGTCACACTCTTACTGTACTTGTTGGGTTTGCAAAGAAAGGCTTGCACATGATAAGTGTACATGATGAATGCACATGATAAGTGTACATGATGAATGCACATGATAAGTGTACATGATGAATGTACATGATGAATGTACATGACAAGTGTACATGCTAAGTGTACATTATAAATGTACATGATAAATGTACATGATGAATGTACATGACAAGTGTACATGCTAAGTGTACATTATAAATGTACATGATAAATGTACATTATGAATGTACATGATAAGTGTACAGGATAAGTGTACATGATAAGTGTGCATGATAAGTGTACATGATAAATGTACATGATAGGTGTACATGATGAATGTACATGATAAATGTACATGATAAACACTCTTTGGATTGTAAATATGTGTATATGTGCTGTGCTGTGTGCTGTATAAGATAAGAGATTCCTTGTTGAATGTTGAAAATAATGTGCTTTTTATTGTTTTCTACAGTGAGGAGCAAGGAGCAGAAGACCTGCCTTCAACCAGTTCAGTGCAGGCGAGACATGGAAGGAGGGAGACTTATTATTATTATTAGTGCTTTTGTTTAGTTATAACTCTGTTCATAAAAGTTGAAAATAATGTATTTTTACATGTCATTGTCTACAGCAATGATTTGCCTGGGACATCTAGGGGGGCAGGGCGTGCCCAAGCCCGGTCCAGGTCAAGAAATGACCCAGACAGGTGAGAGACTTATTATGGATGTTTATTGCTTTTTTATTATTACTAGGTTTGCAGACTTTGTACGCAATATATACAGAATGGAATATTCCCCATTGCAATGTTTAGTGCAACATGTTTATTCGTGTTGATACACAGGGTCTCCATGGTATAGATGGTGAAATGAGCATGAAGAGCTGCGATGTCGCCCACTGTCTCATTATAGACAGAAACTGTTTTACTGCGTACACACACACACACACACACACGTAGTGTATATTTTTTTTTAGGATCCACAGGCATCCTGCACTCTATATGACTGCACTCTAGTCATATGTGTACTGTATATATGTATATTGAATATCCCACTTTACTTATTTTTTACTTTTTTACTGTAAAACTTTTTTTTTTCTTTTTGTAAAAAACTTACTTTTACTGACTTTTTGTTAAAAAAAGCATGCTGGTGATAATTTCCAGTTGAGAATAAAAATTTCGTCTGTGTTTATTACCCGTCTATGGAAAAAATAATGCTTTGTAAATTGAATTCTGTTCTGTTCTCTTTTGTTTATGTAAATATGCTACCTGAGGGGGCATTTCCACCGTTTTATATGCTTGATTGAATATGTTTGCATTGGTTCATAGTAAAAAGAACACATTTTCTCAATCCGATTTTGTGTTTTGTGTTGTACATTATGCAGTATACAGTATATACAGTATTATACAGTATGAAAACTAACGGGCAGGTCATATATGTGAGGCTGTGCTGAAAAAAAGGATACCAAACATACCATGGTAAAACATTTTTAAATGGGAATTATACAATTTAAATCAAAATTAGCTAAAACATTGAAAATATCCCACAACTCCGAATAAGATGACGTTTGCGACAGCTTTTTTCACTCCTGATATCTCTGGAAAATATGTAAAGTCGTGAGAAAGTCCAGTGTGGTCGAAAAACATTGACATACTAATTGTCATGTACTAAGGTCTAATGACCACATATAATAGAAACTTGAGGCAAGCTGCACATGAACAAAACAACCCCCTCAGTAGATGCTTTTAAAGCAAGGTCCCGGCAGATAGTAAAACACCACAAACGCGCTTTCAAAAGGTAAATTATATTTATTAGCTGGGGCAGGAATTCAAACCTCCACCTGTAATATGAGTATTTAACAACGGGAAAAAACAACCCACAAACAATTAACAAACAGGGAGAAAGGTAAGGGGAGAACAAACAAGTAATATATTTATAATAATAGAGTAAGGCACAAGAGCCAACACAAGCCCTAGTGACCTAGTGTCACAGGACAAGTCTGGGAATCCCCCAGCAAATGTACACAATGTGCCCAGCACAATATAGTTCCACACAAACAGTGGCAAAAAGGCAGAAGGCCCAATACATAGATATATATATATATTACTTCCACACAAGTGGCAAAAAGGCAGAAGGCCACAATATATATATATATATATATGTACTCACCTGGTAGCTACACCAACACAAATATAATGCCTACCAGGTAAGTGGTGTGAACAGCAAGATCACACGATAGACCAGTCCCACACAACAGTGGAAACAAAGGGCAGTATTATAACAATTATTCCACACAAACAGTGGTAAATCAAGGGCAGTGTTATAATAATTCCACACAACAGTGGTAAACAATGGCAACCTCCAACAGCCTGGTCACTGGTAACAGACACAGAGAGGCGCCCGGACGAGTGTGTGCTGTCTGGTATATCTGTCCACCCGTCCCTCTTGAGGTGATTGCAATCAGCTGTTACCCATTAGACAATCAGCACTCTTCAGTGTAGGGACGGGCGGCACCTGATAGAGAAAAAGAGTCAACATTAGCTATCATACAAACACACACACATCCAAAACATAACATATTTACATATACTAACCTGATGTTCAGATGGTGTCATAAATACAGTAATAATGGTAATGACCAACCCACGTACCCATGTACGTCACACCTCCCCCCATAAGAGCGAACCTGTAGGGTTAGCAAAACATTATTACCTATTACCAACATGAGGTTAGTACCACATACCAGGGAGAACAGAAACAACAACAAAAAAATTCTCCCTCCACAAAATCACCCACCAAATGGGCCACATCAGCACCACACAGGCCCCGCCCTGGGCCCACACGGTCGACCACCACCTCACCCAAAACACACAAAATGCCCCTAGGCACATCACCCAACACCAGACGCATCAGCCGTCGGAACGTGGCCGGTGTATTCCTTATCCCGAAGGCCATGACGGGCCCCATCCTGGACAACGGGAACAATTCAGGCACCGTTATTACGTTCACCCTCCTGTAGTACAGAAAACGGAGAGACACATTAGCATTGGGAGCCAGAAGGCAAGGAGAGCTCCAGGGACCATGGCTAGGCTCAGCTAGCCCCTTGTCCAGGGTGCACAGAGCCTCCCCTCTCACTACCTTCCCCATCGCCACCGGACACTGACATGCGTATTGCTTTAAGGGAGACCGCACTCCCAACACGCACACCGTGCTCCAGGATGGTCGTTCTGGAAAACACAGCAGACAACACAACAAATGAACAAATGAAACATGCACAACATGTACAACGACATAGGTACAATAGACGCGCAGTGACGTCACCCACATGCAGCAGGTCTATTAGGCCATTAGGGTCTAATTTATGCCCAGTGAAAACTGTAAGTAGTACATACTGGCTAATGTATGCACACTGTTTTCAAAACATGGTGAGATCTAACCATCTCACCATCTAACTCACACATAATCATAAGTGCCATAAGACACAACCAAGCTCACCTGGATAAACAAAGAAACACCACTCTAACCATATACCCCACAGTGTAGTGTGATGAATCTAAAGTGGCCAACAATATATATTTGGTCCATGCAGGCCGGTAGAGCTCTTTACATTGCTGTCAGTACTGCAACTTGCGATTCAAGTTGTAAACGGTTCCTCTCAGCAATGAAACACAACACACTCCAAAACCAACAATGTACCTCTCACATAAGTAGTGCCCGACACTCTTCCCTCCCCTCCACAGGATCCTAGTAGAATATGACTGGGACAGAATAGAATAGAACAAAACATAATGGATAATGAAAGTACAAAGTAGAACGTTTTGTGCGCAAAGCAGGGACACATGACTGCTGTGCTGTGATCATTGTAAAGGTTATCTATATCCTCATTTACCCCCGGACAGAAGCGAGGGCTCCCCTAGCCAACGAGGACGCACAGTGCCCCCTACCCTGGGAGACAAAGCAAACACACCTGCAGGGCTAAACACAATTCTGACTCCTGTTCAGCACCCCTAATAACAAACAGAACAAATGGCACAGCCCCACCCCAACCACAACCTGCACCAACACAGTATTTGGCATATGGTAGACTGGTAGTGTTCTCAGTTCAGGAACAGAAAATGTAGCCACACATAAAATTCCCCATGGTGTGTAGAACTCTAGAGAATCACATGTTCGCATATAGTTTGGACCATTGGAAATATTCCAAACTGTTTTGTGTAATCTTCCTCAGAGGCATCGCCTCCGGGAAACGGGTGGAACCACACATAATTGTCAACATGTATTGATTTTCTGCTCTCGTTTTAGGCAGATGACAGATACATGTTCAAAAGGTTCCCCCATGTCCGGAATGGAGCGCAGGGGAGCCGGATGCACCCCCTGATTTGGCGTCCCCACTATCACAAGTTTTAGCAATACCTAAATGGTCATGTGCCAACATTTACATGTGATGTCCACATCTCATTGGCAACACCATTTGACGCTCAGTATTCCAGTCTTCTCCACACCTCAAATCTGCTACACCCTGTCTAGGTGTGCAACACCCCCTCCTCTATCACAAAAGTCTGTTTCCTACTAGCAGTAGCACTGGCCACTGCCGCAAAACAATTTGATAGGGAGGAATCACTGTGCTGGGCAGCGATCGATGCTTGACGAGTCAGTGGTAGTGAAACGTCAGCAAACTTGGGAATTACCAGCTTCCCCTGAACGCTACTTACAGCAACCTCTTCCATCTTTCCAATAGATGGCCCCCTGTCCTCAGCGTCACTCAACGTCAAAGCTTGAGTTCGCTTCCTGTCCTGTGCCTTGGTGACAACACAAGCAGAAAAAACATTGGGGTGATTATTAATCAATTCATCACAACACAAGTCAGTCAATGGAGCATTTTCAACCTCCAACACAGGGATCACACTCTCCCCAGCAATATCGTTCCCCATGATAAACTCAACGCCCTCCACAGGGAAACATGGGCGAACGGCGACAGGAAAACAACCTGTGATCAGATCTGACTGTACATGCACCTTATGCAACGGCACGCGCATACACCCCATTTCAATACCTCTTACCATCGCACTAGACTGACAGTAAGAGTTTTCATTTAGTGGTAAGACATCAGCCAGGATGAATGACTGAGAACCACCTGTATCACGGAGTATTCTCACCTTCCGTTGGTCACAGATGTCACCCGACAGTGACACATAACCATCAAACAGAAAGGGTTTAAAACAGCCATCACTTTCTCTTTCCAGAGAGCTATTCTGGTCAGAACATGACACTGTACCAATCAACCCCACACCTTTTGGTTTCTGAGCTGACCCTTTTTTCTCCTGTCGCTTCCTCAGCGTATGACATCCTTTTACCATATGGCCTGTCTTTTTACAATAATTGCACACCACCGGTCTCTTAGACGGCGGTGAGCGTGGCTGGAATGCTGACTCACGAGGAGTGAATGAGCCACCTCCACTACATACAGTAGGACGTACAGAAACACTTTTGCGTGAACATTCAAACTCGTCTGCCGAAATAGCAGCCTGTCGGAGTGTTGACACCCCCTGCCCATGTAAATAGAGCACAGCTTCGACTGGCAGGGTGGCTTTGAACTGCTCCACAAGTACCAATTCACTCAATGATGCAAAGTCTTTTACCTCACACGCAGAACACCACCGATCAAAACTAAGTCTCTCCTCCAGGGAGAAATCAACATGGGTTTGGGAAGGAGTTTTACGGCGATTTCGAAAATGCTGCCTGTATGCTTCTGGTACCAGTTCGTACACACGCAAGACAGCACTTTTCACACGCTCATAGTTTAAGCTGTCATCCAACGACAACGCGGCATGGGCTTTTTGTGCCTTCCCTGTGAGCCTGCCTAGCAACATAATTGCCCACATGCCCACTGGCCAACACAGAGCCTGCGCGGTGCGTTCAAACACAGTAAAAAACAACTCTACTTCAGACTCATGAAAAAGGGGAACCAAGGACATATGTTGGCTAATATCAAAGGGTGCCTGGGAGTCGGAAAGTACTGGAGGGGAAGTGGCGCTACGCCTAGCGTCACCACACTCCAATTCTAGTTTCCTCATCGCCAATTGAAATTCCCTATCAGCCGCCTTCTCCTCTTTGTCTCCTTGTCTTGTCTCCCTTCTCTCTTCCCATTCTCTCTCCTCCTTTCTCTCTTCTCTGTCTCTCTCTCTGTTTCTCTCTCTGTCCTGCCTGTCTCTCTCCTCCTTTCTCTCTTCTCTATCCTCCCTGCGCAAAACCGCCCTCTCTTCTAGACAGGCTAAACGCAGCTCAGCGCTCAGTGCGCTCAAGTCACCAGCAGAAGTAACACTGGTATGTTCCGAACCTAGTGCAGAGTCAACACCATCAAGATCCGACACACCAATATCCTGATCACAAACCTCCATAGCTCTACCCTCTACCACAGAATACAGTTATGAAAGAAAGTACACTCCCGTAGCAACACACAATACTACCCCACCAATCAGACTCCAATAAGCCCTACAAAATAGCCACTCATCTATAGTACCCCACAATGTCCCTGTGCAACACTTAACAGCCACATTATGTAGTATGACACCCTGACCAATTCGATTTAATGTCCACATCTAACATTCATAAAAATAATAAATGTCGGTTCTAAACACCTAACTAGGATCACACTGGGTAACACTAACTACCCCGTCTAAACTACTTCCCTAGCGGAATGAGGACTACACATATCTTCAGTCGCTTACCGATTTCATTGCGCACTCCACCGGAATAGACAACGCGTGCCCCCCTCCCCCTAACCAAAGCAGGTGATCCACCCTTTACCTATGTGGGAAAAAATAGAATGGTTAAGAGCATAACTCACAACAATGGTTTACAACAGTCAAGTGTGCAGTATGGAAATATGGATATATAATAATACAACTTACCAAATGAAAAGACGCAAACTACCGGACACGCTCCAATCGACAAGTTCACATGTCACATGCCCATGTCATGTACCAACAAGGAACTATACAATTGTGCAACCAGCAAGCTCCCATGTCACAAGGACACAAAAGACCAGCATAGAGCCCCCATGTCACAAGTACACAGAAGACCGGCATTGAGCCCCCATGTCACAAGGACATGAAAGACCGGAAATGAGCCCCCATGTCATGTACTAAGGTCTAATGACCACATATAATAGAAACTTGAGGCAAGCTGCACATGAACAAAACAACCCCCTTGGTAGATGCTTTTAAAGCAAGGTCCCGGCAGATAGTAAAACACCACAAACGCGCTTTCAAAAGGTAAATTATATTTATTAGCTGGGGCAGGAATTCAAACCTCCACCTGTAATATGAGTATTTAACAAAGGGAAAAAACAACCCACAAACAATTAACAAACAGGGAGAAAGGTAAGGGGAGAACAAACAAGTAATATAATAATAGAGTAAGGCACAAGAGCCAACACAAGCCCTAGTGACCTAGTGTCACAGGACAAGTCTGGGAATCCCCCAGCAAATGTACACAATGTGCCCAGCACAATATAGTTCCACACAAACAGTGGCAAAAAGGCAGAAGGCCCAATACATAGATATATATATATATATTACTTCCACACAAGTGGCAAAAAGGCAGAAGGCCACAATATATATATATATATATGTACTCACCTGGTAGCTACACCAACACAAATATAATGCCTACCAGGTAAGTGGTGTGAACAGCAAGATCACACGATAGACCAGTCCCACACAACAGTGGAAACAAAGGGCAGTATTATAACAATTATTCCACACAAACAGTGGTAAATCAAGGGCAGTGTTATAATAATTCCACACAACAGTGGTAAACAATGGCAACCTCCAACAGCCTGGTCACTGGTAACTGACACAGAGAGGCGCCCGGACGAGTGTGTGCTGTCTGGTATATCTGTCCACCCGTCCCTCTTGAGGTGATTGCAATCAGCTGTTACCCATTAGACAATCAGCACTCTTCAGTGTAGGGACGGGCGGCACCTGATAGAGAAAAAGAGTCAACATTAGCTATCATACAAACACACACACATCCAAAACATAACATATTTACATATACTAACCTGATGTTCAGATGGTGTCATAAATACAGTAATAATGGTAATGACCAACCCACGTACCCATGTACGTCACACTAATAAATGATGTTGGGACATTCTAGCAAGTCAGGCAGAATCCGTCCTTCTCATTGTCGATTTCTTTTGTTGTGTACCGTGCCATTTCTTGGGGGTCCTGTGTCCAAAAAAGTTATCCAGTGTCTGTGCTACCAAAAAGGAACAGATACACGTTCTGAAGGGCAGTATATCTGATTTGATTTGAAGTCTTTATTTCGAACATGCAATGAATACAACAAACAATAACAAAAAAAGAAAAACAACTCAATCTGCATGTTCGAAAAGGAGTAGGAAGAAGTATACACTTATTTAATCCTACCCCTTTTCCACTACTCAAATGAGTGTACTATTTTAAACATAAAAAAGAAAAGAAAAAAATATATATATATATGCAAAACAAAAAACAAAAACTATATATGTATAAAATAAAATAGAAAACAAAATAAAAATGTAAACACCCGTGAATATCAAGTCCCTTCCTCATCCCTGTACCTTGTGAACATAATTTCCTTATACATCAGTTTGAATTGTCTCATGTTTGGACATTGCTTTAGCACCACATTTAGACTGTTCCACAGTTTCACTCCACATATTGAGATGCAGTGTTTTCTCATGGTAGTGCGTACGTTTAGCACCTTTAAATTGTGTTCTCCCCTCAGATTATAACCCCCCTCCCTATCAAAGAACAATTCTTGAATGTTTGTTGGAAGTGCATGACTTTTTGCTTTATACATTAATTGTGCCGTTTTAAATTCCACAAGATCATTTAACTTCAATGTCTTTGACTCCAGAAACAATATGTTAGTGTGATCACGATAACCTGCAATGTGAACTATCCTTATGGCCCTTTTTTGGAGTATAAAAAGTGGTTGTAATGTAGACTTATAATTGTTTCCCCAGACTTCAGCACAGTAATTTAAATATGGTAAAACTAGTGAACAGTAGAGAATGTAGAGTGATTTTCTATCCAGGATGTGCTTTACTTTACTCATGACTGAAATGCTTCGTGAGAGTTTAGATTGGACATGTTTTATGTGAGGTCTCCAACAGATCTTATGGTCCACTATCACACCCAGGAATTTATTTTCATAAACTCCCTCAATAATCACATCATTTATTTTAACTTGTACCTGAGTATCCAATCTACAGTTTCCAAACAACATAATTTTAGTTTTGCTCAAGTTCAATGATAATTTGTTTCTATCAAACCATTCCTTCAATTTCTTCATTTCAGATGTGATGACCTCTAAAAGCTGCTGGACATTCTCACCAGAAAAAAAAAGATTAGTGTCATCCGCAAATAAAATACATTTAAATATATTGGATACTTTACATATCTCGTTAATGTACAAGATGAACAGTTTTGGACCCAACACTGACCCCTGGGGGACACCACAAGCAATGTCCAAACATTCAGATTTATAATCTCTCATTGTCACAAATTGTTGTCTTTTATTTAGATAGCTTCTCACCCAGTCCAATACTACCCCCCTGATCCCATATCTCTCCAATTTCCTGATTAATATATCATGATTAATAGTATCAAATGCTTTTTTTAGGTCAATGAATACTCCAGCTACATGTTTTTTTTTATCTATGGAATTTGTGATTTTTTTCAATGAGTTCTATTAACGCTAGTGATGTTGACCGGTGTGTTCTGAATCCATACTGGCTATCGGTGAGTAAATTATGTTTATCAATGAATTTATCTAATCTGTTGTTGAAGAGTTTTTCTAATATTTTTGAAAACTGAGGAAGTAGAGAAACAGGCCTAGAATGTGTGAAGTGGTGTTTATCTCCAGTCTTGAACAGAGGTACAGTATGACTTTTGCTATTTTCATTTTATTCGGAAATCGACCAGTTTTGAATGATAAATTGCAGATGTGCGTGAGTGGTTTTGAAATCCCACTAATGACATTTTTTACTATTTTCATATCTATTTCATTACTGTCTGTAGATGTCTTGTTTTTACATTTATTAGTAGTTTCTATAATTTCATTTTCATCTACCGCTTCCAGAAACATTGAACTAGGATTTCTTTCAATGTAATTGTCTTTTATGTCTTCAGGAGTCACTGGATCTGGGATTTTTCCCGCTAATTCTGGTCCAATATTTACAAAAAAATTATTAAAGTTGTTAACCACATCATCCATATTGCTAATAGTTTGATCCTTTTCCATAAAATACTGAGGATAGTTTATTTGTCTTGATCCATTCCTGATAATACCATTTAATATCTTCCAAACACCTTTAATATTATATTTGTTGTTATCTAAATATTCTACTATAATGATCCTTCTTACATCTTCTCATAATATTAGTCAACTTGTTTTTATATTTCTTATATTTATTTTCTGCCTCTTTAGTTCTATGTTTTATAAATTCTCTATATAGTGTATTTTTCTTTTTACATGCATTCTGTAATCCCCTTGTGATCCATGGGCTGTCTGAGTGTTTATGTTTACTGCTATATTCTTTTATTGGACAATGTTTGTGATATAGTAAGTTAAATATAGATAAGAATGTTTCATATGCTTTATCAGTGTCATCCTCTTTATATACTATCTCCCAATTTTGTATCATCTGATCATCGCATCACGGTGACAATAAGACAACAGAGCTTGTCTTTCGAAATGGCAGTGTCAAAAATAAGGTGCATGCAATGTCTTCTTGTTTAGTTACATGGTGTGCATGGAGTGCATGGAGAAATGTATAATGTTTGTCATATTTTTTTAATTTCTTTTTGTGATTACTTGTGAGTGTTTTCCACAAGTGGTCTGCAAGGGCCTTGAAATAAAGCCTGAGCCCTGCCCGAGCCCGTGAACTTCAGGCCCTGCCCGAAAATAAGCCCGACTGTAAATAATATTTTAAGCCCTAGCCCGCGTGAAAACCTGAAAAAAAATATTATTATTATTATTATTATTAAAATATAATTTTTTTTTTAATTTTTTTTAAATATTCGAAACACGGTTTTATATGAATGTAATAAATAAACAAAACTAAGAAGCATTTACATAGCCTGTTTCGCAATGCCGTCTCTCCCAGTGCTCGCTTATATAGACTGACTCACACATCAGCCTCGTAAAACGTATTGAAGGCTATAGAATCTTCTTTGACACACACACACACACACACACACACACACACACACACACACACACACACACACACACACACACAAACGACACACAATAGCCTACTCAGTCAAACAAACAAACAGAAAACAGAAATCAGATTTCGAGCAGAGCAACGTAATGAAAATCACAACAAAACAGGTAGCGAGTCGCGACCCAGCAAATAATAAACATATCACTCACCACGACGTCAGCAACGCGTTGAACACCGTTAACAAAACCGGCTACATACATCCCAAGAACAAATTAAAACGTTCGCCAACTGGCTATATTCCAACACAACCAATCGAGTTGAACTTGTCCCCTGAGTTCTCCCTGCGCGCTGCAGTAATTACATCCAAATGTTTCTCTGGCGCAAAAGAGAAAGCGAATCTTAAAACGAAGGTTATCCTATAACCCTAGTTATATGAAAAATAATAAAAAAAAATAAAAACGCAATAAAAAAAATAAAAAAAAATTAAAACGGCGGTGCCCGGGCCCGGCCGAGCCCGAATTATTTATTAAAAAAAAAGCCCTACCCAGCCCGAACCCGCCGGGCCGGGCCGGGCCGGGCCCCGTCGGGCCTGGGCAAGGTTGCAGTGCACTATAAAATCTGTCCTCCAGGGTTTGGGAATCGATTCAGTTTCAATTCAATCGATACAAAATGTAAACTGCTGTTTATTTCCTCATATGTTCCTCAATATTTAGGCTACTTCGTCAATAGTTGATTTTGTGCCATGGGTTTTTCAATACCGTACTATCATTTTAAAGAAAATTCACTTATTCATTGAACTGAAAAGTGAATCGAACTCAACCCTGCTGCTGTCCACCGAGATGTGTTCACAGCTGTTAAAAACAGAAAGTTCTCCCAATTTTTAAAAGAGTTTAGTGTTGACCTACAGTAGATGGAGTTTAGTCTTGACCTAGGTGGAGTTTAGTGTCGACAGGAAAATAGGACTTTGCAGTCACCAAACTGCATTAAAAGAAAATATGTAGATTGTCTTAAAGGGGAACTATCTTATAAATGGCCTTTTTCAGTGTTTACCATTGTTTCCTAGCTATGTGGACTTATATTAATATGATCTATGTCTCTAATTCTCATATTGGTGCATTCTTCCAATTCTCCTCTCACAATATTCACCCTCACTGAACTGAGTCATCTGAAAATGTGCTGATTTGTGATGTCAGAGAGACTCAGCTGCATGAGACTCTGCTGAGACTCACACACACTCCACACAGTTCCCACAGTGGTTGGAGCCCAGGCTCAAAACGGCTTAAGATCTTGAGGTAGAAAAATGCTGTTTTTGAGGACTTGATTAGAAATACAAAACAATAGGGCGGTTAGGTGGTCGAGCGGAGATTGCGTTCGTCACCAGCCCCGGAGCTGAGTTGGATTTGCCTGTTCGAATCCAGCTCACAGCTCCGGGGTTGTCACCAGCTTGGCTGGCCGTCTGCACTGATACGATTGGCTGTATCAGAGGGTGGGAGAAGCTGGCGGGGTGGGTCCGGGTCGTTGTAAACAGCGACTCCTACAGTTCGGTCGGGGCGCCTGCTAAGCGCGGATTGGACGTGAGGGGGATAGTGTGGTCCTCCCACACGCTACGCCCTCTCAGTGAGAATCCGCGCTGCCAGGTGAAAAGAAGCGGTGATTGGCTGGACGTGTGTTGGAGGAAGCACGTGGTAGCCTCCACTCTCCCATATGATCTGACTGTAGGGGGTAAAGCGCAGCGACCAGGAAGGGACTGGGAATTGGCATACGACTAACATTGGGATGGGGAGAAAATCGGAGGAAAAATGGAGAAAAAAAAAAAAAAAAAAAAAGAATACAAAACAATGAATTAAAAAAAATAAAAAATTACAGAGGTGTTCCATAAACTCACAGGAATTGTGTAAAAGTGCCCAAATAGTGAAAGAAATAGTAAAATAGTTCCCCTTTAAGCTTGTATATCAGCTATTACTATTACACGTTCTCCATGCATTACTTGCATTCAGGGTTTAGTTTATTTTGATGAGTGGTGATCTACAGGGTAGACAAGTGGGTTTGAACACCCGGACTGGCAGGGAAATCTGGGAGCAGAGGACCTGGATGAATACCACTCTCCCCTCCCTTAACCCCTTCGCCACTTAGGTGACAGCTAATGGGGATCCTTTTAAACAATAAACAATTGACTTCCGGTTTTAGCACAACATGTAGTGCACGCATTTTGCAATTGCTCCGCTCCCACCAACGCTAATTTCGTTTAAAAACATTATTTGGACAGTAAAGAAAGAGAATAGACCACATCGTATGTATTGTTAAGACCCTCTACTAACCATATCAAAAGACAAAATGGTTAAAGGTAGAAAGGCGACAGAGAAAATAACTACGGCAACTTCAACGGCGCAGGACGTAACAAAACGAGGAAGACACGTCCTAACCGTCGCTGGTTCTGAGCCGACGGCGACAAGCTCCGAGGAGGAGAAGGAAGAGGACAATTTACCGGGATCATCGATTACGGTCCCCGAAAGAGAGTTAATAGAGACCAACATAACAGAAGGTACAGAATCAAGCTCCGTGAAAGCGAGAGCAGCCAGATTTATGGATTCCAACGTCACTGCATCTATCTACCATATGCCGCCAACTGAAGAAAGCAGTACTACCACTCCACTCGACTTCAACACCACCACTCCACCCGACTTCAACTCTCTGACTATCCTGATAAAAGAACTGATGGTCGCTGATAAAGAACAGATGGTAGCTTTCAAAGCACACGTTGAACACATCGATACTAAATTCGAACAGGTTATGAGAGCGATCGCCGATCAGTCCTTGCGAATCACGACAGTGGAGAACACGGTGAAAGAAATTACACATGCAGTCAAGGCGAACGAAGGTAGCATGACAGAGATGGGAGAAGATATGGAAAAAGTGAAAGTAGAACTCCGGAGAGAAATAAAAGATCTTAAAAAAGAAGCGATGGAGAGGCAACTAGAAACCCAACGTTACCACAGGCGGAATAACATCCGCATTGTGGGGCTTGATGAAGCAGTGAACTGCGAAGATACCAACTTTCCAAAAGTGTTATCAACGATTTTGGATAACACCGATCCAAACAAAGTGCCAGAAGTGGAACAAGTTTACAGAATCGGTTCCCAGGGGCAAAGTATCAACGGGCCGAGAGTCATCATTGTCACTCTGCGGAAAACTACAACAAGGGATGACATCATCAAATATGCTCGCAACCAACGTGGGAAGCTGAAGTATGGTGATAAACCAATATTTATCTACGAAGATTTGAGCAAAGAGGCCATCATCCGACGTCTACCATACAAAGATGTGATGCAAAAGCTGTACAAAGCCGGCTACAAGCCAAGGCTATCATATCCGGCGCTGTTATCATTCTTGGGCAATAACGGCCGCAGGTCAGGTCCATATACACCTTTTGAAGCTGAGGATTTCCTGAATCAAAATGGAGCAAATAACCCAAAGCATGACGAAAATGCCGGAAACAGTTAAGCCTCTCTCTCAATATATACCAGTGTTGGAATGACTTTATTGTGTTCATCAATAAGGTCATTCCACCAGTGTTGGAATGACTTTGTTGTGTTCATCAAAGTAGCAAACGATATGCAAGTCGTCTATAACAAAGTGTACTGTGTATAATACGATTCATAATACATTATAATTTCAGTCTCTGGTCTCTGAGGGGACAAATAAATATCATTGCAAAAAGATCTATCTGGAATATTCTGGGTTTATCGCTCAAATGCCCTGGGTCTCTTAGATCATTCTGGAAAGTAAAAAAGTCTAGGCACTAGTATATTCTACAACCTTCTAGAATATAAGGCACCATGACAACGAAGCATACAACTCTAACAATAACATTCGGTGTGTATACACATAGCAGATAATAAATTAAATGAAGTGCAATCAGTCCTTAATAATACTTTAAAAATTAACCACACATAAACGTATGAGCACAGCAAGGTTATTCTAACAATTTAAGTAATCACTCCATTAAAGGCACATTGAAGCGCTAAAAGGCGCTGCTTTTCTATCTTATCTAATCAGTTAAATCGGTTCTAGTGGCTTCTCCACGTTGATAATTATTTATCTCTTATTCCTTATCTATATCTTTCCATTGATTTTTATTTTATTTAATTTTTTCTTCTCATTACTCTATATTTTTTTAAATATATTTTAACTTACATTGTTCTTTTCCAATGTTCTTCACATTAAGGTGTCAATATTACTCTATATTTTTTAAATATATTTTAACTTACATTATTCTTTTCCAATGTTCTTCACATTAAGGTGTCAATATTGCTCTACAATCTTTTCCTTTTTTTCCCCCACACGTTAGTGGAGGGTTCAAAGGAATATGTCGATAAAGGTTTATTCTCTTTTTTTATTTTATTTTTTATTTTTATTTTTATGTTATTTATCACAATACTTCATTACAGTAGGGAAGGTGCAAGACCAAAAGCGACATTCTATTGCAATAGAATGGAAATGTTAGATCCTATGGCAATTAGCATAGGAAAATTAGGATTACAATGCTCAGTTTGGGCAATCCGGTGGACCATGGGAGAAAGTCAATCGCGGAGGATGTGTTCTTGGAACACAGGCATGTTCGACTTTCTGGGTGAGGGGAAAATAGGGGATTTTTATTTGTATATATATATGTTTTTAAGCTCAGCTCTCAACGGGACCTCATTAATTGGATGTACATCTATTGTAGCTTCATACTCCAGAAACATTACCAAAAACTACACGAAAACATGCATAGACTATGGCTAGTTTGAATATAATGGTATGGAACACCGGTGGGATAAACAAACAACACAAGCGCAAAAGCGTGCTCACACTGATGAAAAAAGAACATGTGGACGTGGCTCTATTAAGCGAAACGCACATTTTAGAGGGAGACATAAATACGTTAGCGGATAACATATACCATAATATTAGTCACTCTTCTTTTGCTACGAGAACTAGAGGGGTAGCCATAGTCGTCAGACGCAAATTAAATATCGAATTGAAAGGGGTATGGTCGGATGCTGAGGGGCGCATAACTATAGCTAGGATTATACACAATAACAGGAAAATTGCATTGGCAGCGGTATATGCCCCGAATTTGTACGAAGTGGGTTTCTTCACTTCACTAACAGGAGAAATGTTAAACCATCCCGAGTACTCATATATAATAGGTGCGGATTTTAATGCCATTTGGAACCCAAGGATGGACAAAACTTACCTTTCCTTCTCCAGCGAACAAAAGAATTCAGCATTAAAAGATTGGTCGAAATCAACAGGAGTAACTGATTTATGGCGTTCACTTAACCCCATGACCCGCAAGTACTCCTGTCGTTCGGCGAGACACAACACACTATCCAGAATTGATTACGTCTTTGAATCCCCGAGAATATTTGATAAATATGAAGTGGAAATGACACCCAATGCGCTATCAGATCACTGCTACTTAATCCTGAAAGCAACATTTGGTACACTATCTGCCCGGGCCCCAAGATGGCGTTTTAATTCGATGCTGCTTAACAACAAGGAATTCATTACACAAATTAAAGAAGCTCTCACAGTATTCCTACGGGATAATGCTAACTCGGTGCAAGATCCCAGAATATTATGGATGTCGGTAAAGAATATGATCAAGGATTTCTCGGATAGATTTACCTCCATATTGCGCAAAAATCAAAACACAAAAAACTGTCTGAAATGGAAACGCTTTACTCAACGCTTTTTAATTCTTTAAAATACAACAACTCTACTAGACTAGATAACCAAGTTAACATTCTAAAGACAGAGATCAAAGCAATGTACAGACAAAAATCGGAATTGCAAATACGCAGCACAAGACAACAGCAGTACTTCCAAGGTTCTAAACCTAGTCACCTATTAGCCATGCGACTAAGAATTAATGCAAAATTTGCAGATATAACTGCCATTAGGAAACAACAAGCTCTAGTAACAGAACCCAAAATAATAAACGATACATTCAAAGAATTCTACTCCGATTTATATAACTCAGAAACGACCTTTGATCAAGACAAATTAGACACATATCTTAATCAAATTACTCTCCCTAAATTTACGGAGGAAGACGCTAAACAGTTAGAAGTACCGATCACATTAGAAGAACTCAAGAAGGCCATATCCGGAATGAAAAACGGCAAAGCTCCGGGAATTGACGGTATCCCATCA
Organism: Notolepis coatsorum; assembly: GCF_963971535.1. Classification (NCBI taxonomy): domain Eukaryota; kingdom Metazoa; phylum Chordata; class Actinopteri; order Aulopiformes; family Paralepididae; genus Notolepis; species Notolepis coatsorum. Next base: position 536,344 of record NC_140176.1, on the reverse strand, counting down.
GAAATGTACATTTCTTGCTGGGACATATTTGGACCCTTATTACTAAATATGATCTTATACTCAGTCAAAGAGGGAAGCTTCATTGAACACCAAAATACCGCACTCATTTCAGTTCTTCACAAAAAAGACAAAGACCCCACTGAGTGCGGTAGTTACCGTCCTTTAAGCCTCCTCGGAACCGATGTCAAACTGTACTCTAAGATATTAGCCATCAGATTGCAAAAGCATATGACGTCTTTAGTTCATCCGGACCAAACAGGCTTCATAAAAGGTCGCCTGATCAATGATAACATAAGGCGAATACTGCACGTACTAGATACAGACAAAGAGGACATCACACCTAAGGCGATACTATCCCTGGATGCTATGAAAGCATTTGACAGGTTGGAATGGTCGTTTCTATGGGCAGTATTGGAAAGGATGGGGTTAGGAAAAGGTTTCATTGATATGATTAAAGTACTATACAAGGACCCATCGGCCAGGATTACAACAGGCACATTCATCTCCGATATCTTTCCGGTATCACGCTCAGCCAGACAAGGTTGCCCTCTTAGTCCCGGACTATTCGATCTATCATTAGAACCTTTAGCACAATTTATAAGACAATCCCAACACATAGAACCAATAGTAATCAAGGGCACACATCATAAAATTAGTTTATATGCGGACGACGTAATATTGTTCATGCAAAACCCCAACAACACATTGCCGCTTATACTCAAGTTGATAGAGAACTTTGGTGATTTATCGGGATTTAAAATAAATTGGCCTAAGTCGGCTTTTCTTCCTCTTAACACCAGTGCAAAAAAAGAGACAACCCTCCCAGGTGCGATACCCATGGTCAAACATTTCAGATGCTTGGGTGTGGAAATATTTCCCACCATAAGACAAACGGTGAAGCACAATTACACAAAAATACAGAACAAAATCAAAGACGACCTGGACAGGTGGGCAAAACTTAAAAACTCAGTACAGGCAAGGGTATCAATAGTTAAGATGGATGTATTACCAAGAATCAATTTCTTCAGCTCAATGCTTCCGTTACCTCCTCCAGAGGGCTACTGGAAAAGATTACAAACCTCCACATACAAATTTATTTGGAATAACAAACCACCTTGCATAAAAAGATCCACCGCACAGAGAAATAAAGCAGACGGTGGCATGGCAGTCCCAGATTTTTTACAATATTTTAATGCCTTCACATTAAGACCATTGAAGAAGATATGGTTTGACCCCGAGGCTTTGGTATCTTGGAGAAAATTAGAAGAAAACATAGTAGCCCCACAGAGATTGAAAGACATAGCATACACTAAACTTTCAATCAAGCATTGTGAGCGAGAATTTGGCCCAATAATTACCCATGCAATCAGGACATGGCGGGAAACACAAAGGACATTTCCTAACCCTCAAGTATGGCATAATCACACTCCCATATTCAATAACAATGCTCTCTTAATGGGAAAACGACCTATAAGATTCCCTATATGGGAAGAGAGAGGCATACACTCATTAGGGGATATTTTTAATAACAAGGGCCTCTGTAGTTATGTCGAAATATGCATAAAGTTTAACCTCACCGAGTCCACATGGCTTTTTTACATACAGTTACGACTTTGTATGAGATCTCACGGTGTTCCATTACTCATACCAATTGAACACCACAGATACCACAAATTTTTCTATGAAAGAGATACATTGGGAGGTTTTGTATCAGGTTTTTATTATCAATTACTAACGTCCTCGTATGAAACCCTTCAACTAGACAATGTCTGGAGGAGGGATATACCAGACCTGGAAAATGACTTTGATTGGCAAGGAGCCTGGGCAAATGTCCGACTTACATCAAGGAACCCGGATCATCAACAAATCAATCTGAACTATATTCACAGGACATACTTGACTCCTATAAGGCTGTGCAAAATGGGGCTTATACAAGACTCCAAATGCTCCCAATGTACAAATGGGGACGAAGGAACATTTATGCACATGTATTGGGACTGCCCACCAGTTAAGGCATTCTGGAAAGATGTGTCCCAACAATTATCAATACTTGTATTTTGGAATATACCTGTACACCCCGCGGTATTGCTATTGAATGATGTTTTTGAGTTTGCAGTGAATCCACAACTAAAAAGATTGGTTTTATCGGGTATCACAGTAGCTAAAAAACTGATCGCATCACGTTGGTTTCAACCGGAAAAAATGTGCCGGAAAGTGTGGTTTCTTACATATCTCGATGTGATATATCAAGAAATATCTACAGCAAGAATTCTGGGGCTCAATGAATCCAAAATGTCAATGTGGTTAGAAGTGGTGGAGAGAATAAAAGCTAGCCTATAATGGTAGTGTCTGGTTAGGAGTGAGGGATAATGGAGGTACTATCCAAGAGGGGGTCCGGGAGGGGGGGGTTTGAGCTGGAGCATATGTGTGTAGGGTTTTAGAAAATAGGTATTATGGGTATATTATATACTAACATTTATATAATTGTAACTTCGCTGGATATACACTGTATACGGTTAAAATGTTATTATTGACTATTTTTGTTTTATCCTGTTTCTGTACTTGCATATATTTTAACCACCTTTACTGAAAGTTTCATTATACATTGTGTGTTGAGTACTGACTTTTAATAAGTTTTGTTTTGCAATAATAAAAAAAAAAAAAAAAAAAAAAACAATAAACAATTAACAACCATCACAACGTGCCCTTGAGCAAGGTATTTAACCACCCATCTGTTCCACTCGGCTGCGACAAGTGTCAGACTGTGGTGGGCACCGGGGCACAGCTCCCAGGGGTGAATTTGTGGAACTGCGTGAGCGTGTATCGCGGCGTTGCAGAAAAAGAGCATACATGCTCAGGAAATCTTCCCTGGATAAATAAAAAATAATAATAAGAATGTTTCATATGCTTTATCAGTGTCATCCTCTTTATATACTATCTCCCAATTTTGTATCATCTGATCATCGCATCACGGTGACAATAAGACAACAGAGCTTGTCTTTCGAAATGGCAGTGTCAAAAATAAGGTGCATGCAATGTCTTCTTGTTTAGTTACATGGTGTGCATGGAGTGCATGGAGAAATGTATAATGTTTGTCATATTTTTTTTATTTTTTTTTGTGATTACATGTGAGTGTTTTCCACAAGTGGTCTGCAAGGGCCTTGAAATAAAGCCAGAGCCGTGCCCGAGCAGTGCAGGGCACACTGCTGAACCCGGGCAGTTTGACACGTCCGTGGGTGTAGATGTCCCGGTCGGCTCCCTGGTTCATCCGTTTGACCAGGTTCTTCTCGTAGATCAGAGGGTGGTAGGACCCTAGCGTGCACATCTCGTCCAAGAAGCTCTGGTGGTAATGGCACAGCTCCGTCTTCCTCCGCGAGGGAAGAAACTCGTACACGTGCACCACCTCACACAGTGACATCATGAGAACTGTGCCTGGGCAGAGAGCGCGCGCGCGCGCACACACACACACACACACACACACACACACACACACACACACACACACACACACACACACACTTGTAAAATCTTGGTCGTTTCACCTTAAAACTGTAAATGATTAGTTTTCTCTAGCTTTAGCTTTCTTTTTAAATGTAATTTGTGTCCTTATTTTAAAAATAAATTAGATAGATTTGCTGTGAACAAAAGAAGGAGAACGGAACGGAAAGAAGGAAAGGAGGAAAGAAAAGCAGAAAGGTACAGTAGACGTTTGTTGGAATTTGTGCAAGAGGTGCAATATAGTCCTCCTGAATCTTATAGAGGCCTTGTAGTCCTACTGAATCTTATAGAGGCCTTGTAGTCCTACTGAATCTTATAGAGGCCTTGTAGTCCTACTGAATCTTATAGAGGCCTTGTAGTCCTACTGAATCTTATAGAGGCCTTGTAGTCCTACTGAATCTTATAGAGGCCTTGTAGTCCTACTGAATCTTATAGAGGCCTTGTAGTCCTACTGAATCTTATAGAGGCCTTGTAGTCCTACTGAATCTTATAGAGGCCTTGTAGTCCTACTGAATCTTATAGAGGCCTTGTAGTCCTACTGAATCTTATAGAGGCCTTGTAGTCCTACTGAATCTTATAGAGGCCTTGTAGTCCTACTGAATCTTATAGAGGCCTTGTAGTCCTACTGAATCTTATAGAGGCCTTGTAGTCCTACTGAATCTTATAGAGGCCTTGTAGTCCTACTGAATCTTATAGAGGCCTTGTAGTCCTACTGAATCTTATAGAGGCCTTGTAGTCCTACTGAATCTTATAGAGGCCTTGTAGTCCTACTGAATCTTATAGAGGCCTTGCGCAGAATGTTTTGAATGGCAGTTTTTCCTACATGTTGGGGGAGACGATGGTTGCTATGTGAAAAACAACGGTTACTATGTAAGGGATAATGTATAGCTACGAGGTCATTGTCGCAAAATAATTGACCGACACGGAGTTTAAAATACCGAGGCGCCTCGCCGAGGTGTTCTTTAAACGTCAGTGAAGGTCAATTATTTTGCGACGATGACCGAGTATAGCTATACATTATCCCGCTTATTACATGGATACTTACTAACAATATACCTAATTCATTTGACAAATCGCAGTTGTTCTGTGGCTCTGTCAGCCCAAATAAAGTGATTATTATTATCGCGGGCAGCCCGGCAGGTGTGTCTGATTGGCTGCAATGAAACAGTGTGTGTCAGTGGGGCTTGATTACTCCAGCTGCGAAAAACAATAATCACCGGTGGTTATCGAAAAATAATTCACCGCTGGCGGGGGCTATTGACCAATCACAAGCAAGCATTTCGGCTAATGTGAAAACGCCATGTAATAAGCAAAGATATTATGAGCAATACATTGACAACATTTTTATAAATTGCTGTTTTATTACCAGATCCTTTAATCAAGTCACAATGGAACAGCAATTACATTTTTTGTATCTTGTGTTGTATTATTAATTAAAGATATTATAGGTAACATTGCTGTCACTATGCTGCTTTCTACTAATATTTTACTGTAAAAAAACACAATCCTTTACTTATAATGGAATAAAGATTCCATCAGAAAACAACATTTGGCCCATTTGATAGCATGTGATTCAGTCTAGCTTTGTGTAAAAAGGGGAGCAATTCAGTACTAGGAAGGAATGTAAATGTAAATTAATTCCCAATGTTTTATACATTGAGTGTATCAAATAATGTTCTCTCTCTCTCTCTCTCTCTCTCTCTCTCTCTCTCTCTCTCTCTCTCTCTCTCTCTCTTTTCCTGCGACATTGGCTCTAACGTATTGCTATGGATACTGGCCTTTACATACCAAGTAGGCCAGAGGAGGGCGGGTTCTTCTGGATGGGTTCCGCCATGTTCTCTTGGATTCGCTGCCAGAGCTGCCACTCGAAGCGTGGATGCAGAATGTAGAAGGGCTGGAGTGGGTGGAGCCTCCTGTATCTCTGGTACTGCTTGAAGATGGGGTAGGATGCCTTCTTGTACCACTGAAGGACGGAGAGATGTGTTCATTCGTAGATGGGTGATGAGCAGGTGAGTCATCTAATATAACGCTGCAATGGCCCAATTCAATGCGATCAATTTGTATAGTTTGTGATCAATGCATATAAATGCATAGGTGTACATTACCAGTTTCGCTCAGGCATTTTCCATGTTGTAAAAACAAAGGTTGAACGCTGTGGTCATTTGCATAAAGTTGACTTGAGCTCAACTTCTGTCCCACAATATGCCCCTCGAGCTACAGTATCCCAGCATGCTCCGAGCAGTGAATCGCTCGCTTCCCATAGAAAATGAATTGAAAGCGGAATTGTCCGCCTGGCTGGGGAATCATGCCAGTGGGCCATGGCCACAACAAGCCAATCACAATTAGGCTGTTAAGTGTGTGCTAAGCAGGGTGACTACACCACCGCTTCTTGCCTCAGCCTTACCTCATGGGAGAGGTCAGCTGAGAAGGGGTCCCAAGCTACCAAAACACCTGTGCTGTAGAGAGGGCTGGAGAGGAACCGATGTTCACCTGACGCCATCAGCTACAACACAATCATCAATTCATCATTCATTATAAACACACAGAGAGCAAATCTATCTTCTTGTCTGACTCTGGAGAGCCATAAATGTTCCTTTAAATAAATATTGGTGATTGGTCATACTGGTTAGTCTACTTGTTTCTAAATGGATATTCAGCACTGTTTAGTATCGGTTGTTATATAACATCTAGTTCCAAACACACATGATTGGACGAGATACATTCCACGAGTGTCCACGATATAGGAACAAGTTCCTACTTGTACCTTACATTGCAACTGAGCTAACTGTTGTTGGTGGAGGTTCAAACCTTTGTTTGTTGTCTTTGTTTAACCTTACGAATGAAAGGATTATGTAAAAGGCATTGTATAGGCAATAACAAGGGTATCTCGAGGTCGTGCTACATGGTGGTTTACTGGCACTGGTGAGCTGATTCTACGACCGCAGCACACCAGTGCCAATAACCATGATATAACACTTTTATATCACTTATATCACTTCATATAAATGTTTCTTCAAGGGTGCTTGAAAAGTTATGGATTAACTGTTGAACTTGAGAACGACTAAACCAGTGGCGGCCGGCGCATAGGGGGCTGCCCCCCCTGGTAAAGAGAGCAGGAGAAGAAGGAAATGTTTTATTTTTACTTAAATTTTAGACCCCTAAAAATAAACTAAACATGTTTAAAATGAATAATATTTACTCATTTTAAGTATGTTTGTGTTTCAAATGCACAATAACGTTAATATATCAAATATAAATCATTGTTTTGTGATATTTCACATGACGTCACTGTCTCTCCTGATATAGAGAGTATACCTCTAAAGCTGGGCGCATAGACGTAGCGCGCACACTGTGCGCGTCACTGTATCATCGCAGCCAATTAAATAGGTCAAGCAAATACATTTCGCCTATCAGTGCGTTCAAATATGATGTAATCGGGGCGCGTTTTTCTAGCGCTCCAAGCAAGCAGGGTCACTGCTGTGTTGTCACTCCCTCCACACAGAACGGAGAGTTTGCTAGCTTACTAGTAGCTACCATGATTCCAACCTCGAAAATGCAGGTAAATCCCTCAAAACAATACCTTTTGAGAGATGAACACTGGAGTGAAAGAGTTTCGACCTCATCAGCCTGATATGGACTGTTACTGGAGTTTCTTTTTGAGTGGATTTTTTTTAAAGTGGATTATGGCTTGTGGACAGCTGAATATCTCGCCCCCTTCAACTCTTGTGATGGTACAGTAAGTCTATGTTTAATTTACGCAAGCTAGCCTTGGCTCTTTTAACAATATGCAAAATATGCTGTACTCATACTGAAGTTATTCTTGGTATATACTGTACATACTAGGTGATCCTTTGCAGTTCCTTCTAATTTGTGTAAGGTTAGTGCCTGGGATTCCACGTCATGCTGTGTGTGTGTGAGAGAGAGAGAGGAAGAGAGAGATAGAGGGGGATACTAATTAATTTTGCCGCGGGGGGCATAACCCACAGGACAATATATTGGTAACTTGTTTCAAATGACAAGATATACCTCTGTGATTATTATTGTACGGATCTGAATACGGGCGTGCGTGTGGGAGCATGCACAAATATATTACAGTGATAATATGCTGCTTCCGAGAGAGAGAGAGAGAGTGAGAGAGAGCGAGAGAGAGAGAGAGAGAGAGAGAGAGAGAGCGAGAGAGAGAGAGAGAGAGAGAGAGAGACCTGGGCGTGCGTGTTTGTGTAGGCGCTATTGGAAACGTGGCTGCATTGACTGTGATCATATATTGATTGATGGCAATGGTGATAGTTGTACTCTACCTAATTAAATAGTCGTACATTGTGGTTTCGCCGAAGCTCTGACGTGCACAGTAGGCTACTCAGTGTGTGGTTTCGCCAATGCGTGCACGCGTGTGTTTGTGTGTGTGTGTGTGTGACATTGTGATACCTTGGTACATGTTTGCAAAATGTTTGGTATAGCGCCCCCCCCCCCCCCCCCTGGAGAAGAATTCACCAGCCGCCACTGGACTAAACATTGATACAACACTTCTCATGGGCTAAAAAGCTTCTCTCGTGGGCTAAAAGCTTCTCCGGTCTTCTGGATTCCTGTGAAGAGCTAGAATCACAGAAAAGCTTCTCTATAACATCCGAGAACGCCTACAAACAACACACACATCTGAGTCAGAGGTCAGGCTGCTGCTGCTCGCCACCCACAGCTCGCTCAAAGCAAACGTACGGATGACTCAGACATACCCAGCTGTTTTTCCAGGAAAGAGAATATAAAGAGTATAGTTATAATTTTTTGTGTAACCAGATATCTGTACACCTAGTATATTGCTTGTAAATGTCATGTAGGAGCCAAATCCTATGATGATAAATTGTATCTGTATTGCCCCATTATACATATAGTTTATTATGGTATTTGTGCTTTGTATTTATTAATATATGTCATAATGAATTCCAAGATGGAGACTTACCTGGTCAACTCCCCTTTTTTCCCACGTTCCCCCTAACCACTCCTATAACATGGCAGGTAGTTTTGAGTTCAGGTAGGCCCAGGTAGAGCGGTACTATATAGTTTTTGACCGCACTTGATTCGCACTTGATTCGCACTTGATTGACAGTTTACGTTCATTTACAAAACCCTTTTTGTTTGTTTTATAGTGGTAGGCAGCTATTGGGGCTGTTGTGATTCGCTTTCCAATAAATCCCGTTTATTTGACAAAGTAGGCCTACATGCCATTATGAATTGAAAATGGGGGACCCTGATGTAAACAAGACGAAAGTCTTTCTCTGGTCTGCATCCCCTTAACAATTGTGTGTATTGAGCTGTACTGTATTGTACCCATTCTGCAATCTGTTAATAACGTTTTCAATCAATCAGCATCATCTTTTCTTTTGGACTGCAATTTGGAGCGTGTCGGACTAACAAAAGGATTGCCTTTACATGTCATATAAAGTAAAGGACGACCATTCAAGATACATTTGAGCAAAACATCAAGGCACAACTGAACTGACTTCAAGGCACACCAATGTGGAGAACCACTGCTGTAATATGGTTATATGTACTGCGTTAAGCCTTTTTTAAATGCTAAATCCAACAGGCACCGTACGAAGAGGGACATGCAGTGGTTGTGGAGACTCCCTACCAGTGTTAATTTTGGCAGCTATTTTCATTTTAGTTTTAGTCTTAGTCATGTGTCAAGTGCTCCTTTTTCGTTTTCATCATATTTAGTCATCTTCATTTATTTTTAGTTTAGTCAGTTTTAGTCAACTAAATGTCTGAGCATTTTAGTCTTAGTCAGTTTTTGTCTCAATTTTGTCTTTTTTTGTTTTAGTCTAGATTTTGTCGACGAAAACGGATGACATTTTTGTCTATTTTTAGTTAATGTACAAAAAAGATATTATATAAATTATAAACCTTTTTTTTCTTTTCTTTTTTACAGCTACTGTTTTATATATACTGTTTTTTTTAGTAATAACTAGAAAGTAATGGTATTTATTCAACAACAGGTGATTGTATAGATTAGTATTAGTATCATTAAAAGTTCTATGCTCAAATATGCTTCACCCACGGAATGGTTGTTGGCACATTGGTTCCACACGGACATTATACGTTGTTGCGCACTTCCTCCTATCCAGAAGGCTCTGTTTAGGTTAGCTACTGTAGTAGCAGAGGCTCTGTTGTGATTTTAAATGCACAATAAATATTCAACTGTACTGTACTGGCTGTACTGTGTAGATAGAAGTACACACTCTAGTGTTGATGTCTTTGTTTACAAGGCTTCAGGTATGGTTGCTCGACTACAAACACAGTAGAGCAGCTGTGTGCACATCCAACCTGTTTTAGGCCAGGTGCAGGATAAAACTAAATGTGACTGAAGGAAAAATTGCAATGAACTGACCGACACAATTGACAACTATAAGCAATGCAATGCTCAGAGAGAGAGAGCGAGAGAGTCTGTGGTCCAGAGAGAGAGAGATGAGTCTGTGGTCCAGACAGAGAGAGAGAGAGAGATTAGCCAAGGTAACGTTAAGATAAAACTAGCTTTTCAAATAGCTCTTCAGCTAATGCTAATAACACATAGCTCCCATCAGCCGTCACACGGTTCTGTCGGGACGATGGCATTAAGAAAAGTTATAATTATTTTGTCTCGTCTTGTTTTAGTCAACAATATCAACATACATGAAGAGAAATTTCATCCTGGTTTTTGTAAATTATATTTTTGTGTCCTCAGTTGTGGTCAACGATATTTAATAAACGATTTAGTCTTGTTAGCGTCACATGGTATTCAATAACGTGACGTCCCGTCTCGTTGTCGTCATGAAAAAAACCTTCGTTGACGAAGATCTTTCGTCACCATTTTAGTTGACAAAATTAACACAGGAAAAAGTACCATGAGAGATAAAGCAGGTGATTTTGAGAAGATAATAGCAAACAAATCCATCGGATCCCTCACTGCACCCATATCATCAACTGACACAAGCAGTGCAATTACACCACCCGACTTCAACTCACTGACTATCCTGATGAAAGAACAGATGGTCGCTTTCAAATTACACATCGATACTAAATTCGAACACATCGATGCTAAATTAGAAGAAGTTAAGAAAGCGGTCGCTGTACAGTCCGAGCGAATCACGACAGTGGAGAATACGGTGACAGATATTACACGGGCAGTCAAAGAGAACGAGAACACCATCAACGTTGGTATGACAGAGGTAACAAAGGAGATAAAAAGGGTGGAAGAGGCATGCCGGAGGAAAATACATGAAGTTAAAGATGAAGCGATGGAGAGGCTACTCGAAACCCAACGCTACTACAGGCGAAATAACATCCGCATTGTAGGACTTGATGAAGCAGTCAACTGCGCAGACGACAACTTTCCAACAGTGCTATCAGAGATTTTGGGTAACAACTCTCTAAACACAGTGCCGACAGTGGACCAAGCTTACAGAATCGGTACTCGGGATCAAAGAAGCAACGGGCCAAGAGTCATCATTGTTACTCTGCGGAAGACGGCAATAAGAGATGACATCATCAAAATTGCTCGTTACCAAAGGGGGAAGCTGAAACATGGTGAAAACCCAATATTTATCTACGAGGATCTTTGCAAAGAGGCCATCGCTCGGCGTCTCCCCTACAAGGAGGTGATGCAGAAATTGTTCAAGTCTGGCCTCAGACCAAGGCTAGCATACCCGGCGCTATTATCGATCGTGGGCAGTGACAGCCGTAGGGTAGGATTACACACGCCTAAAGATGCCGAGGAATACTGGAATCTACATGGAGCAGAACCCCCAAGGCAGAGCGCAACACTGCCTAAAAACAGATAAGCCTTTCATCTCTCTCTATCTCTGAGTATATCAGTATTAGAATGACTTTATCCGGGCTCAACAAAAGTAGCAGATGATATGCATGCCGGCTACACCAAGGCATATTGTGTATAATATGATTCGTAATGCATTATATTTTCAGACCTCTGGTCTCCGTGGAGACAAGAATATATCATTGACAATAAGAACAATCTGGAATATTCTGGGCTTATCGCTCGACTGCTCTGGGTCACTTAGAAATCTCCCGAAAACACTAGTAGTCATGAACCTTGGGTAGGAAGATCATTCTGGAACATAACAACAGTCTGTTAGTATATACTAGTGTATTCTACAACCTTCTAGAATATAATGCACCATTACAACGAAGGCCTGCAACTCTAACATTAACATCCGGTGTGCATAAGCATAAGCATATGATCAATTGACTGAAGTTTAATCAGGCCTTAATAAGACTTAAAAAAAAAATCAACCACACCTAAACGTATGAGCACAACAAGGTTATTCTAACAATTTAAACAAGAGATTGGCACATTGTAGCTCTAAAAGGCTCTGTTTTTCTCTTTTATCTAATACTCAATTCTGTTCTAGTGGCTTCTCCACGTTGAGTTTTATTCTATCTCTCACTCCTTTTTTTTTTTTTTTTTTTTTTTCTCTCTCTTTTATCTTACATTGTTCTTTCCCATTGTTCTTCATATTAAGGTGTTAATGTTTCTCTACAATCTTTTCCTTTTTTCTGATGTTTCCTACATAAGTTAGTAGAGGGTTCAAATGATTATATCGATGAAAGTTTATTTTTTTTTTTCATTTTTCATAATATTTCATTACAGTAAGGGAAGGCGCAAGACCAAAAGCGACATTCTATTGTATTAGAATGAAAATGTTAGATCCTATGGCAATTAGCATAGGAAGATTAGGATTACAAAGCTCAGTTTGGGCAATCCGGTGGCCTAAGGGAGGGAGTCATACGCAGAGGATGTGTTTTTGGAACACAGGCCTGTACGACTCTCTGGGTGAGGGGAAAATAGGGGATTTTTATTTGTATATATATATGTTTTTAAGCTCGGCTCTCAACGGGACCTCAATAATTGGATGTACATCTATTGTAGCTTCGCACTCCAGAAGCATTACCAAAAACTACACAAAAACAAGCATAGATTATGGCTAGTTTGAATATAATGATATGGAACACTGGTGGGATAAACAAACAACACAAACGCAAAAGCGTGCTCACACTGATGAAAAAAGAACATGTGGACGTGGCTCTACTAAGCGAAACGCACATTTTAGAGGAAGACATAGATACGTTAGCGGATAACACATACCATAATATTAGTCACTCTTCTTTTGGTACGAGAACTCGAGGTGTAGCCATAGTCGTCAGACGTAAGTTAAATATTGAATTAAAGGGGGTATGGTCGGATGCGGATGGGCGTATAACTATAGCTAGGATTGTACACAATAACAGGAAAATAGCGTTGGCAGCGGTATATGCCCCAAATTTGTACGAAGAGGGTTTCTTCACTACACTAACCGATGAAATGTTAAACCATCCCGATTACTCATTTATAATAGGTGCGGATTTTAATGCCATTTGGAATCCAAGGATGGACAAATCTTACCTCGCCTTTTCCAGCGAACAAAAAAATTCATCTAAAGCATTAAAGGATTGGTCAAAGATTACAGGTGTAAATGATTTATGGCGTTCACTTAATCCCACGACCCGAAAGTACTCTTGTCGATCGGCGAGACATAACACATTATCCAGAATTGATTATGTCTTTGCATCCCCGAGACTATTTGATAAATATGAAGTGGAAATGATACCCAATGCACTATCAGATCACTGTTATTTACTCCTAAAAGCAACATTTGGTATACTATCTTCCCGGGCCCCAAGATGGCGTTTTAATTCGATGCTGCTTAATAACAAGGAATTCATTACACAACTCAAAGAAGCTCTCACAGTATTCCTACGGGAGAATGCAAACTCGGTGCAAGACCCCAGAATAATATGGATGTCGGTAAAGGGTATGATCAAGGATTTCACTGATAGATTTTCCTCCATAATGCGCAAGAATCAATGCACAAAACTGTCTGAACTGGAAACGCTTTACTCAACGTTATTTAATTCTTTAAAATACAACAACTCAACTAGACTAGAAAATCAAGTTAACGTACTAAAAACAGAGATCAATGCCATATACAGACAACAATCGGAAATGCAAATACGCAGCACAAGACAACAGCAGTACTCCCAAGGTTCTAAACCTAGTCACATATTAGCCATGCGATTAAGAATTAATGCAAAATTTGCAGATATAAATGCCATTAGAAAACAACAAGTACTTGAAACAGACCCCAAAATAATAAACGATACATTCAAAGAATTCTACTCCGACTTATATAAATCAGAAACGACCTTTGATCAAAACAAAATGGACACATATCTTAATCAAATTATTCTCCCTAAACTTTCGGAGGATGACGCTAAACAGTTAGAAACACCGATCACACTAGAGGAACTCAAGAAGGCCATATCCGAAATGAAAAATGGTAAGGCTCCTGGAAGAGACGGTATCCCATCAGAAATATACCTTTCTTGTTGGGACATAATTGGACCCTTATTACTAAATATGATCTTATACTCAGTCAAGGAGGGGAGCTTCCATAAACATGACAATATTGCACTCATTTCAGTCCTTCTCAAAAAAGACAAAGACCCCACCGAGTGCGGTAGTTACAGACCCTTAAGCCTCCTCGGAACCGATGTCAAACTGTACTCATAAGAGGTCGCCTGATCACTGATAACATAAGACGAATACTGCACGTACTTGATGCAGACAAGGACGACACCATACCTAAGGCGATGCTGTCCCTGGATGCTATGAAAGCCTTTGACAGGCTGGAATGGTCGTATCTATGGGCAGTACTAGAAAGGATGGGGTTAGGAAAAGGATTCATTGATATGATTAAAGTATTATACAAAGACCCATCGGCCATGATTACAACAGGTACATTCATCTCCAAAATCTTTCCGGTATCACGCTCAGCTAGACAGGGTTGCCCTCTTAGTCCCGGACTATTCGATCTATCATTAGAGCCTTTAGCACAATATATAAGACAATCCCAATCCATAGAACCAATCGTAATCAAGGGCACACAACATAAAATTAGTTTATATGCGGACGACGTAATATTGTTCATGCAAAGCCCCAACACCACATTGCCTCATCTACTCAAGTTGATTGAGAACTTTGGTGATTTATCGGGATTTAAAATAAATTGGCCAAAGTCGGCTTTCCTTCCACTTAACACCCATGCAAAAAAAGATACAACCCTCCCAGGTGAGATACCTATGGTAAAACATTTTAGATGCTTGGGTGTGGAAATATTTCCCACCATAAGACAAACGGTGAAGCACAATTACACAAAAATACAGAACAAAATCAAAGACGACCTGGACAGGTGGGCAAAACTTAAAAACTCAGTACAGGCAAGGATATCAATAGTTAAGATGGATGTACACTCATTAGGGGATGTTTTTAACAACCAGGGTTTTTGTAGTTATAGAGAGATATGCACAAAATTTAATCTCACCGAGTCCACATGGCTTTTTTACTTACAGTTACGGCTATGTTTGAGGTCTCACAGTGTTCCATTAGACATACCAGTTGAACACCACAGATACCACAAATTCTTCTATGAAAGAGAGACATCGAGAGGTTTTGTATCAGGTTTTTATTATCAATTACTAACGTCCTCGTATGAAACCCTCCAACTAGACTCTGTCTGGAGGAGGGATATACCAGACCTGGAAAGTGACTTTGATTGGCAAGGAGCATGGGCAAATGTCCGTCTTACATCAAGGAACCCGGACCATCAACAAATCAATCTTAACTATATTCACAGGACATACTTGACTCCTATAAGACTGAACAGAATGGGTCTTAAACAAGACTCAAAATGCTCCCAATGTACAAATGGAGACGAAGGGACATTTATGCACATGTATTGGGACTGCCCACCAGTTAAGGCATTCTGGAAAGATGTGACCCATCAATTATCAAAACTCGTATCTTGGAATATACCAGTACACCCCTCTGTATTACTATTGAATGATGTTTTTGAGTTTGCAGTAAATCCACAGCTAAAGAGATTAGTTTTATCGGGTATCACAGTAGCTAAAAAACTGATCGCATCACGCTGGTTTCAACCGGAAAAAATGTGCCGGAAGGTTTGGTTTCTTACATATCTCGATGTGATTTATCAAGAAATATCTACAGCAAGAATTCTGGGTCTCAACGAATCCAAAATGTCAATGTGGTTAGAAGTGGTGGAGAGAATAAAAGCTAGCTTATAATGGTAGTGTCTGGTTAGGAGTGAGGGATAACGGAGGTACTATCCAAGGAGGGGTCCGGGAGGGGGGGGTTCGAGCTGGAGCATATGTGTGTAGGGTTTTAGATAATAGGTATTAGGGGTATATCCTGTATAAGACATTGGTATAATTGGTAATTTCGTTGGATATACACTGTATACGGTAAAATATTATTATATACTTTTTTTGTTTTCTGTTTCTGTACTTGCATGTCATTTTAGCCACCTTAATTGTTAATTTCATTATGCATTGTGTGTTGAGTACTGACTTTTAATAATTTTGTTTTGCAATAATAAAAAAATAAAAATAAAAAATAAAATTAACACTGCTCCCTACATGTTTAAAATATAAAATGTACATAAATTGACAGCCCTTCCACACGGTGGATGCAGGA
Source organism: Notolepis coatsorum (assembly GCF_963971535.1). NCBI lineage: Eukaryota > Metazoa > Chordata > Actinopteri > Aulopiformes > Paralepididae > Notolepis > Notolepis coatsorum. The sequence continues at coordinate 520,266 of NC_140176.1, read as the reverse complement.
TTTATGCAGGTTACCTGTGAGTTGATGAGGCGGATCGTGGTTTTGGAGCCGACGTCCTTCTCATAGCTGACCGTGGAAGCAGAATTAAAACGCAACACAGCCTCGTGAGAGTCTGCAAGTCAGTAAAACATAGGATCAACTACTGAAATCAATGATGTGAGAGAAAGTTAGGCACATATCAGTCAATCAATTAATCGGTTAGTTAAAGTTTTTAATTCCTATTGTGGCAGATATCACCCCCCCCCCTCTCATGGATATGTGAAGGACGGGAGATATTATTGCCATGGAAGGAGTGGAAACAATTAGGTAGCTGATTAGTACTGATAGAACACACCTGTGCATCATTAGTTCACCCACATCTCACGTGCGCACACCCCAGACACACACACTACAAATACACTAGGTTAGTGAGAGGTGAGTTGAGGTGAGGTTGGAGTTGTTGCATTGATAGAGAGATTGAGTTTTGTGAGGTGAGAGGCAGTGAGAGGAGAGGTGAAGGCGAGAAGGTGTTCATTGTGTACTGGACCCTGGACTGGCTGAGAAACCCCCTTGTGTACTGACCCTGGAGCGGACGACTACTCGAGTATTGAACAATCCTTCTTTTTGTACGAGAGCCTGTTTTGTGTTTTGACTACATGTGTTTTGTGTATTACGACCATTCTATTTGCCCATCGAACTATATTCTGCCTGAAATCAATAAATATTCTTATTGATTGATATTGCACTTGTGTGGACATTTGAATTTGTTTGTTTTTGAACCTTGGCGAGTCTGAACACCACCAGGCTCGTCACACTATATAGAAATACAAGGAAATTAACTATTTTTTTTTGGGTTATGTATTCATTTGTATTGCATGCATTTGTACATAGCTATACAAGACATCTAGGCACCTGAGATAGCAAGACATTTTTCACTTCATGGTATTTTAAAGTTGCCTGGTAAAATTCTCCACTATGGTAGAATAGCCTAGGCATTGCTTACCTATCTCTTTGCCAAGTCCAGATTGGAGGAGAGAACCGGCTGACGTCACCACGGCACAGCTCTTGTACGGTCCGAGGTCCGACGTGATCTGTTGAGGAGGCAGCAGGGAGCCCCAGGGCAGTGTGGAGAAAGGATGGAGGTCAGGGGTCAAGGTCAGAACCTCAACCTTTTCCTTGAGTTGACAGAGAAGCTCAGGACCGCTCGCCTTATCAGAGCCGGCCGTACCGCCTGGACCGGAGAACTCAAGCCTGTATTTGTTCATCGCCTGAAGTGGCGGAGATGAGAACAGAAGAAAGGGGGGGGGGGGGTCAGGGGGGATGTGGTCAGGGAAGTGTCGTAGTTAATCATGTACAACATTATTAACACCGATCTGCTCTTCCAAGGCAACAGATTGACCAGGTGAAAGTCTTGATCCTCAACTGAAACCTACTCCACAGTTCACACAAAGTAGAATTAAAATGCTTGTAAAGTACAGACAGGCGCTTGACCCCATTGACTTTGCATTGGTTTGTGGCTAACTAGCCGGAGCTAGTATGAGGAACAGCATGGATTGTTCTGAAAAAGGATTCTACCGATGAACAACATTGTTGTTAAGTAAAAAATAGGGCCAGGGTTCCAAAATGCTGAACTATCCCTTTAAAATCCACATATATCATGAAAGGGAGCTGTAGTGTAGTGGTTCTAAACTGGTCTCGCCTCAGCACCCATCTTTTTCCCAAATTTCAGAAGTGTTTTAACCACTCAAGTTTATTTAACAAAAAATAGAGCAGTAATACAGAATGGCTTCATGCACTGTTAAAAACGAAAAACTGTCATGTGCCAGCACTTTGCTGCACACAACACACTGAGGTTTTGGTCCCTCTCTCTTGATCTCAATGTAAGAAGTCCCATATTTAACTCATTGACTGCCAATAACAAGTATATTCATTTTTTGCACCCATGCGTTGAACGCCAAAAACAAGTATATTCGTTGTATGTATTATGATACTTGACACTGGCGCACCTTGTGTATGGATATGGTAACCCTGTGACAACGATCGAATCCTGATGAGCCGAAATGGATGGAATGGGGAACCACCTTCCTCAGTCTCTCTCTCTATCTCTCTCTCTCTCTCCCCCCCTCCCTGTCAGTCTCATTGTCTCTCTCTCACATGATAGCTCCGTACCACCCTCCTCATTTGGCTCTCTCTCTAGCCCCTTTCATATCTTACCCCATTATTATGCCTTGTCGTTCTGTGTGAAAGGTACAAACACAGGATGGCAACTGGCACACAATAGAGAAGATATTCCAAATCCTAACCTATATTGAAATAGTGGTAGACTCCACACAAAAAAAAAACGTAACTTTGTGCTCAAACAGAGCACCATGTACTTGAAGATTACACTCTGGTCTCCAATCATTTGGTCGTCCTCAGACAAGTGCGCCAGCGGAAATTCCGGAAAAAAGACCGGCATGGTCTCCCCTACATTTTCAAAAGCCTAGAGAAAGCTTTTGCCTTAAGCTTGTCTTAACTCATCATCATGAGTTATGCATGTCAAATTGATTACATTTATCACCGCATGCGTGCACCTTTGGAGACCTATTTCAGAACCACAACCCGAAAGACGCACTGCTTCTATCCGCCTACGACTCGGCTAAACGCATCGAAATGCACATGTGGTGGTTCAATGTGAACAACCAAAGCTGGCAGAATGAAGGTTCTTCTTTGCTTGGTTCAATGTGAACAACCAAAGCTGGCAGAATGAAGGTTCTTCTTTGCTTGGTTCAATGTGAACAACCAAAGCTGGCAGAATGAAGGTTCTTCTTTGCGGCATTACTGCAGGATTTCTGTGTGAAAAGGGCTTCTGCATCTTTATACTCTCTGTCTCATTGTCTCTCACCTAATAGCTGTGTGCCACCTTCCTCAGTCTCTCTCTCTCTCTCTCTCTCTCTCTCTCTCTCTCTCTCTCTCTCTCTCTCTCTCTCTCTCTCTCTCTCTCTCTCTCTCTCACCTGAAATTCCTGGTGGACGTTCCTCAGATGGCTCCCCAGCATGCTTCTGTTCATCTTGTCATCCCATACCTTCCCCAGCATGCTTCTGGTCATCTTGTCATCCCATACCTCCCCCAGCGTCTCCTGGGGCCCATCTGCCTGCTGAATATATATATATTTTATATAATTTACATTAGGGCTGTCAATAAATTCAAATATTTAATTGTGATTAATTGTATGATTGTCCATAGTTAATTGTGATTAATAGCATATTACCCACATCTGTTTAATACTGTATTATCAACATGGGCGTGGGCAGATATGCTTGCTTTATGCAAATTTAGGTTTGTTAAATAAAATTAATGACAAAAATTACAAATATTGTTCAGGGAAAAAAAAGGTATTGCATTTGGTATAATGTAGTGTCCAACTTTACTCCTATAATGGTTATAAAGGCACAGAGGGCGTAGAGCAGTGCCATGGAGACGCAGAAGAAGCCCATGCAGAGAGCTCCGCAGTGGGCCCGGCGACGCAAGCGCCACAGCAGGCTCACTCTGCCCATCACTGCCCCGGGCATCTGGAGGAGGGAGGGACAGCACAATCTGTTAAATCCTTCATAAAACTGTCGCTGAACACACACACACAGTCCATCCAGATGATGTAGCCTACACAGCGCTCTACTACAGATACACTACTCAGAGCGCAACGACACACACGGTGTATGGGTGTGGGCCAGTGTGTGAGTCGGTGTGTGGGCCGGTGTGTGGGCCGGTGTGTGGGCCGGTGTGTGGGCCGGTGTGTGGGCCGGTGTGTGAGTCGGTGTGTGGGCCGGTGTGTGGGCCGGTGTGTGGGCCGGTGTGTGGGCCGGTGTGTGGGCCGGTGTGTGGGCCGGTGTGTGGGCCAGTGTGTGGGCCAGTGTGTGAGTCGGTGTGTGGGCCGGTGTGTGGGCCGGTGTGTGGGCCGGTGTGTGGGCCGGTGTGTGGGCCGGTGTGTGGGCCGGTGTGTGGGCCGGTGTGTGGGCCGGTGTGTGGGCCGGTGTGTGGGCCGGTGTGTGGGCCGGTGTGTGGGCCGGTGTGTGGGCCGGTGTGTGGGCCAGTGTGTGAGTCGGTGTGTGGGCCGGTGTGTGGGCCGGTGTGTGGGCCAGTGTGTGAGTCGGTGTGTGGGCCGGTGTGTGGGCCGGTGTGTGGGCCAGTGTGTGAGTCGGTGTGTGGGCCGGTGTGTGGGCCGGTGTGTGGGCCGGTGTGTGGGCCGGTGTGTGGGCCGGTGTGTGGGCCGGTGTGTGGGCCAGTGTGTGAGTCGGTGTGTGGGCCGGTGTGTGGGCCGGTGTGTGGGCCGGTGTGTGGGCCAGTGTGTGGGCCAGTGTGTGAGTCGGTGTGTGGGCCAGTGTGTGAGTCGGTGTGTGGGCCGGTGTGTGGGCCAGTGTGTGGGCCGGTGTGTGGGCCGGTGTGTGGGCCGGTGTGTGGGCCAGTGTGTGAGTCGGTGTGTGGGCCAGTGTGTGGGCCGGTGTGTGGGCCAGTGTGTGGGCCACTAATGTGGGCCGGTGTGTGGGCCGGTGTGTGGGCCGGTGTGTGGGCCGGTGTGTGGGCCGGTGTGTGGGCCAGTGTGTGAGTCGGTGTGTGGGCCGGTGTGTGGGCCGGTGTGTGGGCCAGTGTGTGGGCCAGTGTGAGTCGGTGTGTGGGCCGGTGTGTGGGCCAGTGTGTGGGCCAGTGTGTGGGCCACTAATGTGGGCCGGTGTGTGGGCCGGTGTGTGGGCCGGTGTGTGGGCCGGTGTGTGGGCCAGTGTGTGAGTCGGTGTGTGGGCCAGTGTGTGAGTCGGTGTGTGGGCCGGTGTGTGGGCCGGTGTGTGGGCCAGTGTGTGGGCCAGTGTGTGAGTCGGTGTGTGAGTCGGTGTGTGGGCCAGTGTGTGGGCCACTAATGTGGGCCGGTGTGTGGGCCGGTGTGTGGGCCGGTGTGTGGGCCAGTGTGTGGGCCACTAATGTGGGCCGGTGTGTGGGCCGGTGTGTGGGCCGGTGTGTGGGCCGGTGTGTGGGCCGGTGTGTGGGCCAGTGTGTGAGTCGGTGTGTGGGCCGGTGTGTGGGCCGGTGTGTGGGCCAGTGTGTGGGCCAGTGTGAGTCGGTGTGTGGGCCGGTGTGTGGGCCAGTGTGTGGGCCAGTGTGTGGGCCACTAATGTGGGCCGGTGTGTGGGCCGGTGTGTGGGCCGGTGTGTGGGCCGGTGTGTGGGCCAGTGTGTGAGTCGGTGTGTGGGCCAGTGTGTGAGTCGGTGTGTGGGCCGGTGTGTGGGCCGGTGTGTGGGCCAGTGTGTGGGCCAGTGTGTGAGTCGGTGTGTGAGTCGGTGTGTGGGCCAGTGTGTGGGCCACTAATGTGGGCCGGTGTGTGGGCCGGTGTGTGGGCCGGCAGTGGCGCCGGCAGGATAAAATTCCATAGTATGCATGCTTGCTCGCACAGAAACAGTCCATCCAGATGATGTAGCCTACACAGTGCTCTACTACAGATACACTACTCAGAGCGCAACGACACACACAGGTGACAATAGTGTGTGTGCGTCACCGTGTGTGCACGCGGGCCGGAGTGACTCTGAACGTCTCAGGCTGAATTTGTGAAACACAGAAAAAAGGCATTTATAATGCATGTCCCCTTTAGATCAACTTTCCAGCCCCCTGTCAACTGTCAACCTGAATTAACATTCAGTATTCAATATGGTCTGATATTAACATTCAGTATTCAATATGGTCTGATATTAACAATCAGTATTCAATATGGTCTGATATTAACATTCAGTATTCAATATGGTCTGATATTAACATTCAGTATTCAATATGGTCTGATATTAACATTCAGTATTCAATATGGTCTGATATTAACATTCATTTACATTTACATTTACATTTAGTCATTTAGCTGACGCTTTTATCCAAAGCGACTTACAAGTTCTGTACGACAAGCCATCAGGAAGGGCACAACTCTATCAGCTGAGCAACAATGTTCATCAAAGTGTTGAGTGCTACAGTGTAGGTTAGTTTATTAGGACAAATGCATGACAGTACGGTTAGTTAGGGTTAGATTTTTTTATTGTTTTTTTTTTTTTTTTTTTTTTTATTCAGATAATGGTTGAAGAAGTGCGTCTTTAGTCGACGGCGAAAGATTGGACGTGATTCGGCTGTCCTAACTGGGGTGGGTAGTTCATTCCACCATTGTGGGGCAAGGACTGAGAATAGGCGACTTCTCTTTGATGACCCTCCCGGAGCTTGGATAGGAGTAGGTCTGAGGCGGCCAGAAGATGCAGAGCGTAGGGGTCTTGAGGGTGTGTAGTTAGAGACCATTGACCGGAGGTAGGCGGGAGCGGTTCCCTTTGCCGCACGGTATGCTAGGTCGAGGGCCTTGAAGCGGATTCGTGCAGCAATGGGGAGCCAGTGCAGGTCCCTAAGAAGTGGGGTGACATGGGCCGACTTCGGTAGGTTTGAGATCAGGCGGGCCGCTGCGTTCTGAATGAGTTGAAGAGGCTTAGTGGCAGTGGCCGGGAGGCCAGCGAGCAGTGCATTGCAGTAGTCGAGGCGGGAGATGACTGTTGATTGGACGAGGAGTTGGGTGGCTTCTTTTGTCAGGAAGGGGCGTATCCTTCTGACGTTGCTCAGGAGGAATCGGCAGGTTCTGGTCGTCGCTGCGATGTGAGCAGAGAAGTTCAACTGGTCGTCGAGGACAACACCAAGGTTCTTGGCGGTCGGGGACGCAGTCACAGCTGTATTCTCGACTGTGATTGAAAGGTCGGTTAGGGGGGAGGATTTGGCCGGCAGGTGGAGCAATTCTGTTTTGCTTAGGTTCAGTTTGAGGTGGTTGGACGTCATCCAGGCTGAGATGTCGGACAGACAGGCCGAGATCCGCTCAGAGACGTGGATATCTGAGGGAGGAAAGGAGAGGAAGAGTTGAGTATCGTCGGCATAACAATGGTAGGAGAAGCCATGAGACGTGATAATGTTACCCAGTGATTTAGTGTAGAGGGAGAAGAGAAGGGGTCCTAAAACCGAGCCCTGGGGGACACCCGTCCGCAGGGGGCGGGTGGCCGACAGGGTCCCTCTCCATGACACTTGGTAGGAGCGGTCATTGAGGTATGATGACAGCCATGTCAGCGCAGAGCCAGCCACTCCCATTCCTGCGAGGGCCGCAAGGAGGATCTGGTGGTTGACTGTGTCGAAGGCTGCAGATAGATCTAGGAGAATCAGGACAGAGGAGAGGCCTTTCGCTTTTGCTAAGTGAAGTGCCTCTGTGACCGCAATGAGGGCTGTCTCTGTGGAGTGACCAGTCCTGAAGCCTGACTGATTAGGGTCTAGGAGGTCATTCTGTAAGAGATAAGCAGTAAGTTGGTTGGATACAGCACGTTCAAGTGTTTTAGAAAGGAAGGAGAGAAGAGAGACAGGACGGTAGTTGCCTATGACGGTAGGGTTCAGGGTTGGTTTTTTTATGAGCGGCGTGACTCTGGCTTGTTTTAGGGAGGTGGGGACCACCCCCGAGTTGAGTGAGGAGTTGATGGTTGCAGTTAGGAATGGGAGGATGTCTGGTGCTATGGTCTGGAGGAGTGGGGAGGGTAGCTGGTCCAGCTGGCAAGTAGTCGGACGGTTTGACGTTACCAGTGTCAGGGTCTCTGCTTCTGTAATGGGAGAGAAAGATGACAGAGTGAAGGATGAAGTTCTCGATTCAGCATTTGGAATGGGTGGGGGTTGGGAGAAGGAGCTGCGGATGTTCTCCACTTTTTCCTCAAAGAAGATCGCAAAGTCTTCGGCAGAGAAAGATGAGGGAGGGGGGGGTGGGGGGGGAGTGAGGAGGGAGGACATGGTAGCATGCAGTTTGCGAAGATTCTTGGCAGAGGCCTCGATCCTATGGTGGAAGAAAGAAGCTTTGGCATTAGTGATGGTTTTGGAGAATGTTAACAAGAGGTTGTGATATGTGTCGATGTCAGCAGTGAGGCGTGACTTTCTATACTTCCTTTCAGCTGCTCTCAGGACCTGTCTTTGTTCTCTCACTGGATCTGTCAGCCATGGACTGGGTGGGGAACGGCGGGCAGGTTTCTCAACGAGGGGACAGAGCTTGTCGAAGGAGGTTGCAAGGGCTGAAAGGAGGGTGGAGGTTGCCATCTCTGTGGAGAGAGCAGAGAAGGTGTCACTCAAAGGTAGAGCGGATAGTATGTCAGAGGAGAGGGTGGAGGGGGATAGGGAGGGCAGGTTGCGTCTGAGTGAGACTGTTTGAGTTGGGGTGAAGACCTTTCGGTTAAGCATGAGAGTTAGTGAGAAGGATATGAAGGAATGGTCAGATACATGTAGGGGAGTTACCGTGGTGTTAATGATGCTGGAGTTACGGGAAAATATGAGATCCAAGGAGTTGCCTGCTTTGTGGGTGGGAGGCATGGCAGTGGGAGTCAGGTCAAACGATTGTAGGAGGGAGACTACTATGACTGACTGAGATGAGTCAGGCAGGTTGAAGTCGCCCAGTAGAAGGAGAGGGGTACCATCTTCCGGTAAGGAGCTAAGAAGCATGTCCAGCTCATCTGTGAAGTGATCGAGTGTACCTGGAGGGCGGTAGAGTGTAACAATGGTGAGATTGAAAGGATTAGAGACAGATACTGCATGATATTCGAGAGAGGAGAGTGACAGTTCTGGGAGTGGTGTTACGTTTGTAGCCCATGAAGGAGATGTCATGAGGGCAGTGCCTCCACCCCGTCTGGAAGGTCGAGGTGTGTGAGTGAAGTTATAGTTTGTAGATAATGCTGCAGGTGTTGATGAGTTATTGGGGGTTATCCAGGTCTCAGTTAGAGCCAGGAGCTGCAGATTTAAACTATGGGCGTAGGCAGTAATGAAGTCAGCTTTCTTGACTGCTGATTGACAATTCCATAAGCCTCCCCGTACTGTGACAGGTGTATTAGTGGCTGTAGGAGGGTAGGAGAGATTAGCCGGGTTGCTAGCAAACTGGCGTGGATGGGTAGAGTCAGTTCTGGAGGAGCAGATTGTGGATATAGGTATGAGACACATTGTCTTGTCAAGAGTGGCAGGGAGGAAATAGAGAAATAGCAGTGTGGGAGGGACATATAGGATTATGGTGTACTTAGCACTGGGTGGATCGGTGGATCCCTCGGCGAAGAACTCCAGGAAAACTCCTCCTCTTTGTCCCTCTTCGTTTCTCGACGCTTCGCTGACGCTACACCAGCAAGCCTTTAAATCACTATCACTATCACTATCACTAATTAGTGCTGTCTTAACACCTGGCCCTTAATGGGGGCACTTAACAAAACAAAATGGCCGTTTTAAACACGCCCCTTTAATCAAGTCAGCTGGTTCCTCACTTTTAAGATTCACTAATAAACTTAAAATGGCTTACCCTAGTTTTCAGTATAAAGCAATGTTTCTCAGTGAGTGTGTCCTGTCCTTCCTTAACAGAGCCCAGTACAGAGTGATTTCAACACAGTGTGGACCTCTGCTTTTAAACAGGGCAGGCTCTTAATGGCTCACTCAGCAAATCAGATGCTACTAGTAAACAGGAAACAGTCCCTTAATGGGGGCACTTAACAAAACAAAATGGCCGTTTTAAACACGCCCCTTTAATCAAGTCAGCTGGTTCCTCACTTTTAAGATTCACTAATAAACTTAAAATGGCTTACCCTAGTTTTCAGTATAAAGCAATGTTTCTCAGTGAGTGTGTCCTGTCCTTCCTTAACAGAGCCCAGTATTCAATATGGTCTGATATTAACATTCAGTATTCAATGTGGTCTGATATTAACATTCAGTATTCAACATGGTCTGATATTAACATTCAGTATTCAATATGGTCTGATATTAACATTCAGTATTCAATATGGTCTGATATTAACATTCAGTATTCAATATGGTCTGATATTAACATTCAGTATTCAATATGGTCTGATATTAACATCCAGTATTCAATATGGTCTGATATTAACATTCAGTATTCAAGTAGAACAGCTAGCTAGCCGTTGTGGACACTCACCTTTCCACAGCTAAACGGTCGGCAAGGCACCTTGGTTGAGAAATGCAGGCTTCAGTCTATGTGTTGTTTAGTCTATCTGTTCAGTCCTGTTCAGTCCTGTTCCAAGATGCAGAATGAGCTCTTCTTCTTCTTCTTCTTATTTGAATTTCCGGCAGAGTAGACGCATCGAGGCGTATTACTGCCCTCCGCAATTCTTTTTATGGGCTCTTCTTCTTCTCCTGCGTCTCCTTCTTCACCTTCTTTTTCTTCTTCTACTGGACCCCGTCATCAACTACATTGTCCATTGGAGTGCAGCTACTGCTGCTACTTCCTGTCTGAGCCCCCCTCCGCGGGACCCACCTTGCCCCCTACTATCTTATCCTGGGCTGCTTTGTCCCTCGCAGCCTTGTCCCTCGCAGCCCCCTCAGCCAATTCGCTATACACCACCTCCCAGTCCAGACCTTCCAATCCCAGATGTTGAACCGCTATCCTTCAGAGAGAATTGTTGAATATATATAGAACACAAATGTTCTAGAATGTTCTATTATGACATCATACGGTGACATCAGAAATGTTCTAGAATATTCTATTATGACATCATACTGTGACATCACAAATGTTCAAGAATGTGCTATTATGACATCATACGGTGACATCAGTAATGTTCTTGTTATGGTTTGTAACCGACCCCAATCGCACAACACAAGACAGGTATGATGGTTTGCCAAGAAACAGATATTTATTGTGAACAGGGAAAAAGGGCACTGTCCCTTTAAGGGAGAAAACACAAAACACTGGAATAACACAAGAGGGGAAGGTAAGGTGCCTTTAAGAGGCGGGCAGGAAAAGGGAACACTATAGGAAAGTAAGGGAACGCCTAAGGGAAGGTTAAGGGAACGCCTTGGGACAGAGGAACTAGAGACTAGGTAAACCAGGGACAAGGAGAACTAGGGAGAGGGGACTAGGAGAGCTAGGGATAGAGGACTAGGGACTAGGAGAACTAGGGATAGAGGACTAGGGACTAGGAGAACTAGGGAAAGAGGACTAGGGACTAGGTGGAACTAGAAGGGGAGAACTTGGGACAGAGGGGACTGAGGCCCGCGGAGGCGGGCTGGGGTACAGGGAGGAACTGGGGACTGGTGGGAAAACATCTGGGCCGCTCTGCAGGACAGAGGAGAGAGTTAATGCACAAAAGGGAAAAAACAGAGCAGGTGCAGAACAGTCCAAATAACAAAGTGAACAAAGTAATAATATCTTCGTGTGACAAACACACAGGGGGAGATGTAAAGTCCAAAAATACTATTCTAAGTGAGAACCAAAAACAGAGGCATTACGCTGGGAGATGAAATGTCCAAACTAACTAACAGAGGCAATACGCTGGGAGATGAAATGTCCAAACTAACTAACAGAGGCAATACGCTGGGAGAGTGACATCACAATCAAAACTCACCCAGGCATATGCGTAAAGGTACAGGAACAGCAGCGGGAACGGGGGCAAGAGGCATTACGCTGAGTGAGTGACATCACAATCAAAACTCACCCAGGCGTATGCGTAAAGGTAAAGGGGCAGCAGCGGGAACGGGGGCAAGGGCACTACGCTGAGTGAGTGACATCACAATCAAAACTCACCCAGGCGTATGCGTAAAGGTACGGGGACAGCAGCGGGAACGGGGGGCAAGGGCACTACGCTGGGTGAGTGACATCACAATCAAAACTCACCCAGGCGCATGCGTAAAGGTACAGGGACAGCAACGGGAACGAAGGCATCGCCACCGGGGCGGCTGGCTGTCCGAGCCGAGGGAGAGAGTGCTGGAACAGTGGCGGTGACGAGGGCATCGTCCACCGGGTAGCCGCTGTCGGAGCCGAGGAACAGAGTGCTGGAACAGTGGCGGTGACGAGGGCATCGTCCACCGGGTAGCCGCTGTCGGAGCCGAGGAACAGAGTGCGCGCCACACCTTGGTGTGCGCGTCGGAACAGGGAGCTGGAACAGTGGCGGTGGCGAGGATGTCGTCCACCGGGTAGCCACTGTCGGAGCCGAGGAACAGAGTGCGCGCCACACCTTGGTGTGCGCGTCGGAACAGGGAGCTGGAACAGTGGCGGTGGCGAGGATGTCGTCCACCGGGTAGCCACTGTCGGAGCCGAGGAACAGAGTGCGCGCCACACCTTGGTGTGCGCGTCGGAACAGGGAGCTGGAACAGTGGCGGTGGCGAGGATGTCGTCCACCGGGTAGCCACTGTCGGAGCCGAGGAACAGAGTGCGCGCCACACCTTGGTGTGCGCGTCGGAACAGGGAGCTGGAACAGTGGCGGTGGCGAGGATGTCGTCCACCGGGTAGCCACTGTCGGAGCCGAGGAACAGAGTGGCGCGCCACACCTTGGTGTGCGCGTCGGAACAGAGAGACGCATCGGGGTGCGTCTGCCAGGAGGAGTGTGCCAAGCACGAAGGTCTGGAAGATGCGCGTCGGCGCGCTGAGGTCTGGAGAGCGTGCCAAGCTCGAAGGTCTGGAAGATGCGCGTCAGAGCGCTGGTACGGAGGAGCGTGCCAAGCTCGAAGGTCTGGAAGATGCGCGTCTGTGCGCCGGTACGGAGGAGCGTGCCAAGCTCGAAGGTCTGGAAGATGCGCGTCAGTGCGCTGGTACGGAGGAGCGTGCCAAGCTCGAAGGTCTGGAAGATGCGCGTTGCGCGCTGGTCTGGAGAGCGTGCCAAGCTCGAGCGTCCTTGGAAGATGCGCGTTGCGCGCTGTGGACTGGAGAGCGTCTGCGCTGGTCTGGATGTGCGTCAGGACGACAGCTGCGCGGGGGGTCTGAAGTGGATGACTGGGATGCCTCCCGTGGAAGTCTAGGGAGCGCAGACCAGTCCCACTCTCAGGCAACGGCGACAGCAGGCGAAGGCTGGAGCAAACATCTCGACGCCGGAGAATGGAACAGCATAGGCAGACAGAGGATCTCCCGAAAGAGTCTAGATGTTTAGAGAATATGACTCGGCAAGTATACAACACGACCCCACGCCAAAACGAGGGGAAGCGCCCTGGTATTTAAAGCCCACAGGGGGACTAATTAGCCTGCCACCACAGGTGCGAGAGATAATAGAATATCAAACAGGTGTGGCCACTAAGGGTAAGGAACGAGAGGGTGGGGGCTAGAGAGAGTGAGTAGGGAATTCCTAACAGTAGGCTTAAAGAAGACAGAGAATAGGGAATTCCTAACAGTAGGCTTAAAGAAGACAGAGAAAAGGTAGTGAGCAGCGGGCAAAACCTCACAGTATCCCCCCCTCCAACGGGAGCCACCCGGCGACCCAAAACAAATACAGACAGAGTGGCAGGGGGCAAAACAAGAGGTACTGGCCAAGCCAGCAGGGGAAGCCACCACAAGAGTGGGGCTAGCAAAAGAAACAGGGTCGCCGAGGGGTAACTAGGGTAGCAGAGGGGCAACTGGGGGAACTGGTCTAGAGGAACTGGGTCTAGAGAACTAGTCTAGAGGAACTGGTCTAGAGAACTGGTCTAGAGAACTGGTCTAGAGAACTGGGCTAGAGAACCGGGCTAGAGAACTGGTCTAGAGAACTGGTTTAGAGAACTGGTCTAGAGAACTGGTCTAGAGGAACTGGGTCTAGAGAACTGAGGGGCAAGCAGGGTAGCAAAGGGTTAACCATGGAAGCACCGGGAAAGGGCTAGCAGAGGGAAGGTTAGCTGCCAGGGCACTGATAGCTACAGGGCCTATGCTAGCTGTACTGCTACATCAACATAGAGGCTGCGCAAGCTGCCGGAGCCAGGCTAGCAGAGGGAAAGGGTAGCTGCCAGGGCACTGATAGCTACAGGGCCTATGCTAGCTGTACTGCTACACCAACATAGAGGCTGCGCTAGCTGCCGGAGCTAGGCTGGCAGACAGGGCTGGACCAGCATGAGAGCACAAGCTAGCTGGAAGGACAGTCCTAGCTGTGTGAGAAAAACTGACCTTGCTAGCTGAAAGGGCAGTCCTAGCAGTGGGATAAACTACACAAAAAGGTGGAGGCCATGCAGAGGGACCGGGTTAGCTGCTTGGGCCTGGCTAGCTACAGGGCCTATGCCAGCTGCAAGGCTGCATTAACATAGAGGCTGTGCTAACAGCCGGGGCCAAGCTAGCAGACCGGGGCTCTGCTGAGGGACTGGGTTAGCCGCCAGGGCATGGCTAGCTACAGGGGGATCAAACAGGGCAAAACGGGAAGCAAACAGGGGAGCTAACCGGGGAGACTAACAAGCTAAACAGGGGAGTAACAGGCCAACAAGGGAGCTAAACAGGACTAACAGGGAAGCTAAACGGGGCTAACAGGGGAGCTAGAGGGGAGACTAACAAGCTAACAGGGGAGCCAACAGGGCTAACAGGGGAGCTAGAGGGAACAAGAAAAAAAAAGGCAAACTCAACATACACCGTCTGTGCTGGCTGGGGTCGTCGATTTGGTGGGGTCGTACTGTTAGGGTTTGTAACCGACCCCAATCGCACAACACAAGACAGGTATGATGGTTTGCCAAGAAACAGATATTTATTGTGAACAGGGAAAAAGGGCACTGTCCCTTTAAGGGAGAAAACACAAAACACTGGAATAACACAAGAGGGGAAGGTAAGGTGCCTTTAAGAGGCGGGCAGGAAAAGGGAACACTATAGGAAAGTAAGGGAACGCCTAAGGGAAGGTTAAGGGAACGCCTTGGGACAGAGGAACTAGAGACTAGGTAAACCAGGGACAAGGAGAACTAGGGAGAGAGGACTAGGGACTAGGAGAGCTAGGGATAGAGGACTAGGGACTAGGAGAACTAGGGATAGAGGACTAGGGACTAGGAGAACTAGGGAAAGAGGACTAGGGACTAGGTGGAACTAGAAGGGGAGAACTTGGGACAGAGGGGACTGAGGCCCGCGGAGGCGGGCTGGGGTACAGGGAGGAACTGGGGACTGGTGGGAAAACATCTGGGCCGCTCTGCAGGACAGAGGAGAGAGTTAATGCACAAAAGGGAAAAAACAGAGCAGGTGCAGAACAGTCCAAATAACAAAGTGAACAAAGTAATAATATCTTCGTGTGACAAACACACAGGGGGAGATGTAAAGTCCAAAAATACTATTCTAAGTGAGAACCAAAAACAGAGGCATTACGCTGGGAGATGAAATGTCCAAACTAACTAACAGAGGCAATACGCTGGGAGATGAAATGTCCAAACTAACTAACAGAGGCAATACGCTGGGAGAGTGACATCACAATCAAAACTCACCCAGGCGTATGCGTAAAGGTACAGGAACAGCAGCGGGAACGGGGGCAAGAGGCATTACGCTGAGTGAGTGACATCACAATCAAAACTCACCCAGGCGTATGCGTAAAGGTAAAGGGGCAGCAGCGGGAACGGGGGCAAGGGCACTACGCTGAGTGAGTGACATCACAATCAAAACTCACCCAGGCGTATGCGTAAAGGTACGGGGACAGCAGCGGGAACGGGGGGCAAGGGCACTACGCTGGGTGAGTGACATCACAATCAAAACTCACCCAGGCGCATGCGTAAAGGTACAGGGACAGCAACGGGAACGAAGGCATCGCCACCGGGGCGGCTGGCTGTCCGAGCCGAGGGAGAGAGTGCTGGAACAGTGGCGGTGACGAGGGCATCGTCCACCGGGTAGCCGCTGTCGGAGCCGAGGAACAGAGTGCTGGAACAGTGGCGGTGACGAGGGCATCGTCCACCGGGTAGCCGCTGTCGGAGCCGAGGAACAGAGTGCGCGCCACACCTTGGTGTGCGCGTCGGAACAGGGAGCTGGAACAGTGGCGGTGGCGAGGATGTCGTCCACCGGGTAGCCACTGTCGGAGCCGAGGAACAGAGTGCGCGCCACACCTTGGTGTGCGCGTCGGAACAGGGAGCTGGAACAGTGGCGGTGGCGAGGATGTCGTCCACCGGGTAGCCACTGTCGGAGCCGAGGAACAGAGTGCGCGCCACACCTTGGTGTGCGCGTCGGAACAGGGAGCTGGAACAGTGGCGGTGGCGAGGATGTCGTCCACCGGGTAGCCACTGTCGGAGCCGAGGAACAGAGTGCGCGCCACACCTTGGTGTGCGCGTCGGAACAGGGAGCTGGAACAGTGGCGGTGGCGAGGATGTCGTCCACCGGGTAGCCACTGTCGGAGCCGAGGAACAGAGTGGCGCGCCACACCTTGGTGTGCGCGTCGGAACAGAGAGACGCATCGGGGTGCGTCTGCCAGGAGGAGTGTGCCAAGCACGAAGGTCTGGAAGATGCGCGTCGGCGCGCTGAGGTCTGGAGAGCGTGCCAAGCTCGAAGGTCTGGAAGATGCGCGTCAGAGCGCTGGTACGGAGGAGCGTGCCAAGCTCGAAGGTCTGGAAGATGCGCGTCTGTGCGCCGGTACGGAGGAGCGTGCCAAGCTCGAAGGTCTGGAAGATGCGCGTCAGTGCGCTGGTACGGAGGAGCGTGCCAAGCTCGAAGGTCTGGAAGATGCGCGTTGCGCGCTGGTCTGGAGAGCGTGCCAAGCTCGAGCGTCCTTGGAAGATGCGCGTTGCGCGCTGTGGACTGGAGAGCGTCTGCGCTGGTCTGGATGTGCGTCAGGACGACAGCTGCGCGGGGGGTCTGAAGTGGATGACTGGGATGCCTCCCGTGGAAGTCTAGGGAGCGCAGACCAGTCCCACTCTCAGGCAACGGCGACAGCAGGCGAAGGCTGGAGCAAACATCTCGACGCCGGAGAATGGAACAGCATAGGCAGACAGAGGATCTCCCGAAAGAGTCTAGATGTTTAGAGAATATGACTCGGCAAGTATACAACACGACCCCACGCCAAAACGAGGGGAAGCGCCCTGGTATTTAAAGCCCACAGGGGGACTAATTAGCCTGCCACCACAGGTGCGAGAGATAATAGAATATCAAACAGGTGTGGCCACTAAGGGTAAGGAACGAGAGGGTGGGGGCTAGAGAGAGTGAGTAGGGAATTCCTAACAGTAGGCTTAAAGAAGACAGAGAATAGGGAATTCCTAACAGTAGGCTTAAAGAAGACAGAGAAAAGGTAGTGAGCAGCGGGCAAAACCTCACAGTTCTAGAATGTTTGATTATGACATCATACTGTGACATCAGAAATGTTCTAGAATGTGATATTATGACATCATACTGTGACATCACAACAGAACATGTTTGAGTTCCATTTGAATAATATAAATAATATGTTTGGTAAGGCTGTCCCCGAAGCCTGTTTTTGGGATTCAAACTTCATCAGGGTTCTTCAAACGGACGCTCCAACCTTTGTTTTTAATAAAAAAATGTAAATAAAAAAAATTATTCTCATTTTTCTTTTATTCATTTTTTTATTTTTTTTAATATCAAACTAAATCGTCAATTTGAATAAAGTGATTAATCTGATTAAATTAGTATTTTTTCTTTTATTAAATCAACTTTCCAGCCCCCTGTCAACTGTCAAATGATGTCAACTGTCAACCTGAATTAACATTCAGTATTCAATATG
The DNA here is from genome assembly GCF_963971535.1 of Notolepis coatsorum. Lineage (NCBI taxonomy): Eukaryota > Metazoa > Chordata > Actinopteri > Aulopiformes > Paralepididae > Notolepis > Notolepis coatsorum. Next base: position 502,879 of record NC_140176.1, on the reverse strand, counting down.
GTCTGATATTAACATTAAGTATTCAATATGGTCTGATATTAACATTCAGTATTCAATATGGTCTGATATTAACATTCAGTATTCAATATGGTCTGATATTAACATTCAGTATTCAATATGGTCTGATATTAACATGCAGTATTCAATATGGTCTGATTCAATATTAACATTCAGTATTCAATATGGTCTGATATTAACATTCAGTATTCAATATGGTCTGATTCAATATTAACATTCAGTATTCAATATGGTCTGATATTAACATTCAGTATTCAATATGGTCTGATATTAACATTCAGTATTCAACATGGTCTGATATTAACATTCAGTATTCAATATGGTCTGATATTAACATTCAGTATTCAATATGGTCTGATATTAACATTCAGTATTCAATATGGTCTGATATTAACATTCAGTATTCAATATGGTCTGATACATGCAGTATTCAATATGGTCTGATTCAATATTAACATTCAGTATTCAATATGATCTGATATTAACATTCAGTATTCAATATGGTCTGATATTAACATTCAGTATTCAATATGGTCTGATATTAACATTCAGTATTCAATGTGGTCTGATATTAACATTCAGTATTCAACATGGTCTGATATTAACATTCAGTATTCAATATGGTCTGATATTAACATTCAGTATTCAATATGGTCTGATATTAACATTCAGTATTCAATATGGTCTGATATTAACATTCAGTATTCAATATGGTCTGATATTAACATTCAGTATTCAATATGGTCTGATATTAACATTCAGTATTCAAGTAGAACAGCTAGCTAGCCGTTGTGGACACTCACCTTTCCACAGCTAAACGGTCGGCAAGGCACCTTGGTTGAGAAATGCAGGCTTCAGTCTATGTGTTGTTTAGTCTATCTGTTCAGTCCTGTTCAGTCTTGTTCCAAGATGCAGAATGAGCTCTTCAGAGAGAATTGTTGAATATATATAGAACACAAATGTTCTAGAATGTTCTATTATGACATCATACAGTGACATCAGAAATGTTCTAGAATATTCTATTATGACATCATACTGTGACATCACAAATGTTCAAGAATGTGCTATTATGACATCATACGGTGACATCAGTAATGTTCTAGAATGTTTGATTATGACATCATACTGTGACATCAGAAATGTTCTAGAATGTGCTATTATGACATCATACTGTGACATCACAACAGAACATGTTTGAGGTCCATTTGAATAATATAAATAATATGTTTGGTAAGGCTGTCCCCGAAGCCTGTTTTTGGGATTCAAACTTCATCAGGGTTCTTCGAACGGACGCTCCAACCTTTGTTTTTAATAAAAAAATGTAAATAAAAAAAATTATTCTCATTTTTCTTTTATTCATTTTTTTATTTTTTTTAATATCAAACTAAATCGTCAATTTGAATAAAGTGATTAATCTGATTAAATTAGTATTTTTTCTTTTATTAAATCAACTTTCCAGCCCCCTGTCAACTGTCAAATGATGTCAACTGTCAACCTGAATTAACATTCAGTATTCAATATGGTCTGATATTAACATTCAGTATTCAATATGGTCTGATATTAACATTCAGTATTCAATATGGTCTGATATTAACATTCAGTATTCAATATGGTCTGATATTAACATTCAGTATTCAATATGGTCTGATATTAACATTCAGTATTCAATATGGTCTGATATTAACATTCAGTATTCAATATGGTCTGATATTAACATTCAGTATTCAAGTAGAACAGCTAGCTGATGAATTGAAAATGGGGGACCTTGATGTAAACAAGACGAAAGTCTTTCTCTGGTCTGCATCCCCTTAACAATTGTGTGTATTGAGCTGTACTGTATTGTACCCATTCTGCAATCTGTTAATAAAGTTTTCAATCAATCAATCAATCAAGCTAGCCGTTGTGGACACTCACCTTTCCACAGCAGTCTATCTGTTGAGTCCTGTTCAAAGATGCACAATGAGATCTTCTTCTTCTTCTTCTTATTTGAATTTCCGGCAGAGTAGACGCATCGAGGCGTATTACTGCCCTCCGCAATTCTTTTTATGGGCTCTTCTTCTTCTCCTTCTTCTCCTTCTTCACCTTCTTTTTCTTCTTCTACTGGACCCCGTCATCAACTACATTGTCCATTGGAGTGCCTCTACTGCTGCTACTTCCTGTCTGAGCCCCCCTCCGCGGGACCCTCCTTGCCCCCTGCTATCTTATCCTGGGCCGCTTTGTCCCTCGCAGCCCTGTCCCTCGCAGCCCCCTCAGCCAACTCTTCACACACCTCCCTCCAGTCCAGACCTTCCAATCCCAGATGTTGAACCGCTATCCTAACAATCATCTTCACCATCTCTGTTCTACCCGTAACCTCTGCCATACCAGTAACTACCCCTGCCACGAAGGCCACAATACCTAATTTCTCCTCCCTTCCCCTGTCTCTTTCCACCTGCTCTACCCTCACTGCCAAATGCCCTCCTTCAACCCCCTGCACCCTTTCTTGGCTCCCCTGTCCTGCCCTGCTAACCGCCCCAGCATACGTCAACTTACCCTCCCTTCTCTCTCTCCGATCCGCGACCTGCTTCATCATCACCTCGCACCCCCGAAACGCTACACTGTGCTCCCCACCACAACTACAGCACCTCGGCTTCACTCCCTCTCCACATTTCCCATATTCATGTTCCCCGCCACACCTAGCGCACCTCATCCCCTTCATACACGTGGTAGCTATATGGCCAAACCCCTGGCACCTATAGCACCTAAGAGGATTATGAACAAATTCCCTAACCCTATACATCCTACGCCCTACTAATACCTCGCTAGGAACAACCCCACCCTCAAACGTAATCACTACCGTCCCCGTCACTGCCCTCTCCGCTCCCCTCTTCATCCTTGCTGCACTCTTAACTATGCCATTACGCCTGTCCTCCTTTAGCTCTTCCACCAGCTGCTCTACTGTAACCTCGACCGGTACCCCAACTATCACCCCCTTACATCCCCCCCCCCTCTTCTCCCCTACTCTCGCCACCTTACTTATACCCACCCCCCCAATGCTCTGCATCTTCCTAGCCACCTCCACCTGCCCCTCACTACCACACCCTACGGCCAGAGAGAATTGTTGAATATATATAGAACACAAATTATCTAGAATGTTTGATTATGACATCATACTGTGACATCATACATACGATTTTGTGTTTTGTGTTGTACATTATGCAGTATACAGTATATACAGTATTATACAGTATGAAAACTAACGGGCAGGTCATATATGTGAGGCTGTGCTGAAAAAAAGGATACCAAACATTGAAAATATCCCACAATTCCTAAACTTTTCAATCAATCAATAAAACACGTAATGAAAACGGAGCTCAACGCAGACACGTGATCAGTAGAAATCCGTTTGTTTCCCCCGTACCAAGATGGCGGCGGTCTCGTGACGTCAGAGTGTCTTCGAGAGCGACGCGGAACCTTCGTGGTTCTTCACCTTTGTTTCTCGGGGGGTAACATTTATTTCGTAATCCACTTCCGGGTTAGAGTTCACACACACCGCGCACGCGTGAAAAGTGAAAACATGCTGTGAGCGACTTGAGTTACTGAAGAAGCTGAATATTAGGAGTTACATCGTGCAGGTAATGTAACGCATCTTAACGTAATGTAACGTAATGTAACGCATCTTAACGTAATGTAACGCGTCTTAGACCTGCCTCTCCTCTGCTCGTCTGTGGGTCCTTGAGCACGGCATTAGTACCGAACCAGCAACCGAGCTAACCTGTAACCTGACGCGTCCAGATAGTTGTTCTTCTAACACGTCGGTGCTGCCGGTACCGTGTGGTGTGGTCGGTTTAGTCGGTGAACCGTGTGTTCTAGTAACTAGTTAGAGTGTGTCCAGTGTGTTCTAGTAACTAGTTAGAATGTGTCCAGTGTGTTCTAGTAACTAGTTAGAATGTGTCCAGTGTGTTCTTCCATCCAGATTAATAACAGTAACGTTACCTTCGAACAAATCTGATGTCATAAATGTATAGATGTAGCAGTACTGTCTGTATGTCATATATGTTATGATGAATAGAAAATGGGGGACCCTGGTGTAAACAAGATGAAAGTCTTTCTCAGGTCTGCATCCCCTTAACAATTGTGTGTATTGAGCCGTACTGTATTGTACCCATTCTGCAATCTGTTAATAAAATTTCAATCAATCAATCAATCAATCAATCAATCGAGTGTGTTGCCTTGCCAGTAATGTACTGTTAATGTTCATCTTCTCACACAACAACAACAACAGAACAACACGCTGTATCCGTGTTCACAGATAAAGTGCAGAACAGGACAAAACAGTGATACAACAAGACAGTAAAGTGCAATGGCTAATGATATATTGTGCAAAATATAGTTTAAAAATGCCAGCCCTAGCAGCTCCCTATAGAGGGGGGGGGGGGGGGGGGGGGTGGAGCAGGGGGACAGAAGTTAGTCTGCTCGCTGATAACAAACTGTCAAAACAGAGTCCATTCTCTTCAGATCAAGTAACAAACTCAGCAAGACCGACGGCTTCTCAGTTACAGTGGGTGACAATATTATCACAAGGAAAGATGAAATTACCTACCTGGGTTCCATCCTAGAGGCTAATCTCTCCTGTGACAAAATGGCATCCAGTGTAATAAAAAAAGCGGATCTCCTCACTGGTAAACAACAATACCCTGAAGACTCTGGCAGGAGCACTCATTCAAGGTCACTACGACTATGCTTGCACATCATGGTACCAAAGCACCTCAAAGGCACTAAAAAACTAATTACAAACATCTCAAAACAAACTAGTCGGACTACTGCTTGACCTGACTCCTAAAACCCACCTCACCCCTGCCCACTTTGACAACCTAGGATGGCTTAGAGTAGACGACAGAGTACAGCAACTTGCAATGGGCCTGGTCTACAAGATACACTACACGACCAAGGTACCCATGCAGGGCTGTACGTTAACTTTTTTTGCACATAGCACTGGTGCTACAGAGGTTGATAGTTTTGTAGCACAGGCCAAAATCTTGTAGCACAAGTATAAAACGTGTTATATTTGTAACAGTCACAAATGTGCCTATTGTATTTGTGTTATTTAGTTGCAGTGCCATGTTTGGCTGTCATTTAGTATATCGCCATGTGTTATTATTACTATGATACTCTCATATGCTATTTTAAATTAATATCATAAACAACATAAGGAATATTAGCATAATTTTGAGTGGACTGAAGGAATGAGTCAGTGTTAATAGTTTTAAATGCAAATAATTTATTGAAACATAGAAGTGGGGTCGGTTGGGACACACACACACACACACAATGGGGGACCCTGATGTAAACAAGACAAACGTCTTTCTCTGGTCTGCATCCCCTTAACAATTGTGTGTATTGAGCCGTACTGTACCCATTCTGCAATCTGTTAAATAAAGTTTTCATTCATTCACACACACTGTTTCAACTCACCACCCCCGCATCATATTGTAGTCTAGTCTGTCTTCAAACTTCCACTCCTCTCGAAACTTGTATTTGAATATCATCATTATCTGTCCATCCTCAGTTTACTATAATATACTCCTGTCCTGAGTCTTGACTAGTGACTTCATCGTCTTTCCAAACGCACGCACGCACACACACACAGGGAAGGGGAGAGAGTGCCCCCCCATTTCCCTTTCCACACTGTGTCTGCTGGCTCTGCCTGTGATCAGGATTAGCTTGTTAGCTTGCTAACGTTGTAGTGATTGTAATGGTACATAAACGTTAATTTCGGGCGATGTGCGCATAAAGGAATGGCGACGGTGCAAAGCATGTAGATGCATTTGACCCGTTGCGAGAAAGAAAAAACACCACGGACTTATTTCGGGACGTGTAGGCGCACTGCTGTGTTAACGTGCACCAACCGACCAACGCGCTGCTCTGCTTGCAGAAGCAGTGGCACGGATAGGGCGGATACGACTCGTCGAGTTGTCACAAGAGTTTTTTCAAAATAAGAGTATCATATGCACCTGAACGTTGCTAGCTTTCGGAGCCTAGCTGGAGCTGCGCGTGGGCAGAAATGAGACCCGCTACAGGATTTTCAAAATAAGAGTATCTATATGAACCGAATCCCTATCGCACCAGTGCTACTGAAGTAAATCCATCCATCGCACAGACAGCTGTTGCTGTAGCACGTGCGAGATATATGTCGCACTGTACACCCGTACATGTCAAAATACTTCCCAAAGGTCAGTGAATACCACGACCACAACACCAGAGGGAGCTCCACAAATCATGTTAAACCCAGATTCGGCTCAAACAAGGGACTAAACACGTTTCGCAATTATGCCACATCAATGTGGAACGCCCTACCTAAAGCTGTAAAGGAATGTGAATCCCTACCCACTTTCAAAACCACTCTCAAAGAACACCTACGGGAGACTGCAATTCGAAACTGTCCCCTGTAAATGTCCAAACCCAACCCCCTCCAATGTACAGTAAATGTCCTAACCCAGTAATACACGAGACTCTTCTTAGAACCAAGTAAGGCTTCGTCGATAATCCAATGTACAGTTACCCCCCAGCCCCCACCCACCCCACCTCCTACAATGTACAGTTTCTTCCCCCTCAAATGTATATACTCTCTTTTCTAGACTCTTTGTATCACAAACAGTACTGTATTTGTAAATCTTGTATGTCATAAATGTATAGATGTAGCAGTACTGTCTACCTGTATGTCATATATGTTATGATGAATTGAAAATGGGGGACTCTGATGTAAACAAGACGAAAGTATTTCTCTGGTCTGCATCCCCTTAACAATTGTGTGTATTGATTAGGGCTGCAACTAACGATTATTTTGGTAGTCGACTAATCTGTCGATAATTTTTTCGATTAGTCGACTAATCTAACGATTATATCTGTCACACCCTCCATCTCTGCTTCCTGTGGGCTTTTCTGTTTCCGGGCTCTTAGCAGACTTCTTAGCTTAACATAACAGACCGACAGTAAGTTTGGGGGAACTATTGGGATAACTGGGGATGTTGTTTGCTCCTGACAAGAGTCTCAAAGTCTGGGGTGATGGTAGACAAAGCAACTTTGAGGTCATGCTCAATGTCCAATCTGTTCCTCTGCTTTGTCTTCAGCTGGACCAGAGCTGAAAAGCCACTTTCACAAAGATAGGTAGCGACGACGCATCGATGCAAAAATTCGGCGTCGCCGAGTTTTTATGATCGACGTCGTCGATTATGTCGAGTCGACTAATCGTTGCAGCCCTAGTATTGATTGATTGAATTGATTGATTGAAAATGTTATTAACAGATTGCAGAATGGGTACAGTACAGTACAGCTCAATACACACAATTGAGCTGTACTGTATTGTTGTACCCATTCTGCAATCTGTTAATAACATTTTCAATCAATCAATCAATCAATCAAACGCACACACACAATCAATAACACGTCACAGGCTTTAAAACGTCAATTTTTTCAGGAGCCAGCAACGTTACACAGTGTACAGGACTTTGACATCGAGGCCAAGTTACTTATGAGTAGAATCTGTGGAATTCATTAGTTTTGCACCAACATCACTCATCATGAGTTATTTCAAAATCACAACCCGCCTCGCCTCGACCACACAACCCGCCTCGCCTCGACCACACGACCCGCCTCGACCACACGACCCGCCTCGACCACACGACCCGCCTCGACCACACGACCCGCCACGACCCGCCTCGCCTCGACCACACGACCCGCCTCGACCACACGACCCGCCTCGACCACACGACCCGCCTCGACCACACGACCCGCCTCGCCTCGACCACCCGCCTCGCCTCGACCACACAACCCGCCTCGACCACACGACCCGCCTCGCCTCGACCACACGACCCGCCTCGACCACACGACCCGCCTCGACCACACGACCCGCCTCGACCACACAACCCGCCTCGACCACCCGCCTCGCCTCGACCACACAACCCGCCTCGACCACACGACCCGCCTCGCCTCGACCACACGACCCGCCTCGACCACACGACCCGCCTCTCCTCGACCACACGACCCGCCTCGCCTCGACCACACGACCCGCCTCGCCTCGACCACACAACCCGCCTCGACCACACGACCCGCCTCGCCTCGACCACACGACCCGCCTCGCCTCGACCACACGACCCGCCTCGCCTCGACCACACGACCCGCCTCGCCTCGACCACACGACCCGCCTCGCCTCGACCACACAACCCGCCTCGCCTCGACCACACAACCCGCCTCGACCACACGACCCGCCTCGACCACACGACCCGCCTCGCCTCGACCACACGACCCGCCTCTCCTCGACCACACAACCCGCCTCGCCTCGACCACACGACCCGCCTCGCCTCGACCACACGACCCGCCTCGACCACACGACCCGCCTCGACCACACGACCCGCCTCGCCTCGACCACACGACCCGCCTCGCCTCGACCACACGACCCTGCCTCGCCTCGACCACACGACCCTGCCTCGCCTCGACCACACGACCCGCCTCGCCTCGACCACACGACCCGCCTCGCCTCGACCACACGACCCGCCTCGCCTCGACCACACGACCCGCCTCGACCACACGACTCGCCTCGCCTCGACCACACGACCCGCCTCGCCTCGACCACACGACCCGCCTCGCCTCGACCACACGACCCGCCTCGCCTCGACCACACGACCCTGCCTCGCCTCGACCACACGACCCGCCTCGACCACACGACCCGCCTCTCCTCGACCACACGACTCGCCTCGCCTCGACCACACGACCCGCCTCGCCTCGACCACACGACCCGCCTCGCCTCGACCACACGACCCTGCCTCGCCTCGACCACCCGCCTCGCCTCGACCACACAACCCGCCTCGACCACACGACCCGCCTCGCCTCGACCACACGACCCGCCTCGACCACACGACCCGCCTCGACCACACGACCCGCCTCGACCACACAACCCGCCTCGACCACCCGCCTCGCCTCGACCACACAACCCGCCTCGACCACACGACCCGCCTCGCCTCGACCACACGCCTCGCCTCGACCACACGACCCGCCTCGACCACACGACCCGCCTCGACCACACGACCCGCCTCGACCACACGACCCGCCTCTCCTCGACCACACGACCCGCCTCGACCACACGACCCGCCTCTCCTCGACCACACGACCCGCCTCGCCTCGACCACACGACCCGCCTCGCCTCGACCACACAACCCGCCTCGACCACACGACCCGCCTCGCCTCGACCACACGACCCGCCTCGCCTCGACCACACGACCCGCCTCGCCTCGACCACACGACCCGCCTCGCCTCGACCACACGACCCGCCTCGCCTCGACCACACAACCCGCCTCGCCTCGACCACACAACCCGCCTCGACCACACGACCCGCCTCGACCACACGACCCGCCTCGCCTCGACCACACGACCCGCCTCTCCTCGACCACACAACCCGCCTCGCCTCGACCACACGACCCGCCTCGCCTCGACCACACGACCCGCCTCGACCACACGACCCGCCTCGACCACACGACCCGCCTCGCCTCGACCACACGACCCGCCTCGCCTCGACCACACGACCCTGCCTCGCCTCGACCACACGACCCGCCTCGCCTCGACCACACGACCCGCCTCGCCTCGACCACACGACCCGCCTCTCCTCGACCACACGACCCGCCTCGCCTCGACCACACGACCCGCCTCGCCTCGACCACACGACCCGCCTCGCCTCGACCACACGACCCTGCCTCGCCTCGACCACACGACCCGCCTCGACCACACGACTCGCCTCGCCTCGACCACACGACCCGCCTCGCCTCGACCACACGACCCGCCTCGCCTCGACCACACGACCCTGCCTCGCCTCGACCACACGACCCGCCTCGACCACACGACCCGCCTCTCCTCGACCACACGACCCGCCTCGCCTCGACCACACGACCCGCCTCGACCACACGACACGCCTCGACCACACGACTCCCCTCGACCACACGACCCGCCTCGACCACACGACTCCCCTCGACCACACGACCCGCCTCGACCACACGACTCCCCTCGACCACACGACTCGCCTCGCCTCGACCACACGACTCGCCTCGCCTCGACCACACGACCCGCCTCTCCTCGACCACACGACCCGCCTCGCCTCGACCACACGACCCGCCTCGACCACACGACCCGCCTCGCCTCGACCACTCGCCTCGCCTCGACCACACGACCCGCCTCGCCTCGACCACACGACCCGCCTCGCCTCGACCACACGACTCCCCTCGACCACACGACTCGCCTCGCCTCGACCACACGACCCGCCTCGCCTCGACCACACGACCCGCCTCGACCACACGACCCGCCTCTCCTCGACCACACGACCCGCCTCGCCTCGACCACACGACCCGCCTCGCCTCGACCACACGACACGCCTCCCCTCGACCACACGACTCCCCTCGACCACACGACCCGCCTCGACCACACGACTCGCCTCGCCTCGACCACACGACCCGCCTCGACCACACGACCCGCCTCGACCACACGACCCTGCCTCGACCACACGACCCGCCTCGCCTCGACCACCCGCCTCGCCTCGACCACACAACCCGCCTCGACCACACGACCCGCCTCGCCTCGACCACACGACCCGCCTCGACCACACGACCCGCCTCGACCACACGACCCGCCTCGACCACACAACCCGCCTCGACCACCCGCCTCGCCTCGACCACACAACCCGCCTCGACCACACGACCCGCCTCGCCTCGACCACACGACCCGCCTCGACCACACGACCCGCCTCTCCTCGACCACACGACCCGCCTCGACCACACGACCCGCCTCGACCACACGACCCGCCTCGCCTCGACCACACGACCCGCCTCGACCACACGACCCGCCTCGCCTCGACCACACGACCCGCCTCGCCTCGACCACACGACCCGCCTCGACCACACGACCCGCCTCTCCTCGACCACACGACCCGCCTCGCCTCGACCACACGACCCGCCTCGCCTCGACCACACAACCCGCCTCGACCACACGACCCGCCTCGCCTCGACCACACGACCCGCCTCGCCTCGACCACACGACCCGCCTCGCCTCGACCACACGACCCGCCTCGACCACACGACCCGCCTCGACCACACGACCCGCCTCGCCTCGACCACACGACCCGCCTCGCCTCGACCACACGACCCGCAGGACAGTGTAAAGAAATGGGGAAACTGTCATATAACAGACCTCGACCACACAACCCGCCTCGCCTCGACCACACGACCCGCCTCGCCTCGACCACACGACCCGCCTCGACCACACGACCACACGAAAATGGGGAAACTGTCATATAACAGACCTCGACCACACAACCCGCCTCGCCTCGACCACACGACCCGCCTCGCCTCGACCACACGACCCGCCTCGACCACACGACCCGCCTCGACCACACGACCCGCCTCGCCTCGACCACACGACCCGCCTCGCCTCGACCACACGACCCTGCCTCGCCTCGACCACACGACCCGCCTCGCCTCGACCACACGACCCGCCTCGCCTCGACCACACGACCCGCCTCTCCTCGACCACACGACCCGCCTCGCCTCGACCACACGACCCGCCTCGCCTCGACCACACGACCCGCCTCGCCTCGACCACACGACCCGCCTCGCCTCGACCACACGACCCTGCCTCGCCTCGACCACACGACCCGCCTCGACCACACGACTCGCCTCGCCTCGACCACACGACCCGCCTCGCCTCGACCACACGACCCGCCTCGCCTCGACCACACGACCCTGCCTCGCCTCGACCACACGACCCGCCTCGACCACACGACCCGCCTCTCCTCGACCACACGACCCGCCTCGCCTCGACCACACGACCCGCCTCGCCTCGACCACACGACACGCCTCGACCACACGACTCCCCTCGACCACACGACCCGCCTCGACCACACGACTCCCCTCGACCACACGACCCGCCTCGACCACACGACTCCCCTCGACCACACGACTCGCCTCGCCTCGACCACACGACTCGCCTCGCCTCGACCACACGACCCGCCTCTCCTCGACCACACGACCCGCCTCGCCTCGACCACACGACCCGCCTCGACCACACGACCCGCCTCGCCTCGACCACTCGCCTCGCCTCGACCACACGACCCGCCTCGCCTCGACCACACGACCCGCCTCGCCTCGACCACACGACTCCCCTCGACCACACGACTCGCCTCGCCTCGACCACACGACCCGCCTCGCCTCGACCACACGACCCGCCTCGACCACACGACCCGCCTCTCCTCGACCACACGACCCGCCTCGCCTCGACCACACGACCCGCCTCGCCTCGACCACACGACACGCCTCCCCTCGACCACACGACTCCCCTCGACCACACGACCCGCCTCGACCACACGACTCGCCTCGCCTCGACCACACGACCCGCCTCGACCACACGACCCGCCTCGACCACACGACCCTGCCTCGACCACACGACCCGCCTCGCCTCGACCACCCGCCTCGCCTCGACCACACAACCCGCCTCGACCACACGACCCGCCTCGCCTCGACCACACGACCCGCCTCGACCACACGACCCGCCTCGACCACACAACCCGCCTCGACCACCCGCCTCGCCTCGACCACACAACCCGCCTCGACCACACGACCCGCCTCGCCTCGACCACACGACCCGCCTCGACCACACGACCCGCCTCTCCTCGACCACACGACCCGCCTCGACCACACGACCCGCCTCGACCACACGACCCGCCTCGACCACACGACCCGCCTCGCCTCGACCACCCGCCTCGCCTCGACCACACGACCCGCCTCGCCTCGACCACACGACCCGCCTCTCCTCGACCACACGACCCGCCTCGCCTCGACCACACGACCCGCCTCGCCTCGACCACACAACCCGCCTCGACCACACGACCCGCCTCGCCTCGACCACACGACCCGCCTCGCCTCGACCACACGACCCGCCTCGCCTCGACCACACGACCCGCCTCGCCTCGACCACACGACCCGCCTCGCCTCGACCACACGACCCGCCTCGCCTCGACCACACAACCCGCCTCGACCACACGACCCGCCTCGACCACACGACCCGCCTCGCCTCGACCACACGACCCGCCTCTCCTCGACCACACAACCCGCCTCGCCTCGACCACACGACCCGCCTCGCCTCGACCACACGACCCGCCTCGACCACACGACCCGCCTCGACCACACGACCCGCCTCGCCTCGACCACACGACCCGCCTCGACCACACGACCCGCCTCGCCTCGACCACACGACCCTGCCTCGCCTCGACCACACGACCCGCCTCGCCTCGACCACACGACCCGCCTCTCCTCGACCACACGACCCGCCTCGCCTCGACCACACGACCCGCCTCGCCTCGACCACACGACCCGCCTCGCCTCGACCACACGACCCGCCTCGCCTCGACCACACGACCCTGCCTCGCCTCGACCACACGACCCGCCTCGACCACACGACTCGCCTCGCCTCGACCACACGACCCGCCTCGCCTCGACCACACGACCCGCCTCGCCTCGACCACACGACCCGCCTCGCCTCGACCACACGACCCGCCTCGACCACACGACCCGCCTCTCCTCGACCACACGACCCGCCTCGCCTCGACCACACGACCCGCCTCGCCTCGACCACACGACACGCCTCGACCACACGACTCCCCTCGACCACACGACCCGCCTCGACCACACGACTCCCCTCGACCACACGACTCGCCTCGCCTCGACCACACGACTCGCCTCGCCTCGACCACACGACCCGCCTCTCCTCGACCACACGACCCGCCTCGCCTCGACCACACGACCCGCCTCGACCACACGACCCGCCTCGCCTCGACCACTCGCCTCGCCTCGACCACACGACCCGCCTCGCCTCGACCACACGACCCGCCTCGCCTCGACCACACGACTCCCCTCGACCACACGACTCGCCTCGCCTCGACCACACGACCCGCCTCGCCTCGACCACACGACCCTGCCTCGCCTCGACCACACGACCCGCCTCGACCACACGACCCGCCTCTCCTCGACCACACGACCCGCCTCGCCTCGACCACACGACCCGCCTCGCCTCGACCACACGACACGCCTCCCCTCGACCACACGACTCCCCTCGACCACACGACCCGCCTCGACCACACGACTCGCCTCGCCTCGACCACACGACTCGCCCCGCCTCGACCACACGACCCGCCTCGACCACACGACCCTGCCTCGCCTCGACCACACGACCCGCCTCGACCACACGACTCGCCTCGCCTCGACCACACGACCCGCCTCGACCACACGACCCGCCTCGCCTCGACCACACGACCCGCCTCGCCTCGACCACACGACCCGCCTCGACCACACGACCCGCCTCTCCTCGACCACACGACCCGCCTCGCCTCGACCACACGACCCGCCTCGCCTCGACCACACGACCCGCCTCTCCTCGACCACACGACCCGCCTCGCCTCGACCACTCGCCTCGCCTCGACCACACGACCCGCCTCGCCTCGACCACACGACTCGCCTCGCCTCGACCACACGACCCGCCTCGACCACACGACCCGCCTCGACCACACGACCCGCCTCGCCTCGACCACACGACCCGCCTCGACCACACGACCCGCCTCGCCTCGACCACACGACCCGCCTCGACCACACGACCCGCCTCGCCTCGACCACTCGCCTCGCCTCGACCACACGACCCGCCTCTCCTCGACCACACGACCCGCCTCGCCTCGACCACACGACCCGCCTCGACCACACGACCCGCCTCGACCACACGACCCGCCTCGCCTCGACCACACGACCCGCCTCGACCACACGACCCGCCTCGCCTCGACCACACGACCCGCCTCGCCTCGACCACACGACCCGCCTCGACCACACGACCCTGCCTCGCCTCGACCACCCGCCTCGCCTCGACCACCCGCCTCGCCTCGACCACTCGCCTCGCCTCGACCACACGACCCTGCCTCGCCTCGACCACTCGCCTCGCCTCGACCACACGACCCTGCCTCGCCTCGACCATTCGCCTCGCCTCGACCACCCGCCTCGCCTCGACCACCCGCCTCGCCTCGACCACTCGCCTCGCCTCGACCACACGACCCTGCCTCGCCTCGACCACTCGCCTCGCCTCGACCACACGACCCTGCCTCGCCTCGACCACCCGCCTCGCCTCGACCACCCGCCTCGCCTCGACCACTCGCCTCGCCTCGACCACACGACCCTGCCTCGCCTCGACCACTCGCCTCGCCTCGACCACACGACCCGCCTCGCAGCTCAACAGACCTGCCGCTGTTCAATAAACATGCAAAGGACAGTGTAAAGAAATGGGGAAACTGTCATATAACCGTCATGCTTTATAGAAACAAAGAAGAAGACGATTATCAATAGATTAGAGTTCTCTCTTAACCGTTTCACTGCCACACTACAGAAGGTTAACCCTTCACTAAGGGTTAACCTTCTGTAGTGTGGCAGTGACAGGGTTAACCTTCTGTGTATTGTCGCAGTGAAAGGGTTAACCGTTTGGTAGTGTGGCAGTGAAAGGGTTAACTGCAGCTTCCATGTAATGTTAGGCTATTTGGGTTTACAGTCAAACATGACATAGGGCCTAACAAAAATAATGGTTGGTTTCAGGTTGCCGACCGACCCTGCCGATTTAGGTGCGACCCAATATATTTTATGAGTTTTTAAAAAAAAATATATATTAAAAAAAAAAAAAAAAAAAATCAGATTTTTTTTTTTTTTTTTTTTAAAGAATAAAGTTTCATAGAAATCTTAGTCAAACATTTAGTATTATGGATATTAAACATGCTGGCAGAGTACATGCATCCATGTTGTTGTGAACATTTTAATTAAATAAAGAAATTCCCTATCCATAGTCGCCGTGGGAAAGAATAAAATTAAAAAATAAAATTAAATAAATTCCCTACCTACCCATGGCCAAACTGACAACCAACCTGAAACCAACTATTATTTTTGTTAGGCCTAGAACAGTTTTCTGCCCCAACAGAAGGTTAGAGCAGGAGGTGAACCATACAGATTAGATTAAATTCAAATGTATTGCACATTTAAAAGGTATTCAAAAGTCATTCTTACATTTCATTTGCACAGGTATTATATTTGGGGGGGGGGGGGGGGCAGCCCAGCTGTCGGGAGATGAAATAATATTAAATATATATAAAATTTCTTTGTATTCAAGTCGTTGTTTTTTTTGCGCGGCTACTGGTGGGAGCTCGGCCTCTGAAAGGATTTAAATTGGTGCACGACAAGTCCAGTGTCGCTGTGTGTGTTCTTGTGTTTCTTCTCAAAATGTACAGTTGCTATTGCATGCACTCATCTGTGTTCCACTACACACTTGAGTGCATGCTTACCAACTGTCCGTCTGCAACACTACTATCACCAACATCTAAGAAGGGAGATCCCCCCTTGAATGGCCCTTCTAAGGTTTCTCTCCTCCACACTGCCTGTGGAGCATTTTTCCCTATTGTTAGGTTTTAGTGAGTTTTTCCTTACCTTCGCGTGGGGTATGTCTGGGAGTGCTTGCATTCTTTCATTTATTTGCATTTATTTTAAAGTTGTTGGACCTTATGGTGTTCTTGTTCTGTTCTTGACTTATTGTTGTGTTGTCTTCTTGACTTGTTTAAAGAAGACCTGTACGGCCCATGGGGACATTAACGTGTTGTTGTCGGGCCCTATAAATACATTTGATTTGATTAGTATAGTCATGCAATTGGTATTAAATGTAGCTCTTAACCCTTTCACTGCCACACGACAGCAGGTTAACCCTTTCACTGCCACACGACAGAAGGTTAACCCTTTCACTGCCACACGACAGAAGGTTAACCGTCGGTAGTGTGATAGTACAGTGAAAGGGTTGAGTGGTGTTAAAAAGGTCTCCGAAGGCCTGTGACCCGTGGGAGCATCTGACGTGTCGTGTGTTGTGCCCGTGTGTTCTGCCCGCAGGCAGGATGGACGAGAAGGAGCCCAAGCACAAGCGCCACACGCAGAAGCACAGTGGGCCCAAGGCGGAGCGGAAGAAGAGCAGGAAGCAGGGCGACGCCCCCGGAGGAGAGGACCCCGATGTCCGCAGACGCAACCCCAAGGCCTTCGCCGTGCAGTCGGCCGTGCGCATGGCCAAGACCTTCCACAGGTCAGTCTGCTGCCCCCCCCCGGTGCCCTCTCACCCCCCACAGGGCCCTCTCACCCCCCACAGGGCCCTCTCACCCCCCACAGGGCCCTCTCACCCCCCACAGGGCCCTCTCACCCCCCACAGGGCCCTCTCACCCCCCACAGGGCCCTCTCACCCCCCACAGGGCCCTCTCACCCCCCACAGTGCCCTCTGACAGAGTCTAGACTAGGGGGTGCTGAGTCTGGACTGGACTATGCCAGAACACTGATATAACCAATACATATAACTGCGTCCACTACTGTTCTAAGACTTTCAAACACTTTCTCTCCCCAACCAAACGTCCTCTGTCTCCGCCCACTCCTCCACCGCTCCTCTCTCTCCTCTCTCTCGCCCACTCCTCCACCGCTCCTCTCTCTCCTCTCTCTCGCCCACTCCTCCACCGCTCCTCTCTCTCCTCTCTCTCGCCCACTCCTCCACCGCTCCTCTCTCTCCTCTCTCTCGCCCACTCCTCCACCGCTCCTCTCTCTCCTCTCTCTCGCCCACTCCTCCACCGCTCCTCTCTCTCCTCTCTCTCGCCCACTCCTCCACCGCTCCTCTCTCTCCTCTCTCTCGCCCACTCCTCCACCGCTCCTCTCTCTCCTCTCTCTCGCCCACTCCTCCACCGCTCCTCTCTCTCCTCTCTCTCGCCCACTCCTCCACCGCTCCTCTCTCTCCTCTCTCTCGCCCACTCCTCCACCGCTCCTCTCTCTCCTCTCTCTCGCCCACTCCTCCACCGCTCCTCTCTCTCCTCTCTCTCGCCCACTCCTCCACCGCTCCTCTCTCTCCTCTCTCTCGCCCACTCCTCCACCGCTCCTCTCTCTCCTCTGTCTCGCCCACTCCTCCACCGCTCCTCTCTCTCCTCTCTCTCGCCCACTCCTCCACCGCTCCTCTCTCTCCTCTCTCTCGCCCACTCCTCCACCGCTCCTCTCTCTCCTCTCTCTCGCCCACTCCTCCACCGCTCCTCTCTCTCCTCTCTCTCGCCCACTCCTCCACCGCTCCTCTCTCTCCTCTCTCTCGCCCACTCCTCCACCGCTCCTCTCTCTCCTCTGTCTCTCGCCCACTCCTCCACCGCTCCTCTCTCTCCTCTCTCTCGCCCACTCCTCCACCGCTCCTCTCTCTCCTCTCTCTCGCCCACTCCTCCACCGCTCCTCTCTCTCCTCTCTCTCGCCCACTCCTCCACCGCTCCTCTCTCTCCTCTCTCTCGCCCACTCCTCCACCGCTCCTCTCTCTCCTCTCTCTCGCCCACTCCTCCACCGCTCCTCTCTCTCCTCTCTCTCGCCCACTCCTCCACCGCTCCTCTCTCTCCTCTCTCTCGCCCACTCTTCTCGCCCACTCCTCCTCTCTCTCCTCTCTCTCCTCTGTCTCCGCCCACTCCTCCACCGCTCCTCTCTCTCCTCTGTCTCTCGCCCACTCCTCCACCGCTCCTCTCTCTCCTCTCTCTCGCCCACTCTTCTCGCCCACTCCTCCTCTCTCTCCTCTCTCTCCTCTGTCTCCGCCCACTCCTCCACCGCTCCTCTCTCTCCTCTGTCTCTCGCCCACTCCTCCACCGCTCCTCTCTCTCCTCTCTCTCCTCTCTCTCGCCCACTCCTCCACCGCTCCTCTCTCTCCTGAGCTCCATCACCACACCTGGTGAACCCAGTCCCATCAACCTTGACCTTCCTCCCGATTGGCCAAGCCACAGTTAATTTACGTAGACAGTAGTTTTACATAATACCTGTTACAAAGGGTCAGATTAAACCGAATATATATATTTATTGCTTGAGATCCCTTGTATAATATTTGTATATCGTTTGATATCCCTTGTATGTTCTTTGTATATATACACGGAATATCCCTTTACCTGGGTACAAACCAGACCATAATATTCGCTCTCCTATTGGACAGCGACCCCTAGGCGCCAACGACCATACCCCCAATGGCAAGTTCAAAGGCAACGCCAAGGCATGTCTCAACATGTCCAGGTTTGCGCAGTAATACGAGACAGAACTGAGGTTGGCACTAGATAATTCACCTTACGTATAAATACGGCGCAGGTGGAAACAGCAGCAGTTCGTTCATTACCAGTAAAGCCTTCACCACGAGTCAACGACCAAGTGAAGTGAGCAACCTTGCGTCTAAATAGAGCACTTATAACATGTGCGAATAGGATAGTAAAAGTGTCAGAGTTTAGTGAAGTAACGTCAAGTTCAACCTAGTTTAATGTGACGGATAGTGCACAGGAGAACCTACACCGGCGAATGCAGAACCTTTTCTGGTTGGATTATATTGCTTTGGTACCGTGACTGCTGGAGCAGAGAACCGTCTACCCCACTATCGTGTGGGATCTACCCCAGTGAGGAGCATCCCTCGAGCCCGCCTCTAGGAGGAGGCTGGCTAGCTTTCATCCATGCTGTCGGGCATACTGGATTATAGCTGTTGCTTTGTCTACCGATCAAGGGAGTACTGCACTGGTTCCTGTATCTGGAACCTCGTTCTTCCTCGTTGACCCAGACTTTGCACCCGAACATTCCTCTACCCTGCCGGCTTACACCCGGAGGGAACCCCCCAGTGTCTCCAGCTGGTACTAGTGTGCCTTATGTAATTGCTATGCTACAGGTGGCGTCAGTTTAGACCCATCTTACTATTCTCATTGACTTACGCTCTTGACCTACTTTACGTGTGTTCTTCGCCTTACAAGCGCGAGTATAATTCTCAATCTGTAACTTAACGTTGCTTGCTCTGATAATAATAAATATTCTCTAAATAGAACTTTATGTGTCATTGCCGTATTCTTGTGTGGGTGTTCACCATATATATTCATGTACTGTATGGCCAGTAATTAAAGTACATAACTAAGTAGTGGTTTAATAATACCATACTCTCAATACAGTCAGGGAATTGTACCCCTCAGTTACAATACCCATACACGAAATAACAGGTAATATGTATAACACATGTATAACATATTACCCATAGGTAAATTATAATACAATACAGAATAATAACATATATTTTTTATTATCAAAGACAACAACTAGGTTAATATATTACCCGGATAACCACTGAGTTAATATTACCAGGGTTACACCTACACACACACACACACACACACACACACACACACCTACACACACACACACACACACACACACACACACACACACACACACACACACACACACACACACACACACACACACACCTACACACACACACACACACACACACACACACACACACACACACACACACACACACACACTTGTTTTTTCACCCAAAAAAAAGTCAAGGCCAGGAATTCCTTGAAAACAGCCCATTTTTAAGGTGCTTAAAAAAATGTATGCATTTTTAAGTGAATTGGATTCTTTTTAATGCCCTTTTTAAAATGAAAAATAGTCCTTGGGAAAAGTCCTTGAAAGTCATTGAATTTCATTGTGCAACGTCTGTGGGAAGGAACCCTGTGAACCGGATCTCTGTGGTTTCAGGACCCAGGACATCAAGCTGAGGAAACACCACATCCCCCTGGTGGACCGGAGCCCCCTGGAGCCCCCCCCCATCGTGGTGGTGGTGGTCGGACCCCCCAAGGTGGGCAAGAGCACCCTGATCCGCTGCCTCGTCAAGAACTTCACGCGCCAGAAGCTCGGGGACATCTGTGGACCGGCAACTATCGTCTCCGGTAAGAAACTATCGTGCGGTGCAATACTTAGCTGTAACACCGCTACATCTCATATCAGCCATTATGGAAAAACAGAGGAGAATGTTACCCTTCCAGAGATACCAGTATTATTATTATAGTCCAAATAGAACCAGAGATATGCCATTTTACATATTGAATGTCACCAATGCATGTTGAAAAAAAAACGAAGTTCCCAGTTAAAGGGGAACTCCAACATTTTGGGAAATTAGCTTATTTAACATCTTCCCTGGAGTTAGACAAGAAGATACATACCTTTTACGCTCCGTTAGCATAGCTTAGCTTCATCAATGGAAGTGAGGCAGGACAGTAGCCTTACAGTGTCTTACAGTGTATTGCAAGGTCTGACATTGACCAAATTTGATATGCATGACCTTGGTGGGCTCTAGGTCAACTCCTGAAAAGGGGGTCAATGTCAGACCTTGCAATCAAAAGTTAGGGGCGCACTGAAATTATGGCAAGGGTTATTAGCCCCCTAACTTTTGATTGCAAAGTCTGACATTGACCCCCTTTTCAGGAGTTGACCTAGAGCCCACCAAGGTCATGCATATCAAGTTTGGTCAATGTCAGACCTTGCAATACACTGTAAGGCACTGTAAGGCTACTGTCCTGCCTCACTTCCAGTGATGAAGCTAAGCTATGCTAACGGAGCGTCTATTCCCAAAGCTAAAATGCACGCACAGAGACAAAAAAGGTATGTATCTTCTTGTCTAACTCCAGGGAAGATGTTAAATAAGCTAATTTCCCAAAATGTTGGAGTTCCCCTTTAAACGTTTAAATCACTTTTTCTTCGCTTAAACAATGTGTCTTACCTGGACCTCCTGCATGCTGTTAGGCAGCGAGAGAGATGTAAAGCCCTGTCCGTCTCGGATGGTCCCGCGCAAATTGGGGTAATTTATCCAAAAACACAATAAGGAGATTGATTTGAAAGCACGCGTAATTTTCAGGTTTTTATGAACAGTATTATTAATAGCCTGATATTTAAACTAAAATGGGCTATATATCATGATTTGGAGAAGCCAATGTGATGATGTAAAGTCAGACATTGCGCAACCCTCGTAGTCCAAATAAAACATTAATCTGTTTGATGGACTGCGTTTATATAACGGCTCGTATCCAAAGCGCTTTACAACTTATGCCTCAACATTCACCCATTCATTCACGTGCCCACGGTGGAGGCAGCCGTGCCAAGGTGCCAACCTGCTCATCGGGAGCATTTAGGGGTTAAGTGTCTTGCTCAAGGACACTTCAACATGCTGCAGCGAGGAGTGCGAATTGAACCGGGAACCTTCTGATTACCAGACGACCGCTCTACCTCCTGAGCCACTGTCTAACCCTAACCTTCTGATTACCAGACGACCAGACTCTACCTCCTGAGACACTGTCTAACTCTAACCTTCTGATTACCAGACTCTACCTCCTGAGCCACTGTCTAACCCTAACCTTCTGATTACCAGACTCTACCTCCTGAGACACTGTCTAACTCTAACCTTCTGATTACCAGACTCTACCTCCTGAGACACTGTCTAACTCTAACCTTCTGATTACCAGACTCTACCTCCTGAGACACTGTCTAACCCTAACCTTCTGATTACCAGACTCTACCTCCTGAGACACTGTCTAACACTAACCTTCTGATGACCAGACTCTACCTCCTGAGACACTGTCTAACCCTAACCTTCTGATTACCAGACTCTACCTCCTGAGACACTGTCTAACCCTAACCTTCTGATTACCAGACTCTACCTCCTGAGACACTGTCTAACTCTAACCTTCTGATTACCAGACTCTACCTCCTGAGACACTGTCTAACTCTAACCTTCTGATTACCAGACTCTACCTCCTGAGACACTGTCTAACCCTAACCTTCTGATTACCAGACTCTACCTCCTGAGACACTGTCTAACTCTAACCTTCTGATTACCAGACTCTACCTCCTGAGACACTGTCTAACTCTAACCTTCTGATTACCAGACTCTACCTCCTGAGACACTGTCTAACCCTAACCTTCTGATTACCAGACTCTACCTCCTGAGCCACTGTCTAACCCTAACCTTCTGATTACCAGACTCTACCTCCTGAGACACTGTCTAACTCTAACCTTCTGATTACCAGACTCTACCTCCTGAGACACTGTCTAACTCTAACCTTCTGATTACCAGACGACCTGCTCTACCTCCTGAGACACTGTCTAACCCTAACCTTCTGATTACCAGACTCTACCTCCTGAGACACTGTCTAACTCTAACCTTCTGATTACCAGACTCTACCTCCTGAGACACTGTCTAACTCTAACCTTCTGATTACCAGACTCTACCTCCTGAGACACTGTCTAACCCTAACCTTCTGATTACCAGACTCTACCTCCTGAGACACTGTCTAACTCTAACCTTCTGATTACCAGACTCTACCTCCTGAGACACTGTCTAACTCTAACCTTCTGATTACCAGACGACCTGCTCTACCTCCTGAGACACTGTCTAACCCTAACCTTCTGATTACCAGACTCTACCTCCTGAGACACTGTCTAACTCTAACCTTCTGATTACCAGACAACCAGACTCTACCTCCTGAGCCACTGTCTAACTCTAACCTTCTGATTACCAGACTCTACCTCCTGAGCCACTGTCTAACCCTAACCTTCTGATTACCAGACGACCTGCTCTACCTCCTGAGACACTGTCTAACCCTAACCTTCTGATTACCAGACTCTACCTCCTGAGACACTGTCTAACTCTAACCTTCTGATTACCAGACTCTACCTCCTGAGACACTGTCTAACTCTAACCTTCTGATTACCAGACGACTGCTCTACCTCCTGAGACACTGTCTAACCCTAACCTTCTGATTACCAGACTCTACCTCCTGAGACACTGTCTAACCCTAACCTTCTGATTACCAGACTCTACCTCCTGAGACACTGTCTAACTCTAACCTTCTGATTACCAGACTCTACCTCCTGAGACACTGTCTAACTCTAACCTTCTGATTACCAGACTCTACCTCCTGAGACACTGTCTAACTCTAACCTTCTGATTACCAGACTCTACCTCCTGAGACACTGTCTAACCCTAACCTTCTGATTACCAGACTCTACCTCCTGAGACACTGTCTAACCCTAACCTTCTGATTACCAGACTCTACCTCCTGAGACACTGTCTAACCCTAACCTTCTGATTACCAGACAACCTCTCTACCTCCTGAGACACTGTCTAACTCTAACCTTCTGATTACCAGACGACCTCTCTACCTCCTGAGACACTGTCTAACTCTAACCTTCTGATTACCAGACGACCTCTCTACCTCCTGAGACACTGTCTAACCCTAACCTTCTGATTACCAGACTCTACCTCCTGAGACACTGTCTAACACTGACCTTCTGATTACCAGACTCTACCTCCTGAGACACTGTCTAACCCTAACCTTCTGATTACCAGACTCTACCTCCTGAGACACTGTCTAACACTAACCTTCTGATTACCAGAAATATGGAAGAGTACAAGGTAGCAGCCTATATGCTACGCAAAGAGGTGCGAGCTGCTAAACTGAGATATTATGCAGATAAGATGGAGACACAAATGGCACAGAACGACACGAGAGGCTTATGGCGGGGAGTACGAACGATAACTGATTGTAAAGTCAGCCCCCCCTCAATAGTGAGTGCCGACGCCTCTCTCGCGGATGAACTCGACTCCTTTTAGGCCACGTTTGGGGCGAGCAGTGGAGACGTTAGCTCACCTGCAATAACTGTGTAACCATATGTTAGTGACCTATTATGTGTCACACCTGCAATAACTAATAACCCTTTGTATTCTTCAGGCAAGAAGCGGCGCCTCACGTTCATCGAGTGCAGCAACGACATCAACACCATGATCGACCTGGCGAAGGTCGCCGACCTGGTGAGTGTTTATATTTACATTTTGGATGTTGGAAATGAGTGCTGCGCGATTAATCGCAATCGCAGTGTCAGCCTGTAGAATTATTAAGTAGAATTATACGTCCAAATCCAGGCCGTTAAAAGAACAGTATAAATGTGTATACGACGCATTATATGTGCGCACATAACGTAGCTAATGCTGCGGTCACAAAATGGTTAGAAAAGAACAGTTAGACGTACGGAGTACCTACTTACTGGTCGCAGGAGGATTCAATAACGTTTGGATGGTGATCCATTTTGTGAATACATTTGTTGAAACAACATCTGTGATGGCAGACGGCTCCTCATCAACACTGCTATCTAACGTTGGCAAGCTAAGCAGTTAGAGACCATTGACCGGAGGTAGGAGGGAGCCGTTCCCTTCGCTGCACAGAACACCAGGTCAAGAACCTTGAAGTGGAAGCGTCTTGTCTGTCTTGTCTGTCTTGTTTTGTAACCTCAGTTGAAATAAAGGTTGAACTGAAACGCCTCTCTCTGCCTCCAGGTGCTGATGCTGATCGACGCCAGCTTCGGCTTTGAGATGGAGACCTTTGAGTTCCTCAACATCTGCCAGGTGCACGGCTTCCCGCGCATCATGGGCGTCCTCACGCACCTGGACACCTTCAGGAACAACAAGGCACTGCGGAAGACCAAGAAGGTCCTCAAACACCGCTTCTGGACCGAAGTGTACCAGGTACATGATGATGATGATGATGACGGAGGTCTACCAGGTACATGATGATGATGATGATGATGAGAGAGGTCTACCAGGTACTAAGGCTGTTTCCCCGAAGCCTGTTTTTGGGATTCGAACTTCGTCAGGGTCTTTCCAACGAACGTTCGAACCTTCGTTTTTAATTTTTTTTTTTTACATATCCTCAAACTAAATCCTCAATTTGAATAAAGTGATTCATCTGATTAAATTAGTATTTTTATTTTTTTAATTATTAACTCTTTCAGTGCCACGCCTGGTTTTCCATTTTACCGCTTGAATGCCACCATCCGCGCCAATGTTAACGTTAATATCGCCTAATCTATGTTTTAAATTATGGCTATGTGTCTAATCTGCCCATCGCATTATCAAAGACTATTTTCCAGACAGTGCTGTGAAGGCAGATTGTTTTTTTATCGCGTCGTTTCCGTTTCAGAGCAGTTAGAAAAGCCCCCGTTTTGATATAAAAAACAGCTCATTCTGGAGCATTCTATGAAAATCGTCTTTTAGTGGAATATTCCACAACGTTGATATTCGTCTGCCTTTTTATGAATCGTTTTCAAATAAACGCTAGATGATCAATATTATACGTGCACGCACGCACATTACGGCCGCGCGCGGATAATCGCCTCGTTGATTTCCTCTCGGAGTTTTACATTGAAACCGAAAGAAGACATTTCACAAAACAGCTTATAACTTCATCAAACTTACTCTGATTATCCTAACACTGATAACATAGAGTCCTTACCTGACATCAGATGGTATCCAACTGGTATATTCCAATTCCTGATCACCATTCGAAAAAATCGATACGTGTATGGATCCAACGCGACACTGTAGATCTCCATGATCCGCGGGGATCTGAGGTTCCAGAATGAACAGAATGAACATTGAGTCCATTCCAAAATCACTTATGTCATCTGGGAGACGACAGGGGGCGCTTTTTTCCACAGTGATCACCGGCGCAGCTCGGCTATACTCGGGTAGGCTCGGGTGATGCAATAATTTTTCAGATCGCAAAAAAATATATAATAATAATAATTCCGAGAAATCTCGTGAGTGGCTAGCAACCACCTATAAAAAAACACGAGAAATCTCGTGAGTGGCACTGAAAGAGTTAAATTAACTTTCCAGCCCCAGACCCAGCCCAGGGAGAAGCCCCAGCCCAACTAAACCAATTCAATCAACTTTCTTTAATGAATATAACTTATACGTTTATTTTAATACTATAATATTAGTGGAGCCTAATCTTTATCTGCAACTGTGAAGAAAAACCAGAATGAATAGAAAAAAAGAAAATAATAATTGTAATAAAAAAATTCGAACGTTGATTTAGAATTCAAATGCCAACGTAACGAACGAAGGTTCGAACGTTCGAACGTTTGGGCTCAGCCCTACCAGGTACATGATGATGATGATGATGATGATGGAGGTCCACCAGGTAGAGGCAGAGACACACTGACTAAGTAACAATCTGTGTCGTCAAAGTCATGCCCCCAAGAGGAGTTGACCATAAAACATGTTTTTAACCCCCGAATAAAAATGCTTAAAATGGATTCGAGAGTTTGCTTGTTGACTAGTTCGAGCACATGACCACTGTGCCAAATTCAAATACAGGTTTTTATAAATACTGTCGCCTCCATTCATATGTAAACACTGATCGGAACGTGCAATGTTACTCACTGTGCCTTGTATATATATATTTATTAGAGGTGGGCATAGATTAATTTTTTTAATCTAGATTAATCTATCTGCAATCCTGGATTTAATCTAGATTAATCTAGATTAAAATGGCAAAAAAAAAAAAAAAAAACCTGCCGAAGGCATTCAAAATAAGTGTGTTCTACCCAAATAATGACCAGAAGTAAGTCCTTACTTTTTCTTTCCTCCTTATGTTTCTCAGGCCAGGTGGCCCATTACACCATGAGCCCATCTCCCGTTTCCAAAATGCATTACAGACTGTTTGAAAAAGCTGTTTTGCTATGATAATTGGTACTGAAATATCAAAATAATGTTCAATAAGATGTACTTGTGTTTAATAAGTTGTTTTATTCAGAAGTTAACACAAATAAATAATATTACCAGTACAGTATCTAGCACACTCTCAGGAGCAAAATAGAAAGAAGCATTTCAAACTTGAACTATGTGACATGGCTTGACTCAATCAGTCCAATCTCTATTTCTCCTTTTTCCACCAGTCACTCAGGCAGACCAGCTTGTTTTATGTAGCGGTGTCTACTTATAGTGCCTATAATATTTTTCCCGTTGGGTGCCAGACAGGGCCAAACCCTGCCAATGCAAATCAACTGCTCCAGTGGAGTTGCTCAGTGGCCAATGGTGTCAACTGTGGTTGTACTGGGCAGCTCCCAGGTGTGACTGGAACTGTGTGAATGTGAAGCAGGGCGTTCCTGAAAAAGAGCATCTGTGCTCAGCGAACCTACCCTGGGTAAATAAAGGTTAAAAAAAAAGAAAAAAAAAATTTTTATTTTATTTTTTTTAAGATTAATGCGTTAATTATATTATCGCACGATAATAGTATCGCGTTAACGCCGTTAACGGCCCAGCTCTAATATTTATACATTTTTACCTTATTTTCTTGCACCCGCTTCTATTTAAATATGTTTAAGTTAAGTATTGTGTGAAGGGCTGACTAGAAAAGTAAGATTTTCATTGTATGGCAAACTGTCTGTTTAACTGTGCACATGACGATAAACAATCTTGAATCTAGAATTTAGGAATGATCATAAAATACTGTGTGTGTGTCTCTCTCTCAGGGGGCCAAGCTGTTCTACCTCTCCGGCATGGTGTACGGCGAGTACCAGATCCAGGAGGTGAAGAACCTCGGCCGCTTCATCTCGGTGATGAAGTTTCGTCCGCTGGTGTGGCAGACCTCCCACGCCTACGCCCTGGCTGACCGGTGAGCTACTGCTCTCTAACCATAACCCTGACCTCCTCTATCACCTACAAGCTTCTTGTCTTTTGTATTCAACTAATTGAATGATCCTCTTCTCTCTTCTCTTCTCTCTTCTCTCTCCTCTTCTCTCTCCTCTTCTCTCTCCTCTCCTCTCCTCCCCTCTTTTCTCTCCCCTCTTCTCTCTCTTCTCTCTTCTCTCTCCTCTTCTCTCTCCTCTCCTCCCCTCTTCTCTCTCCCCTCTTCTCTCTCTTCTCTCCTCTCCTCTTCTCTCCCCTCCTCTTCTCCCTCTCCTCCTCTTCTCTCTCCTCTTCTCTCCTCTCTTCTCCTTCTCTCTCCTCTCCTTCTCTCCTCTCCTCTTCTCTCTCTCCTCTCCTCCTCTCCTCTCCTCTCCTCTTCTCTCCTTCTCTCTCCTCTCCTCTCCTCTCCTCTCCTCTCCTCTCCTCTCCTCTCCTCTCCTCTCCTCTCCTCCTCTCCTCTCCACTCCTCTCCTCCTCTCCTCTCCTCTCCTCTCCTCTCCTCTTCTCTCTCCTCTCCTCTCCTCTCCTCTCCTCCTCTCCCCTCTCCTCTTCTCTCTCCTCTCCTCTTCTCTCCACCCCCGCCTCCCTCCTCTCTCAGCATGGAGGACCTAACTGACCCTGAGATGGTGCGAGTCGACCCCAAGTGTGACCGGACGGTGTGTCTCTACGGCTACCTGCGAGGAACTTACATGAAGAACAAGTGCCAGGTCCACATTCCAGGTAGAGGAGGCTCCGGGTTTTACCTTCTTCCAGCTGGAAGCCCAGACGAGCAGAGGTGTGATGCAAGATGTATCTTTAACCTCTTAGGCTATGTGTCCACTCAAAGCCTTTTTTTTCAAGACGGACCGATTTAAAAAAAAAAAAAAAAAAAAAAAAAAGCTCCCGAGTGTTTTTCTGAGGCTCGCGCCAGCCGCGGCTCCGCCCCTTCCTCGATGAGTTACATTGATGAGCGCGCTCCTTTTCCAAAAGTTGAACTAGTTTCAACTTTATGAGCTGAGAGCGCTCCGACAAAAAACGCTGCCGCCGAGAGCTCATAAAACGCGAGGCGCGGCTCTGGGAAGAGGAGCGCGCCTGTCGTGTCTCCAGCATAGAAATGAATGACAGAAAGGAGCTGACAACTCATAAAGCGTCCCCTATGGACACAAGCTCTTAAAGGGGACATGCATTGCTATTCCTTGCACTATTTGGGCAACTTTACACAATTCCTGAGAGTCTATGGAATACATCTGTAAGGTTTTTTATGGTAATTAGAGACACAGACCCATTGATACTAACCCCTATTGCTATAAAACATTGCTAAATACTGGAAAAAGCCATTTATAATGCATGTCCCCTTTAACCCTTTCACTGCCACACTTCACTGCCAGAGGGTTACCGTCGGTAGTGTAATAGTAAAGGGTTAACCGTCGGTAGTGTGGCAGTGAAAGGGTTAACCATCGGTAGTGTGGCAGTGAAAGGGTTAACCGGCTGTTGTGTGGCAGTGAAAGGGTTTTAACCTTCTGTGTATTGTCGCAGTGAAAGAGTTAAGCCTGAGCCATATCTTCAGAAAATCTGCCTGAAAGTACATAAATGGAAGATTGCTCCACTTCCACAAGGTCCATTTGCATGTTCTTGGTATCTAGGGACATCTATGGACCTCAGGGAATGTATTCCCAGTGTCAGAAATATTGTGTCTGTTACTAGGCTGGCTTAAATTGTAATGAACCAAAGGAGAATATAATATTAGAATAGAATATAAATTATTATTAGTTTTTCTTCCATCTTTGACTGTAAATAACACCATGCTAACATTGACCAATATTGAACCAATTGCCACTGAGCTCATTCAGCTCCTTCTTGAGACCAAGTGCACTAAAGATCTAAGCTAATTAACAAAGGGCAGAATATTTACATGGGTTTTTGTAGATACAGTACTGAATTTTGCCATCCAGACTCATGCAATTTGAAATATGAAATATTTGAAATGAAATATGAATATATAATATCAGGTTTATAAATGACCTTATTATGGCCAAGTCATACATCTATGGATTGGGCCACATCTCCTCTTTCCAATGGCAGAGTTAAATCTGGATTTAGTGCCACCAGGCGCCCGTTAAGACCGTGAATGAAATCTACTGTAAGTAGTTACTTTTTTTTATAATGTCCATAGCTCCGCCATTTTTTACTGGATTGCGACAGGTATTTTTTCTAGACGTTCACAGAAAGGTAAAACAATATACGTTGTATTTTATGGCCATAACATTGAGGTTTGTTCGACCCGTGAGATATAAACACTAAAATCACGTCAATATTTCGAAGAGAAAAATGGTTCGACTTCCGTTGTCTGCGGCTGGTGTGGGTTTGTGGGTAGTGTAGTTTTATGACATTTAGACGTCGACCTCTGGTCTCTCTGCAGGTGTGGGAGACTTCGGCGTGTTTTTTGACCCCTGACCTCTGGTCTCTCTGCAGGTGTGGGAGACTTCAGTGTGTTCTTTGACCTCTGACCTCTGGTCTCTGCAGGTGTGGGAGACTTCGGTGTGTGTTTTGACCCCTGACCTCTGGTCTCTCTGCAGGTGTGGGAGACTTCGGCGTGGCAGACGTCAGCTTCCTGCCCGACCCCTGCCCCCTGCCGGACACGCGGAAGAAGAGGGCCTTGAACGAGAGGGAGCGCTTGCTCTACGCCCCCATGGCCGGGGTGGGCGGGGTCGTGTACGACAAGGACGCCGTTTACATCGACCTGCCTGGCGGACAGGTCAACCAGGAGCAGGTCTGTGTTTATGTTTATGTTTTATTAGGATCAAATTAATGACCACTAGTCTTCCTGGAGTTCTCACAAGATAATAATACCACAGAATGCAAATACAGAATGTAATTAATAATATAACAATACAAATACAGAATGTAATTAATAATATAACAATACAAATACAGAATGTAATTAATAATATAACAATACAGAATGTAATTAATAATATAACGGAATACAAATACAGAATGTAATTAATAATATAACAATACAAATACAGAATGTTTAAAACAAACAAGATTTAAAACAAATACAGAATGTAATTAATAATATAACATAATACAATAGAAATACTTTATTCATCCCAACACTACAGATCGCTCACAGTAAACATTTAGGCGTCAACAACAAAAGTCACGAAAAAGAATAAAAACAAGACTAATTATAAAATACTTTCCGGGATATACAAATATATATATAAATATAAAATATACAGTAAAAATATACAGAAATATACAGTAAGTGTACAGTAAAACGTTTTTTTTTTTATAAATTTTAATAATTTTCTTTATATATATATATATTTTTTTATCTGTCTATTAATTTAGTTTAAACCAAGGGTTTTTTTCTTCACAGTTGCAGATAAAGATTAGGCTACACTAATATTATAGTTATCAACAATTCTTAGAAAGTGTTTTTCTATTTTCGTACGTAAGCACAGAATTTAGAATGTGTGTACGCACAGAAATATTGGGATTTATCAACCGTGCGTACACGGGTCCTACGCACACTGTGTTGATAAATACCTCTTTGTTCTACCGTCAATGATCGTGCATGATTATCCATATATGGTAATTAAAACTGATGAGTTATATTCATTAAAGAAAGTTGATGATCAAATAAAAAAAAATACTAATTTAATCAGATTAAGCACTTTATTCAAATTGAGGATTTAGTTTGAGGATATTTAAAAAATATATATAACATTTTCGAATTATTATTAAAAACGTCCGTTGGAAAAACCCTGACGAAGTTCGAAGCCCAAAAACAGGCTTCAGGGAAACCGCTCTACTGAGGGGACAACATTCTGAACTTGTCCTTAAAATATATTTCTTTGCTGGAAATAAATAAAAGCCATTCCTACTTAACGTTTCACATACTACTAACCGATTAGCCTGCAAACCAAACTAAAGGTACAGCATTTTATCCAAGCAATATTAAAGGGGAACAATTGTCAACTTCTCAATATGTATTTAATATCTGGATATGTATTTAATAACTGAATATGCATTTAATATCTGAATGTATTTATTATCTCAATGTGTATTTCATATCTGTATTTAATCCCTCTCTGTGTTTAACCCTCTGGATGCTCCTTGCCGCCACCAGGAGGACGTGCGTCCCACCACCGAGCTGGTCAAGTCTCTCATCAGCACCCACACCACCCTCGACGCCAAGATGGCCGCCAGCAAGGTGTCTCTCTTCACCGGGGCAGCCACCTTGTCCAATGAGGACGTGGACGAGGAAGAGGGGTAAGACGTCCACCGCCGTGCGTTCTGAAGTCTGATTCACTTCCCCTTTTCACTCGTCAACTTTCACCTAGTTCCTATATTCACCCACGTGGGGTATCGTTGGAAGCGTACACTCGTTGGCTACAATGCAGTTTTTTTTACCGCAGTAAAGCCGTCTCTCTATCTCTGTGCCGCATACACACAGATGTAAAGGGTACCTGTGTTCTCCTCCGACGCCGGGGAAGATGGCAAAATAAGCACATTTCCCCAAAAGTTGTCCCCTTTAAGTAAAAAAAATAAAAAGTCAGTTTTTATCCACAGTAATGATCATCATCATCATTCCTGGTGTCTTTCACAGGGAGACGCAGGGCCCACAGGAGAGCCGGGTGTGGGACCCCGAGACGCAGAGAGAGAGGAGGAAGGTCGTCTTCTCCGGGGAGAAGGAGGAGGAGGAGGAGGAGGAGGAGGACGACGACGACGACGACGAGGAGGAAGAGGACGAGGAAGAGGAGGAGGAGGAAGAAGAAGAAGAAGATGGGAGCAGCGAGGATGAGGAGGAGGAAGAGGATCCCGTATCCACGCTGATCAAGGAGGCGAGGGACGAGTCTGGGACGCGAGCGGAGGAAGCAGTGGTGGCAGACGCCGCCGCGCCGCCCAAGAAGAAGGCGAAGACGGAGGCGAGCGGCGGGAAGACGGGCGAGGAGCCGCGCCCCGGGGTCGAGGTGCCCGCGTTCGCCGACAGCGAGGACGACCTGGAGGTCAGCGACGAGGAGGACGAAGAGGAAGGAGAAAACCCTGTCGGAGCAGGAGACTCCGGGCATTGCTCTGAGGAGGACGAAGAGGAAGAGGAGAGCGACGGTGAGGAGGAGGAGGAGGAGTCCATGGAAGTGTCCGGAAAGAACCCCAAGAAGACCAACGCTCTGGAGGTCGAGGAGGAGGAGGAGGAAGGAGCATCTTGCTTTGGAACTGAAGGTAGAATCAGAAATCTGTCTTAATCTTTGACCACTTCATAGACAAAAGGTGGACAGGAAAGAGCATCTAGTAAGATGAGATAAGACAAGATATTCCTTCTGTAATACATTTATATATTTATATTTACTGCATTTATATATTTATTAGTGCTGTCAATCTCTAGTCTCCTGACCCTCCTGTAATCTCTAGTCTCCTGACCCTCCTGTAATCTCTCGTCTCCTCCTGTAATCTCTAGTCTCCTCCTGTAATCTCTTGTCTCCTCCTGTAATCTCTTGTCTCCTCCTGTAATCTCTAGTCTCCTCCTGTAATCTCTTGTCTCCTCCTGTAATCTCTTGTCTCCTGACCCTCCTGTAATCTCTCGTCTCCTCCTGTAATCTCTAGTCTCCTCCTGTAATCTCTTGTCTCCTCCTGTAATCTCTTGTCTCCTCCTGTAATCTCTAGTCTCCTCCTGTAATCTCTTGTCTCCTCCTGTAATCTCTTGTCTCCTCCTGTAATCTCTTGTCTCCTCCTGTAATCTCTCGTCTCCTCCTGTAATCTCTTGTCTCCTCCTGTAATCTCTTGTCTCCTCCTGTAATCTCTTGTCTCCTCCTGTAATCTCTCGTCTCCTCCTGTAATCTCTCGTCTCCTCCTGTAATCTCTCGTCTCCTCCTGTAATCTCTCGTCTCCTGTAATCTCTCGTCTCCTCCTGTAATCTCTTGTCTCCTCCTGTAATCTCTCGTCTCCTCCTGTAATCTCTAGTCTCCTCCTGTAATCTCTTGTCTCCTCCTGTAATCTCTTGTCTCCTCCTGTAATCTCTAGTCTCCTCCTGTAATCTCTCGTCTCCTCCTGTAATCTCTAGTCTCCTCCTGTAATCTCTCGTCTCCTCCTGTAATCTCTTGTCTCCTCCTGTAATCTCTTGTCTCCTCCTGTAATCTCTCGTCTCCTCCTGTAATCTCTCGTCTCCTCCTGTAATCTCTCGTCTCCTCCTGTAATCTCTTGTCTCCTCCTGTAATCTCTTGTCTCCTCCTGTAATCTCTAGTCTCCTCCTGTAATCTCTTGTCTCCTCCTGTAATCTCTAGTCTCCTCCTGTAATCTCTTGTCTCCTGACCCTCCTGTAATCTCTAGTCTCCTCCTGTAATCTCTCGTCTCCTCCTGTAATCTCTCGTCTCCTCCTGTAATCTCTTGTCTCCTCCTGTAATCTCTAGTCTCCTCCTGTAATCTCTCGTCTCCTGTAATCTCTCGTCTCCTCCTGTAATCTCTAGTCTCCTCCTGTAATCTCTTGTCTCCTCCTGTAATCTCTTGTCTCCTCCTGTAATCTCTTGTCTCCTCCTGTAATCTCTTGTCTCCTCCTGTAATCTCTCGTCTCCTCCTGTAATCTCTTGTCTCCTCCTGTAATCTCTTGTCTCCTCCTGTAATCTCTAGTCTCCTCCTGTAATCTCTCGTCTCCTCCTGTAATCTCTAGTCTCCTCCTGTAATCTCTCGTCTCCTCCTGTAATCTCTTGTCTCCTCCGGTAATCTCTAGTCTCCTCCTGTAATCTCTTGTCTCCTCCTGTAATCTCTTGTCTCCTCCTGTAATCTCTTGTCTCCTCCTGTAATCTCTCGTCTCCTCCTGTAATCTCTTGTCTCCTCCTGTAATCTCTTGTCTCCTCCTGTAATCTCTTGTCTCCTCCTGTAATCTCTTGTCTCCTCCTGTAATCTCTCGTCTCCTCCTGTAATCTCTTGTCTCCTCCTGTAATCTCTTGTCTCCTCCTGTAATCTCTCGTCTCCTCCTGTAATCTCTCGTCTCCTCCTGTAATCTCTTGTCTCCTCCTGTAATCTCTTGTCTCCTCCTGTAATCTCTCGTCTCCTCCTGTAATCTCTTGTCTCCTCCTGTAATCTCTCGTCTCCTCCTGTAATCTCTCGTCTCCTCCTGTAATCTCTCGTCTCCTCCTGTAATCTCTCGTCTCCTCCTGTAATCTCTCGTCTCCTCCTGTAATCTCTCGTCTCCTCCTGTAATCTCTTGTCTCCTCCTGTAATCTCTCGTCTCCTCCTGTAATCTCTAGTCTCCTCCTGTAATCTCTAGTCTCCTCCTGTAATCTCTTGTCTCCTCCTGTAATCTCTTGTCTCCTCCTGTAATCTCTCGTCTCCTCCTGTAATCTCTTGTCTCCTCCTGTAATCTCTAGTCTCCTCCTGTAATCTCTCGTCTCCTCCTGTAATCTCTCGTCTCCTCCTGTAATCTCTTGTCTCCTCCTGTAATCTCTCGTCTCCTCCTGTAATCTCTCGTCTCCTCCTGTAATCTCTCGTCTCCTCCTGTAATCTCTAGTCTCCTCCTGTAATCTCTTGTCTCCTGTAATCTCTCGTCTCCTCCTGTAATCTCTTGTCTCCTCCTGTAATCTCTTGTCTCCTCCTGTAATCTCTTGTCTCCTCCTGTAATCTCTCGTCTCCTCCTGTAATCTCTCGTCTCCTCCTGTAATCTCTAGTCTCCTCCTGTAATCTCTAGTCTCCTCCTGTAATCTCTTGTCTCCTCCTGTAATCTCTTGTCTCCTCCTGTAATCTCTCTCCTCCTGTAATCTCTCGTCTCCTCCTGTAATCTCTTGTCTCCTCCTGTAATCTCTAGTCTCCTCCTGTAATCTCTTGTCTCCTCCTGTAATCTCTTGTCTCCTCCTGTAATCGCTTGTCTCCTCCTGTAATCTCTCGTCTCCTCCTGTAATCTCTTGTCTCCTCCTGTAATCTCTCGTCTCCTCCTGTAATCTCTCGTCTCCTCCTGTAATCTCTAGTCTCCTCCTGTAATCTCTCGTCTCCTCCTGTAATCTCTTGTCTCCTCCTGTAATCTCTAGTCTCCTCCTGTAATCTCTTGTCTCCTCCTGTAATCTCTTGTCTCCTCCTGTAATCTCTTGTCTCCTCCTGTAATCTCTCGTCTCCTGTAATCTCTCGTCTCCTCCTGTAATCTCTCGTCTCCTCCTGTAATCTCTTGTCTCCTCCTGTAATCTCTTGTCTCCTCCTGTAATCTCTAGTCTCCTCCTGTAATCTCTAGTCTCCTCCTGTAATCTCTTGTCTCCTCCTGTAATCTCTCGTCTCCTCCTGTAATCTCTAGTCTCCTCCTGTAATCTCTCGTCTCCTCCTGTAATCTCTTGTCTCCTCCTGTAATCTCTTGTCTCCTCCTGTAATCTCTCGTCTCCTCCTGTAATCTCTCGTCTCCTCCTGTAATCTCTTGTCTCCTCCTGTAATCTCTCGTCTCCTCCTGTAATCTCTCGTCTCCTCCTGTAATCTCTCGTCTCCTCCTGTAATCTCTCGTCTCCTCCTGTAATCTCTCGTCTCCTCCTGTAATCTCTCGTCTCCTCCTGTAATCTCTAGTCTCCTCCTGTAATCTCTTGTCTCCTCCTGTAATCTCTCGTCTCCTCCTGTAATCTCTCGTCTCCTCCTGTAATCTCTCGTCTCCTCCTGTAATCTCTCGTCTCCTCCTGTAATCTCTTGTCTCCTCCTGTAATCTCTTGTCTCCTCCTGTAATCTCTTGTCTCCTCCTGTAATCTCTCGTCTCCTGTAATCTCTCGTCTCCTCCTGTAATCTCTTGTCTCCTGTAATCTCTCGTCTCCTCCTGTAATCTCTTGTCTCCTCCTGTAATCTCTTGTCTCCTCCTGTAATCTCTTGTCTCCTCCTGTAATCTCTCGTCTCCTCCTGTAATCTCTCGTCTCCTCCTGTAATCTCTCGTCTCCTCCTGTAATCTCTCGTCTCCTCCTGTAATCTCTCGTCTCCTCCTGTAATCTCTCGTCTCCTCCTGTAATCTCTCGTCTCCTCCTGTAATCTCTCGTCTCCTCCTGTAATCTCTTGTCTCCTCCTGTAATCTCTTGTCTCCTCCTGTAATCTCTTGTCTCCTCCTGTAATCTCTTGTCTCCTGTAATCTCTTGTCTCCTGTAATCTCTCGTCTCCTCCTGTAATCTCTTGTCTCCTCCTGTAATCTCTTGTCTCCTCCTGTAATCTCTTGTCTCCTCCTGTAATCTCTTGTCTCCTCCTGTAATCTCTCGTCTCCTCCTGTAATCTCTTGTCTCCTCCTGTAATCTCTTGTCTCCTCCTGTAATCTCTTGTCTCCTCCTGTAATCTCTTGTCTCCTGTAATCTCTTGTCTCCTGTAATCTCTCGTCTCCTCCTGTAATCTCTTGTCTCCTCCTGTAATCTCTCGTCTCCTCCTGTAATCTCTCGTCTCCTCCTGTAATCTCTAGTCTCCTCCTGTAATCTCTAGTCTCCTCCTGTAATCTCTCGTCTCCTCCTGTAATCTCTTGTCTCCTCCTGTAATCTCTAGTCTCCTCCTGTAATCTCTCGTCTCCTCCTGTAATCTCTCGTCTCCTGTAATCTCTTGTCTCCTCCTGTAATCTCTTGTCTCCTCCTGTAATCTCTTGTCTCCTCCTGTAATCTCTCGTCTCCTCCTGTAATCTCTCGTCTCCTCCTGTAATCTCTTGTCTCCTCCTGTAATCTCTTGTCTCCTCCTGAACCTCCTGTAATCTCTCGTCTCCTCCTGTAATCTCTTGTCTCCTCCTGAACCTCCTGTAATCTCTCGTCTCCTCCTGTAATCTCTAGTCTCCTCCTGTAATCTCTTGTCTCCTCCTGTAATCTCTTGTCTCCTCCTGTAATCTCTTGTCTCCTCCTGTAATCTCTTGTCTCCTCCTGTAATCTCTCGTCTCCTCCTGTAATCTCTTGTCTCCTCCTGTAATCTCTCCTGTAATCTCTTGTCTCCTCCTGTAATCTCTCCTCCTGTAATCTCTTGTCTCCTCCTGTAATCTCTCGTCTCCTCCTGTAATCTCTTGTCTCCTCCTGTAATCTCTCGTCTCCTCCTGTAATCTCTCGTCTCCTCCTGTAATCTCTCGTCTCCTCCTGTAATCTCTCGTCTCCTCCTGTAATCTCTTGTCTCCTCCTGTAATCTCTTGTCTCCTCCTGTAATCTCTAGTCTCCTCCTGTAATCTCTCGTCTCCTCCTGTAATCTCTTGTCTCCTCCTGTAATCTCTCGTCTCCTCCTGTAATCTCTCGTCTCCTCCTGTAATCTCTAGTCTCCTCCTGTAATCTCTCGTCTCCTCCTGTAATCTCTAGTCTCCTCCTGTAATCTCTCGTCTCCTCCTGTAATCTCTCGTCTCCTCCTGTAATCTCTTGTCTCCTCCTGTAATCTCTTGTCTCCTCCTGTAATCTCTTGTCTCCTCCTGTAATCTCCTGACCCTCCTGTAATCTCTCGTCTCCTCCTGTAATCTCTCGTCTCCTCCTGTAATCTCTCGTCTCCTCCTGTAATCTCTAGTCTCCTCCTGTAATCTCTCGTCTCCTCCTGTAATCTCTTGTCTCCTCCTGTAATCTCTTGTCTCCTCCTGTAATCTCTCGTCTCCTCCTGTAATCTCTTGTCTCCTCCTGTAATCTCTAGTCTCCTCCTGTAATCTCTCGTCTCCTCCTGTAATCTCTCGTCTCCTCCTGTAATCTCTCGTCTCCTCCTGTAATCTCTCGTCTCCTCCTGTAATCTCTCGTCTCCTCCTGTAATCTCTTGTCTCCTCCTGTAATCTCTCGTCTCCTCCTGTAATCTCTTGTCTCCTCCTGTAATCTCTCGTCTCCTCCTGTAATCTCTTGTCTCCTCCTGTAATCTCTTGTCTCCTCCTGTAATCTCTCGTCTCCTCCTGTAATCTCTTGTCTCCTCCTGTAATCTCTCGTCTCCTCCTGTAATCTCTAGTCTCCTCCTGTAATCTCTCGTCTCCTCCTGTAATCTCTTGTCTCCTCCTGTAATCTCTCGTCTCCTCCTGTAATCTCTCGTCTCCTCCTGTAATCTCTCGTCTCCTCCTGTAATCTCTCGTCTCCTCCTGTAATCTCTAGTCTCCTCCTGTAATCTCTCGTCTCCTCCTGTAATCTCTCGTCTCCTCCTGTAATCTCTCGTCTCCTCCTGTAATCTCTCGTCTCCTCCTGTAATCTCTTGTCTCCTCCTGTAATCTCTTGTCTCCTCCTGTAATCTCTCGTCTCCTCCTGTAATCTCTCGTCTCCTCCTGTAATCTCTTGTCTCCTCCTGTAATCTCTTGTCTCCTCCTGTAATCTCTTGTCTCCTCCTGTAATCTCTCGTCTCCTCCTGTAATCTCTTGTCTCCTCCTGTAATCTCTTGTCTCCTCCTGTAATCTCTCGTCTCCTCCTGTAATCTCTTGTCTCCTGTAATCTCTCGTCTCCTCCTGTAATCTCTCGTCTCCTCCTGTAATCTCTTGTCTCCTCCTGTAATCTCTTGTCTCCTCCTGTAATCTCTAGTCTCCTCCTGTAATCTCTCGTCTCCTCCTGTAATCTCTTGTCTCCTCCTGTAATCTCTCGTCTCCTCCTGTAATCTCTCGTCTCCTCCTGTAATCTCTTGTCTCCTCCTGTAATCTCTAGTCTCCTCCTGTAATCTCTTGTCTCCTCCTGTAATCTCTCGTCTCCTCCTGTAATCTCTTGTCTCCTTCTGTAATCTCTAGTCTCCTCCTGTAATCTCTTGTCTCCTCCTGTAATCTCTCGTCTCCTCAGGAGCGCTGCGCTGGAAGGAGGGGCTACAGCAGAAGGCGTCCGAGGTGTTTATCCGCCAACAGCAAGCGGCGCCCAACCTGCGCAAGCTGGTGTACGGCTCAGGTAACGAGATACAAGATACTTTAATGCCACACAGCTGTGGTTGGTGGTGATGGTTTGCGGTACAGCGTGTTAGTTAAGCACCGGGACGTCAACATG
The DNA here is from genome assembly GCF_963971535.1 of Notolepis coatsorum. Taxonomy (NCBI): domain Eukaryota; kingdom Metazoa; phylum Chordata; class Actinopteri; order Aulopiformes; family Paralepididae; genus Notolepis; species Notolepis coatsorum. The sequence goes on along the minus strand of NC_140176.1, from coordinate 462,587 downwards.
GAACATTGAACGCCCCCCCCCCCCCCCTCCCAGTGGGGTCGGGTACCGTTCACATTTTAACCCATACCGGTACCTGTGAATCAATACCGGTACCTGTGAATCGATACCGGTGCCTGTGAATCGATACCGGTACCCAACGGTACCTTTTTTCTGTACTTTAGTCTCTAAAAGTGTAATCTACCCACCTCAGTTGTAAAAAATGTGTCCAAACTTCAAATACTTTATTATCCTTATTATTTATTTAGAACAATTTGTTAATATATATATGATATTGCAGCGAGCGGTGTCTGCATCTAGCTTTGTAAAGTGTCACCACACCTGCAACCGTTTCCCGCTCGCCATCGCCCCGACTGCTTTGTTGTGGAATCAATAAACATCCAGGACAGGTCCCCATCCCTACCTCCCAACCCCCACAATAAATACATCCAGGACAGGTCCCCATCCCTACCTCCCAACCCCCACAATAAATACATACAGGACAGGTCCCCATCCCTACCTCCCAACCCCCACAATAAATACATACAGGACAGGTCCCCATCCCTACCTCCCAACCCCCACAATAAATACATACAGGACAGGCACAACATATACGGCGGCCGGGTAGCGCAGCGGAGGGTGTTTAGTGTTCGGACTGCTGTGGGGAACAAGCTGTTTGTGAAGCGTGTGTGTCTGGTTAGAATGGACCTGTAGCGACCTGAGGGCATGCGCTGGAGTAAGTGGTGTGCTGGGTGAGAGGGGTCGTGGACTATCTTACCAGAGCGGGTGACTGTGTGTGAGGTGTAGATGGAGTCCAGAGAGGGGAGGGGGGGGGGGGGTGACTGTGTGTGAGGTGTAGATGGAGTCCAGAGAGGGGAGGGGGGGGGGGGGTGACTGTGTGTGAGGTGTAGATGGAGTCCAGAGAGGGGAGGGGGGGGGGGGGGTGACTGTGTGTGAGGTGTAGATGGAGTCCAGAGAGGGGAGGGGGGGGGGGGGGGTGACTGTGTGTGAGGTGTAGATGGAGTCCAGAGAGGGGAGGGGGGGGGGGGGTGACTGTGTGTGAGGTGTAGATGGAGTCCAGAGAGGGGGGGGGGGTGACTGTGTGTGAGGTGTAGATGGAGTCCAGAGAGGGGGGGGGGGGGGGGGGGTGACTGTGTGTGAGGTGTAGATGGAGT